>NC_090923.1:1455521578-1455824608 GCF_040938575.1 Ambystoma mexicanum | reverse complement strand
GTATAAAGTAATTGTACCCATCCTATAAAGACTTCCCCGAATCCCATACGGCGCATAATCTCCCAAAGGCTATCCCATCGAATTGAATCGAACGCTTTTTCAAAATCAATTGCCAGCAGGGCCAAAGGTCCGATTATGATCGGAGATCTCTCCATTGCCAAATGGAGACGGCGTAGATTCATCCGGGTCGATTTGTGGGGCAGAAAACCGCATTGGTCCGGGTGAATCAGGGTGGATGTAACCAGTTGTAACCGGTTCGCCAGGAGTTTTGCAAGGACCTTGGCCTCTCCATTAATCAATGATATAGGTCTGTAGGAAGCACATTTGTGTGGGGGTTTGTCAGGTTTGGGTATGACCAGGATGATCGCTTTACATAGGTCTGGTGGGAGGGTCCCTTGTTCCCGGGCGGCAAGGAACATTCTGTGCAGGGGGGCCGCCATCTTGTCTGCTCCTAGCTTTTGCCAGGTTTCAACGGGGAATCCGTTCGGGCCCAGTGTTTTCCCCGACTGGATCTGAGATAGTGCCTCTGAAATCTCGGCCTCTGATACGGCGGAGTCCAGATGCTCCCTCTGCTGCACGGAGAGCGTCGGCAACGATAGCTCGGCTAAGAGGGATGGGTCTAGTGGAGAGGCTGGGGCTCGGTACAAGCCTGCATAGAACATCGAGAAGGCCTCAGCAATCTCAGCGTCAGAGTGATAGCTGTCGCCCTGTGGTGTGACTATTTCCCGGACATGGCGTTGTCCTTCGTCTCTCTTCTGCAGCCAGGCGAGCATTTTGCCCGCTTTGTCCCCTAGTTCGTATATTCTCGCTTTAGCCTGCCAGTGGGCCTGCTTAGCGTCATCCATCGCTCTGTTCCGAAGACGCTCTTGGGCGCGTTGGAGGGAACGATGAATGTCAGGCGTGGGGTCGCAAATATGTTTAGCCTCCCTGTCGCTCACTTCGTTCTCGGCCTCTAGTATCTTTTGGAGCCGGGTGTTCCTTTTATGTGTTGTCCAGGAGAGGATTTCGCCCCTAAGCACTGCTTTGTATGCCTCCCATACAGTTACGGGGTTATCTACCGATCCTTCATTAATTTCGAAGTATTCGGCGGATATTTCCTCTAGGCGATCTATCAGCTCCGGGAACCCCAGGTAGTAGCTATTAAGTCTCCACGTTCTGGGGGGGGAGGGCGCCCTGCATACATATTTCCATCGAAAGCGGTGAATGGTCCGAGATGCCTCGAGGGAGCAGTTCTGCGGACATTGCCCTATAGAGGTCAGTGTGCGATAGAAGAAAATAATCCAGTCTGGACATAGAACCGTGGGCACCAGAGTGGAATGAATATTCCCTAACATCGGGGTGTAGCTCCCTCCATACATCCCGGAACCCAAGGGCAGATGTAAAGTTGGCTAATTTGGTAGGGTATCTGGGCTACAATTTCGGAGGTGGGAGCGGTCAGTGTTGTTGTTCATAGTGTCATTGAAATCCCCCCCCTAGGATGTATATGTCAGGGTGATGTTTACCTATAAGGGTGATGAGGTCATCCAGTAATTCCTGTCCCAGACCCGGTGGAGAATAGATCGAGACAATTGCCACCTTTTGACCCCAGATCGTTCCCAGGATGAACACGTATCGGCCCCTGGGATCTTGTTCTACGGTATTCTGAATAAATGGTATACGTTTGTGTATCAGAATAAGGGTGCCCCTGGAGCCCATTGTGTATCCCGCATGAAAGGCAAGGCGATAGTTAGTTCTTTGGAAGAAGGCACAGTTTACCCCAGCCAAGTGGGTTTCCGTAAGGAGGGCCACATCAGGGGAATGTCTATTTAGGAATTGCATGATAAGGCGCCGTTTAATTCCTGACCCCATCCCATTCACATTCCAAGTAAGGAGTTTCAAGGACTTAGTGTGCTGCATGAGGGTATGTGAGTTTACGTAGAGGATATTTACTACGTATGATGGGGATATTCGGGGTATAGCGATTTATAAGAGATGGCGGTGTTATCTTCACCTGTACTAAGGAAGAAAGGTTGCTTTGTGGAACAGTGCAAGACGCCCCTAACAGGGGACAGTGAGTAGTTCGGCCCATGAGCAAGTGGCAGTCCTGAAGAAACCAACAAACAATTTTAAAACTTTCCCAACACACCCCCACCCCATACTCCACCCCAACACGAAGTACCTGTCACCCAAACATGCTAATCCTTCAACTTAAGGTGTCAGTTCAAAAACCAGACCCTTAGATAGGGTCGAAACCAACAAGAAAAAGAGAGGGGGGGAGGTCTAACCAGGGGAAAGTTCAGACCTTTCCCCAGAGTTCCCACCTTGCGCCCATCGTCGACTTCTTCCATGGTGGGTAAATTGCACGTCGGTATCTGAGGCGCGGTCGGTACACCCTTGTGTGTCCCAGCAGTGTTCTAAGGTCCTCGTAGGGGACTATAGTTAGTTCATTCCTCTTCTTGTTGTGCCGGTGGCTCTGGGATCTCCTGTCCTCCCCGTTCTGGGTGTCTCCTCGGGGAGGCCCGCCTCGGCCCGGGTCGGGGTCGCCCTCTCGGTCTCCTTGGTCTTGCAGTCCAATCGCCCTCTATGTGAGCCTCTGCCCACCTCCAGGCGTCTTGTGGGTCGGTGAAGTGGACAGTAGTGTCTTTATGATAGATCTTAAGTTGGGCCGGGAAGAGCAGGCCGTATTTCACGTTCATCTGAGTAAGTTGTTTCTTGAGTGGTTCAAAGGATTGTCGTGCCCTCTGACCTTCTCGGGTATAGTCCGGGAAGAAGGCAATTCGGGAGCCGTTATGGGTGATCGTCCCCTGCGAGCGTGACAATTGCAGAAGGGCATCCCTGTTGCGGTAGTTGAGCAAGCGAGCGATGATAGTCCGGGTGGAGCACCCGGGAGCGGTTTGCCCGAAGGTATTCTATGAGCCCTCTCCACCGAAAAGAATTTTGAGAAGGATTGGGGTTCGAAGATGTCCATGAGCCACTGCTCCAGGAACAATTCCGTGCATTGTCCCTCTTCCCCCTCCGGCAGGCCCAGGATGCGAACGTTGTTGCGGCCGGACCTTCCCTCTCCATCATCCACTCTCGCCTCCAAGGCTTTCAGGCGGTTTAAGGCTTGGGACAGCTGGCGGTTGATCCCGCCGATGCTGTCCTCCGCTTCGGAGATGCGGTGTTCCACGATTCCTGTTCTGGAAGTCAGCTTCTGCAGATCGTGGCGTAGGAAGGAGACATCCGCCGCCATGCTGTCTATTTTGGTCTCCATGGAGGAGCGAGAGTTGGCGATGGCCGCCATTATGTCCCGTAAGGAGAGGGATTCATCTCCCGTGGGGGAGTTTGGTCGCGTTGCAGGGTCCGCCGTGGCCGGGGTGGTAGCGACGGCAAACTGGTCCATGCTGCTCTGGGTAGATGGTTTCTTCAGCCTGTCCTTCCCCATGTTCTCGGGAGTAGTAGGGTGTCTGCTACGACGGGGCTGGAATTATTGTATGAGCGTCGTTGGAGTGGTCGTTCCCCCCCGATATATGGGATGGTGGCCGAGCAGCGAGTCAAGTGAGGGGGTATGAGTTCCAAAAGCCTTCTCGACCAGGGCCTGGGGCTTATGTGACGAGAGTACTCTAAGGCCCAGCGCCCTTTAGTGGGCCTCCATAATACGCATGGACCTCCGGCGTTTCTAGCTGTTCCCCCAAGCGGGTGGCGGTCCCCCCTTTGCTGGTACGGTACAGTCCTCAGCGGGCCACTTACTTCTGACGCGGCTGCAGTCGCGGCGTGGTGTCCCAAAGTAGATATGAGGCAGGAGCCGCACACCACCGGGACCTCAGGAGGGCCGCCATTTTCCCCCGCACCTCTCTCGCGGATCAGATCCGTTCGGGCGTCCTCCGGGTGTCAGCGAGGCTCAGCCGGTGAATAATCTCAGGTTCGGCGGTGGAGGAAGAGAGGTCCCGGGCGTCCGCCTCACGTTCTGTCTCGTGCCCTGCCGTGTCAGGTCGTCTCGGGCCTCTCGATCAGGCGGAAGAAGTCCGTCCCCAGACACCGGCGGCCATCTTGGTCGCATAGCTCCGCTGCCGGGCCTCGGCAAAATGTGGGTTTATCTCCGTCGTCTGGGCAGGCAGGTGCCACCACCTCCGTCAAACCGAGCCTGCAGCTTTATGGGCTCGGTCGCAGTGTTTATTTTGCACGAAATCCCCAGGAATCAGGATGAAAATGCAGGATTATTTTGGCGCCAGCGGGAGCTCACTCGGCTCACGTCCGCATCGTCTGCGCACTTGCCACGCCCCCCGGCATATTATCTTTTTAACATTCTCAGCAAGCAGATAATTTACAATGGGAGGAGATTAGTGAAGTTACTATAAAGAGGCAGATGTACACATCATCTGTAAAGCCCGCCCCCTCACCTCCATCATATTGGAAGAACAGCAAGAGATCACTGTGCATGACTCCTGTTATCATCCCAATACCACATCGAAGGTATGAGAGACATAATGCACTCAGAAAACCGTGTCAAATGTACCCTCAAACTTATGCAGTAGATATGAGCTTGCAGACACCATTGGACATAGAAGAACTATAAGTAAAGTCAGACAGAAGAGAAGTGACGTCACAAAGAGAGAAGATACATAGATGCACTAAAATCTAACGTATAATCTAAATAATGAAGATGTAACTGAAGTAACTAAGTAAATTAGCTAAGAAAGGCAGTCGTCTGAAGTTGTTTCCCTGTACCTGGGGTTTGTTGCTTACGTGATGCTAACAAGCCAACTGTTCAAGGTTAGAAGAGAGTGCCAACCGATCATGAGGGCCTAAGTGATGGTGAACTATACATTGTTGCAGAAGTCTATTTGCTGCTGGTATTATGCTATTATCTCTATTTACATAGTTAGAGGTTATTTAAGGCGTACCTACCAGATAAGGGACAGCCAATGATGATACTAACACTTTTACGAACGTAGGATGACGTCATAGCTGACGAACATCAAGGTATAAAGCCTTTTGCATAATGAAAATGTGATGAGTGTGTAAACTACAAATGTTTTGTTCGCCTGGTTCCCCTACTTTATTCAAGTGATAATAAAGTAGCATTTTGCCATATTCTTTGTGTCTGTCTGGTTATTTGGGCCTGAGATCATTTGTTTGGTAATCCCATTCGGCACTTGGAACACTGCGGGTGTTAGTACACATTTTGGTAGCGGTGCGAATGTTCAGATCCAGACTCTCTGATTTTTGACGCCTTCCATCATTAGCCAAAAGATTGCAGAGTTTCCTGTGGAGAGCGGAAAAAACACATGTGAAACGAGACGGTGCCTCTTTGAAGAAATTCCTGTCTGGTCCCCATGGGCGCCTCGCGGACTGAAGGTGAACTGGTCAATTGGGGAAGAATCGATACCGAAGGGCTAGAACAGAGCAACAGACGTAAGTATAATATCGAAAGTGGCACATAAAAGGAAAGCGATTGTATTGTAAGTGTAAATATATATATGAAGGAAACAGGAACTGGATTTGTTTTAAGAGAGAGATTACCTTGATTCCTATTCTCAAGGAGATAGAAGGTCACGCATCACACTCCAAGTGCGGTATTTTTGAGGATTCCTGAGGCAAGGCCGATATGAAGAATGAGTTAAACACTCCAAAATGGGATAAAATGGAGATGAGATACCTTTACTAGAGAGAGTAAGGAAAGACGATCGTTGAAATTACTGTGCACATTTCTTCGGGGTTATGAATATGTCAGTATAAAAAGTTAAGTTATTTAACTAGAAACATAGAACAATAGTAATAATCTAGCTGATTATCAAATCTTAAAAACAAGCAATTGACATCAATCATAGAAGGGTAAAAAATATACGCAAAATAAAATTCTAAGGTTGTCAATAATAAAACAGCAGGATAGAACAATAAACAAAGGAATAAAGAGAATATTATTGTACAGGCTTCATAATTGGTTGAAGAATTGTTTTTAGTAAATGGGCGGCGGTTGATGGTGCTTGCCCAAATTGAATGTTGTGATATAATTAATTAAAGTAATAGCAGAATCAAAGGTCGGGTAAGTATTGACAGTTACAAACGACTTGTCATCATGGAGGACACTCCTCTTTTACATTTGTGCAAAACATTAACAAGGTACACACCTAAGATTAGAAAATATCATGCTGAATGGGTAAAAGTCACGGCTTACAAAATGTTCATGCATTGGCCTTAGGAGGGTTCCCTATCAAGGACTGTATTGCAACATATTTACATGCTGTGTACACAGGGAAGAAGCTTAAGAACCGGTTAGCTATTCTAGAGCTATGGAAAATGTATCAGAGCGAGAGAGAAGACCCTCCCGAATGGGAGTGGATGCTTAATCAGCATGAAGGGGAGACCACAGCACCCTCGGCTTGTAGCAGTGTAGATAGTACAGAAGAACGCAAGACTAAAGAATGCAAATATATGTCCAGATGTAATAAAAGTGAGGAGCATAACGAGAGAAGGGATAGATTGATAGTGATGGAAGAAGAGACCAAGACCAAGAGACAAAAAGGAGAGAAAGACAAAGCCAGTGAAGTGACAATTGTACAGAATGAGTGGATGGGAGAACAAATATTACTCAAATCAGACAGAAAGCGTATTGATGAAGTTAAAGAAAGAGAAGAAAGAGAGAAACGGGAAAGAAAGGAAAAGGAACGAGAAGGGATATACAAAGATGAGAAGGAAAAAGAGAAAGTGAAAGGAAGAATGAAAAAATATGAAGAGCAGATAAAAGAGAAAGAGAAAAGATGGAAAGAAAAAGAAATGTGAGGAAGTAGAAACACAGAGATTGAAAGAAAGAAGGTTGCAAGAGGAAGAAGAGAAGAGGGAGATGAGAAAATGTGAAGAAGAAGAACACAAGGAAATGAGAAGTAGAGGACAAATGGATGACGAAATAGATTACATCATTAGCAGATGTGTAATACCAGTTGAAGAACGAGAACAATAGGAGGAAGAGAGAAGGTAATGACAGCCACGCAGGGAGCTGCACGACATACCTACAGCACCAACATGGGCTGATGAACATGAGGCAGAAGGTATAGGGAAAAGAATTGGGGAATTATATAAACAGATGAGGAAAAGGATGGCTGTGAGGCCAGAGGGAGTATCTAAAGATCTCCACCGAGAGAGAAAAGAGATCGGATGACGTAATGATGGACAAGCATAGAACGCTGTCCTTAAGCAGACTAGATCTTGATGATGAGGAATGGGATAACAGCCATACCAGTTGGGGTATAATGATGTCAGACAAAGAAAGGGAAGAAAACAAGAGAGTGCAAGAAGAGGGTGTGTGTGGCTCTTTGATAGATCCAGATGCAGGAAAAGGGGTAAAGTGTTCAGATTTACGAGAACCGGAAATAAAAACATCACAGCCTATATCATATCCCGAAAGACCAGAAGAATGGTCGAATAGTTTTGGGGAAATGTCCCCACCTTATGTAACCAGATTGAGGTCATTGCCAGGATGAAGACGAACGGGCAAAACTAGCCCTACCTGGAAGACAAGGAGTGTAGTTGGATATGATTGTAGAACAGGATTCACACAATTCCCGTTATTAGAGAAAGAGGGAGGACGACCACAATATATACCATGGCCGCAGATGGATAAAGATAATTAAAAATACAAATGACCTAGTTTGACCGCAGGAATGGGTACATGGATTTATGAGTTAGAAAGAATGACAGCGGGAATTACATTAGCAATGGGTGACATAAAAGGCCTACTAGCAGCTATCCTAGGGGAGAGAGCTGATGACATCTGGAGACAAGCAGGATTTGCGGGTGTGACAGCACAAAACATGACATATGATGGAGCGCCATTTAACAATTGCAGAGCAGACGTATGGAGGGCCCTTAGGGTACAGTATCCTGATATTTTCGACATGGGTGCGAATATGACAAGGAAAATGGGAGAGAATGAAGATTCTGTTGTTTATATTCAGGAGATACAAGAACATTGGTGTCTTAAAATGAGGGGACCATGGGATAAGACCATGGCAATTTTTTATCTTATTTTATGTCAGCGACTGCCCGAGCCAGTGCAAAGGCAGATGAAAAGCAATGGAAGCAAAATCATGGCCAGAAATACAGTTGACTATCGTAAATCATTGTTGATTGTTACAAGAGAAGAATTAGAAAAAAGCTGAGAATAGGAAGCTTGAGGAATCAAAGCTAGTTCAGAAAGAATTGTCAACATTTTCCATTGAAGGAGCTGTATTGATGAGCGGTGAAGGAGTGGTTAAACAAGAGTTACAGACTACACAACCAATCAATGTAGGGTACCCAGTAGATCAGGGTAGGTACAATTTCTGGTCACATGGTAGAGGCAATGGACCTAGAGGACGATGAGGTGGATTTCAAAACCCTAATGAGGAGGAGGATTTAATGGAGGACAATCATAGCAATGCTGTAATTGTGGGACAATGGGACGTATGGCCCGCATGTGTACAATTAGAGAGGGCATGCAGCAGAACTGGCAAGCTCGAAGATGGGAGATTGGCTATTTTCCACAGTATAGTATAGAACCGACAGAGTATTATACTCAAGATCACATGCAGTACCAGACACGTGAGCTGTAAAGGCAGCAGAACGCAGCAGACTTCTCTGCAAACACAGTCAGCATAAGAGAAATCACAGCAAACGTCTATCCAAACACAACAAGCGCAGATGCAACACGTGACAATGCCACAATGGAATGCAAATACAGGAACCCCACAAACACCTACACCCAGGATAGGGAATGTGACCATGGTGGGAGGAAATCCTTTTACAGGTACAGATATGAATTTATATCCACAATAGGAAAGCCCACAGAGCGACCTGATATGTTCAGTACTATCAGTGACACCAGACCCCAACAGGAACCGACGGTCAGGGAAACGATAGTAGGCAAGACATTTTAATTTCTAGTAGACACGGGAGCGACTCGTTCTTACGTTTTAGAAGGGAAGTATCCAGTGTCTGGCATTGCCATGAATGCACAGGAATTCTCTGGGGCTATGAGTTCAATTACTTTTACTGATTAATTACCAGTTTCAATAGGAGAATATGACGTATCTATGCCACTATTGTATTCTCGACAGACACCAGTTAACATATTAGGACGTGACTTGATGAAAAAACTTAACATGACAATGGGCCTCATTACGACCCAGGTGCTAATGGGTTAACGGCGCCGTAAAAGGCTGCAGCGCTGTTAACCTATTAGTGCCTAATTACGAGGTCCCTTTGCGGGACCCGACCTTAACGGCTGGTTTTACCAGCCGTTAAAGTAAGGAACCCGCAAAGGGACCTTGGTGCTAAGTACGGTGCCGCAATTTGCGGCACCGTACTTAGCGCCTTCCCCATTCCCATTTAGCCCTATGGGGCAAAAATGGGAATGGGGAAGGGCCATGGCGGCATGGGGAATTACCGCCCCGCCAACCTTGGAATGGGGTGGTAATTCCCCATTCCGCAATGGCGGACACCGGCATGGACCATGGTGCTAACAGCACCATGGTCCTCCGCCTGGGTCGAAATGAGGCCCAATATCTTTTACTGACAAAGGGATAATATGTTCCACTCCAGGTATACATTACATGAATGTAAGTGAGTTTATATGAGCATTTACAGGCCAAAATGCATTACGAGGTGTCCCCTTACACCTAGAAGTCATTTTGTATGGAGTAAATATTTTGTTGACATGGCTACCTGTATTGATAGGTAAATTGCTGAGGATATCTGACACATTTTTGTATAGAGCACAAACACCTATGGATGGTAAGGAAGGAGAAGTTATTCGGATAGAAATATAGGCAGCAGTAGTAAGAGATGAAAGGGTGGTTGTTCATGGGAAGGACGATGAAGGAGGAGCATGGAGAACAGCAATAGCTCTTGACGAAGGGTATAGATTAACAGACTTGAAAGGCAAGGAGTTGTTCAGAGATGAGTATTCAGATGATGAGCAAGTATTTTCATAAGCCCTACCTATTGGATAAAAGTTGAGAATAGGGAAATACCACAGAGAATGGCATTGGTTAAAAAAAAGAAACTGTCATTCTTTCAAAAATGTTTAGAAAAAGTGCCAAGCTTGTTATGGGCCAAGATCCATATGACGTGAGTCTATCCAGTGGAGCATGAGCAGTCAAAATAAAGATTAAGACAGGAGCAATTTTACCATGAGCAAACAGTATGCCAAGTCCAGAGAAGCAGACAAAGGTATAGTTCAAACCATTGATGCTTTTTATTGTTCCATTTTTTTTCCAATTATTGTGTTACAGTACACCATGTGAACTTTTCACATAACAATACAATACAAAAAAGAACCATAAAACAATTACACAAATCCATCCAACAGATAAAACCACCATTTTAGAAAATCTTCCAAATTCAATTGAATATCGTTCAAGAATTGATAAAGTGCAAACAGTGTTTGATACGAGTCACCATACAAAAGATAAGACCACAAAGCATCACAGTCAATTAAATCAGTCCTGAAAATCCAATGTCTAAAATATTTCATCCTTTTAAAGTGCACTGCAGGGTAACTTATCACAACATGCTTTAAAGTTTCAATACAATCAACAATCTCACAATAATGACAAGCTACAAGAGAGTGATGAAGCAAACCCCATCTAACTTTAATATCCCTTATAGGTAAGATATTAAGTCGAAATCGCAAGAACGTGTCGCAAATCTTAGTAATAGGAGAAAGCCTGAGATATTTAGATAAATGGCCGGCACCCTTGAACTCAAATTTCAGTTGATTTAGAGAACTATACTTACGCATAGTTTCAATGGTCTCACACCAATCAACCTTATAAAGCGCTTTTTTGATTCCCATAAGGTGTATGTCAACTGAAGAGTAAAACCCAGCTTCTCAATAATGTAAGTGCATGTAGAAAATAAAAACGAAATTGATTTGTTGGAGTCATTATCCAGGAAAAACTCTCATTTACTTGTACATTGATACTTTTGGTGGATCTAAAAATGCCCACACTAAGCACATTACTTTCCAACACAATCTGTCCGACAGCAAGTAGAAACCCAGCTCATATCAAATAAAAGAAATGGAAACACAATTAGGAAGATTCAGTGCTTTCTTCAAAACTAATGCCTCAAGCATCTCAACCTTCTCAGTCACCCACACAGGCATTGCCTCCATTCCATACATTAATTTAGGTATGATTTCGCCAACATAGAATAGCACCAAAAGCTTAATAACACGCATATGTTTGTCCAACCGCTCTGCTTTCATTTTTAATATTTCATAAATTTTCCCTTTAGCTGGTTTATTATAAACAAGAAAACAGAAAAACAAAATATTTTGCACAGAAGAGCATTTCTGCAAGCCCATCATCCAGATAAAATTAGATTCTTTTTAGATGTCAAGTCTAAGAGTTTTGTTTTATCTGGATTCAGAGATAAACAATTATTTTGAGCATATGAAGCAAATGCAGTAATCATTCTCTGTAGGCCAATGGTACTGGTATTGAACAACATAATGACATCAGCATATTCCATGCAAACATAACTAAACGGGGCAAACCTAGTGGGAGCAAAACATATAAATTAAAAAGACACAGGGCCAAGATACACCCTTGGTGTAAACCAGTGTTAGTGGTTATCCTCTGAGATAGTACACCCTCATAAATTAGTCTGACCTGGGTGACTGACTCGCTGTGCAACAATATTAGCAATTTCCACAAACCCTGAGGGATCCCCCACTTAGCCAATTTCTGCCATAATATGTTTCTATTGACAGAGTCAAATGCAGCAGTTAAATCCCTTGAGACCACATAAATATGTTTATACTTCTTATTATTGGACCAGGTTGCATCCTGCATCAATCTGATCAAAAAACCATTCAGGGTATTAGCCTGATTTTTGCAGAAGCCGACCTGGAATTTCATCATTCTATGTGCCTTATATGCCCATTCCTCTAGATGTTTTAAGAGGATGGCTACAAAGATTTTTTTTATCGGCATCCATGATCATCAATGGTCTGTAACTACAAGGATTCAGACGATCCCCTTTTTTGAAAATAGGCAATGCATAAGATGTATGTAAGGAATCCGGCAAAACTCCTTTCACGAGCATCTGTTGGAAAAGACAAACCAAGAGGGAATCCCATACACCACTCGTGGCCTTGATCATATGGTTATTAAGACCATTAGGACCAGCAGCCCTAGATGAGCTAGCACTTGATATTACATCCATAACCATGTCCACATGTATTATATAGGCACTAGTAGAAACTTTCTTCAGAGACATATCTGGTTCCGGCCTCAAATGAGCTTTCAGGTAGATTATCTGGAAATGACCGGTCCACACTTCCTCAGAACTTGGATTGAGTAGAAGGGAAATCTGTGTATTTTCCAGACCGTTAACGACCTGCCAAAATGCAGAAGAACTACCATTCTTCATTGATCGAAGCAAAGCCTCACCATCATTCTGCATCTGTGACTCCAATTCGTGTAACTATTTTTGGCCGTTTTTATTAATCCCATCTTTTGTTCTAGTGAGTCTTTACTATTTATAGTAAATCAAATAGATTGTCTAAGCAGCTTCTTGCGATGCACAACAGTGTTATCAAATGTATGGGTATGTGAACGACCAACAATCTTTCTAAATTTCGATACACCCATACTACTAATAGCATTCTCCAACAACTCTTTTAAAAAGTCATGAAAAGATTCAACATTAATAGTGCAAAATTTCCATTTCAGGGTACTGACATTCCAAAGATGTTCTAAATTTTCCTTAAGAGCATTAAATGTAACATTATTTATAAATAGCCTACTTTTACCCTGGCTAGCCCTCAAAGGTCAGCCTCCATAACCTCTTTGCTCTTAACTGGGACATCAGATGAGAAGGAAAGCATATTGTGATCACTTGCGTCACCCAGGTTCATAAGAGTCCATGGCCCGTATACCACCCACGACCTTACAAGGACATGCATTTCAGCAGCAACACAATTTGTTTGAAGGAGTGGCTCCAGTTTATCAATCAATTCCTTAAAAAAATACTTATGCTCCCTAAACTGGCTCTCCAATATCATAGCAAGATCAGACTGTCGTTTTTCGCTCAGATCATGAATAACGGAATTAATCGCAACCCGCCCTTCCTCTGCTAAAATGTCTGCTATGACATTAGAAGGAGTAATCAGTACACGGGAGCCGCGGCATCCTCCATGCTTGCTGATCTATACTAGCGACCATGGGAACATAACCCCACTGGGGCCGGCCCCCTTCTCTTACTGTTTGGGGAAAACATCCAGGCATCATCAAATTAAAAAATAAAATTGTCTAAAAGAGTTAAATTTAACCTTCTTTGTTAACAGGTTCTTCATTTTTATGGGCTGTTTCCCACCTCCTTTAGGTGCCAAGGTAATTAACGGCACCCTAGATGCCCCAACCTGCTGCCTGGGCATTACACCTTTCTCCTCCTGAGACTTGGTTATATCAATAACAGTTGATATAGGCAATGTAGCCACCACATTATCATTACTGTCCCCCAAACAATTCCCCTAAATTACATGTGCCTCTTGGTTTACCAGCCCGATAGTTTCCGAGCTCTGTACCAAGACATTCATCAAATCGGTAATTGTCGGGCTCTTCAGCGCCCAACTGTTAGAGGATAACGGCAATGCAGGGCTAAAAGCACTATGATCACTCACAACATCTTTTACAACATTCACATCCCTAACAATATCACTCTTAGTTAGCCTTGTCAAATTTTCTGATAAAAGCTTATCCACACTACACGTCAAATGCTGTAATAAATTAGAATGGACCGACACCTTTTGAAAAACAT
Organism: Ambystoma mexicanum; assembly: GCF_040938575.1. Lineage (NCBI taxonomy): Eukaryota > Metazoa > Chordata > Amphibia > Caudata > Ambystomatidae > Ambystoma > Ambystoma mexicanum. The sequence goes on along the minus strand of NC_090923.1, from coordinate 1,455,810,844 downwards.
TTTTTATACAAAACAACAAACTCTGAAAGGACCCCATTGAGGGCTACAATGGCCAAGATGTTCTGGTCACCACTATGAGATGGATGCAGTAAGGGGGATAAACCACTCCTCTTCACTTGCATCGGTGAGTCAATAAATAAACTTTGGGTATCACTAGTGTTAAGACTCTCCACCGCTGCCAGTTCTTTAGATATAGGCAGAGTATTGATATATCCGTCACTATTATTGCCAGCTACTAAGCTGGTAACTAAGTCCAAGATACTCACAACAGAGTCTTTTACTGCATCCTCTTTCTCTTGCTCCAGGTCTTTAGGCTGCATTTTCCCCATTGGCTCAAAAATAGAAGTTATTTTTAAAGTTGCCTGTTTTTTCAGTTCATTCGCAACATTAGTCACCTCCCCCTATGTTGGAGGAACCAACACCTCTGTCGATGAAACTGGAAGAGGAAGCACCCTTGCTTGATCCACTAGTTGGATTAACTCAGAGTTCCCACATGGCTTCATGCTGCAATACATTTTTTTATTACTTCTTAAGTCATAAACATGCATTCAGAACAGGCATGGAAAATGCAACTTCCAAGAACCAATATTATGTTAGAAAGGCTGACCAAATGCCTACTGCTACTGATCTCAAAGTCAACCAGGTGTGAAAAGGAAGCAAGGAAGCCAGCCGTCACCAAAGATGGTGAGCGATGAGAACGTTATGCCCGTTCAAGGTCCCGCCTCTGCCACCAGCCATGAGAATTGAGCCTCCAAATGTGACCGCCGCCAACCTGTCAAACACTCACTCTGCTCACTCTACAGTGACAGAGTTATATGAAGGAAATTACCTGCCTCAAAGCAGTAAGGGCAGAAAAAAAGACTCTCCACAGTGTTGCACACTCCCGCTTCCTGCAATGACCAAACACTCTGCTCACATTTCCGCTTTAGTACAGCAGGGAATACTATTGCCATCCCATTCCCCATGTAACATGGTTGTGTACACAGCAAAGGAATCAACGTGGGGGGTCATGAGGATTTATTCAGGATCTATGCCCCCTAATCATTATTGAGGAAGAGGAGGGCTGGGGCTTATAAGCCCATTTACAGCATGCAGCGTGCGCAGAAGTGGTTAGTGCAGTGGTGGTTTGCGGTGGGAGAGGCTGCTCCATTACTCCCCTGCTGCTGTTGTCCCTTACAAACTGTGAAATATATTGCAGACCCTGCTGGCTGGAGAAATACAGCTGTTCCTTTAGGTGAGAGACCCAGCTGCCCAGTACAGGAAGAGGCGTGCTGGAGTTTATAAGCTCATTTACAGCGCGGAGCGTGCGTAGAAGTGGTCAGTGAGGTGGTGGTCTGCGGTGGTTCGTGTGGAGTGAGCGTGTCTGGCATGGCAGGAGCATCCACTAGTGATTACACAAGACTGAGTGGACGGTGAGCTACATTTTCGAATTAAATTCATATTGTATCTTCGCACCACACACAGCGAGAGCTGCATGCTACGTGGCGCAGGATTGGGGTGTGTTGTCTTTTCCAGCCATAGCCAGCCGCACTTAAGAGCTGCCCCACCAGGATTAACTAGGAAGTGGAGCCGCGGGCGGGCTGTTATCACTGTCAATGGCCTTGTGGCATACTGTAACTCTGTGTCCTTGTTGAGGGCTTTATTGAGGTCACTGCCAGAAGGCCATGCTCTACTAAGCACTGCTGGTCCTAGGAAAAAGATTCCTGACTTTTCGATATTCGTCTGCACTGGTATTGGATTTTTAATAAAAGGGGCTTTGCGGTGTGAACTGAATACCCTCCATCAATTTAAGAGAAAGGACGTAACTTCAAAGCAAAGGAACTGGGGAAGCGCACAAAGGGCGAGGGGAAGGGGAGCCTGGGACTCGGTGTGCTCCTTAAGCTGCCGGGCATGCGCCTCCCCTGCCCCGACGCCGCTCTGGTATTTATGTTCATTGTTATTCTTATGTTATTGGGAGGTTGTTTTTTGGCCTCTGGCAGGCGAGTTCAATCTTGGACCAATACTGAAGGCGGGGCAAGCCAGGGGCTCCGGCGTGGCCAACACCAGAAGGCCACATTCCATTAGGGTCCTGTTGGAGTTAGGAAGAAGACTTCGATCTTTTTTTAATCTTTACACTGCTGCATAGATATTGGAGTTCAAAGAATTAAGACTTTGCAGTTTAAACCACATCACCCCCATTAACTCGAGAGAAAGGAAGTGACTTTAAGGCAAAGGAATTGGGGAAGCGCACGAACGAAGGCCGAGGGGAGGGTGGAGCCTCGGAATAAGCATGCTCCTTAAACTGTCGGGGGGGCATCCCCTGACCTGACCCACATTTTGGTATTCATGTGTACTGTCACTTCCAGGCCATTGGGAGGTTGTTTTTTGCATAGTATTGCAAATAAGATTGACTTGGTCAAGTAGGTCGTTTACATCGCCAGCCGGGTGAACCTGGCTAATTTGGTCCCTTTTTATAGAAGTGATTTTAGGTGTACATTTTAAATGTTTTGGATTGTATTTGTGATTGGTATATTTTCATTGACAACTGTCAGCATCGTATTTGATTAGAGTCAAGTATTCACTTTTAAACATCACTGCTAAAATGACAAACCATTTCACCAAAGGGGGTGAGTAAACGAGTTTTCAAATCCTTTGGACCCAAAAGGGACGTTAACACCCTTATAATTGAAATGAAGGATTTATTACACGATATCGAAGGCAGCGGCGTTAAATTGTGTTTTGTAAAAAGAAGATTGTGAAATCCTTCCTGAGAGCATAGCACCTGTTTTAAAACCAACACTATTGACAGTTATAAATAGACAACAAATAGGCAACATGATAAACATAAAGGCCCCATGGATACCTATGAGATAGGGAAGTTCGAAGGTCAAGAGGGTGGGCGTAATTAAGTTTTGTCAACTTCTCCAAACAGAAATAATGGGGTTCAGATCATCAAATTGCACCCAAGTGGTGGATCTCCTAGTACTTTCAAGTCCTCTTGGAACATCTGATAGCCAAGAAAGCCAAGGAATGCAGAAGGAAAAAATGGGGGGAATCCCCCAATGACCCAAGTTGCGAATGAGGGACCTAGAGAAATCCTGGTCCAAACTAAAAATAGATACCAGATATTGGGGGATAAACCACCGTTGGATGACGGTGTGACTGCACATAAAGGAACAAGCGTATTTGAAGGAGACACCCAGAGGCACTGGAATGGTAACCCAAGGACAGATCCAACCCAAGGGGGGGTTATTCAAAGCACACAGACCGATATGGTAGTCGAAACAAACAAACCCCAGAGGGGGATAGAGGGGGATACCCTAGGGATACTCCGGGGAGACCTCCAATACCTGACAATGATGTTTTGGGCTGATGTAATTGAATTGGCGTGTATTAAGGAGAGGCTGATGAGGTTGTCTGCAACTGCAGAGGGTTGTAGAAACCAAGGGAATAGAACAAACAGCAGCACAGCGCACACAGTGATACCTGGAATTGTTCCACTATTAATAAACTTCACCAGGGACAAGCTAAGCTCTTGCTTGCAGAGTAGGGTGGCTGCCCAAGTAAATAGAGGGAACACGAGGTAGCAAAGATCCTATCCCAACCTTTTTGGTAGAAACTGACATACTCAGAACCTGTATACACCTAAATGTCCGGGATTAGTTTACCTAATTCAATTCCCTTGGGACCTAGGAGTAGCAGAGGGTGGGAGTATGTTCCCCCATGGGTAACCAAAGCCACCCAAATGCAAGAAGTGGGGTAGGGCAGAATAATCCATCTGTAACATCACACAATCTAGCAAAAGCTGGAAACACAAGAGTCTTTGATGAACAAGTGCATCTCTTACTTCAGGCTTACAAGACGGTGCAAATAGACAATCAGGAGCGATATAATACATTTTGCGAGACAGCCTATGCCAAACAAAAATGATGATATGGAGAGGGTTTGTTTGAAAAGTGACTTTCTGATGGAAGGGCTGCTGTCCATTGAGCTTCGGGCACTGCGAATGCAAAATCTGCACCACGTGGAATTGTGACCAGGGGTTCTATATATACTAGACACGGGGCAGGTATGATCAGGCATGCATTGACCTGGATGGTGTGGCATGACAACCCTTTATCCCCAGAGGGGAGCAGCAAAGGGACGGGAGAGAAATTAAGCTAATGTCATGGAACACAGCTGACCTAAGGAAACATTTGGCAGACCCCGACTGGTGCAGCTTCATTCGGGGATATGATGTGGTGTCCTTCCAAGAAACCTGGGAATCAGTGTTGATCTTATTGCAGGGGTACGAGGTGCTTCAGGTCCCGGCAACCAACGGGAAAAAGGGGAGACCTTTTGGCTGCCTGGCAACATGGGTCAATGCTGAACTCGATTGTCAAATAGTAAACATTGAATCTGGTTACCCGGATGTCCAGTGTTTCGTGTGTAATCCCCCGAGTGACCGACTAATCACCATGTTTAATATCCATAACCGAGTTACAAACACACACTCAACCAATGCAATAGAACTGGCAAGGAAACTTGCCGAAACTAGGGAAACAATAGAGGGCACGGGCCTGCAGAGTATATTGTTTGGTGACTTGAACTTGCAGATTGAACTCCTGGTTGATATAGAGGGGGTTTGGGATGATTATGACGAGGTGTGGGATATTCCCGCACTGGAATCACAAATGCCAAGGAGGTTGCACCTGCAGACGCTTGCCTGCGCAACCTCTCTCCTTGGCAGGACTAAAGGTAAGGGCTTGCAATGGGCGTTTTATGGGGGACCAGCTAACTAAGGCCACATATCATGGGAATAATGGTGCCTCGCATATTGACTACATCCACTTGTCTGTGAGGATGTGGATACATGCAAAGTCCTTTGAGGTTTTAGATAAACCGGGAAGTGATCACTGGCCAGTCTCCCTGGAATTGATACACATGGATAAGAAAGAGAGAGTGCACCAGTGTTATTCCAGTAATACCCTTCAAATTCAGGGACAATCTATGCAAAGGAACAAATGGTCTGACCTCAATTTAATCTCCTTGAGGCCTGGTTTCTATGCGTCAATCTGACCCAATCTGGAGTGATTACTGTCCACTGGACCACTGGGTGCCGAAGTCTATCTGTTGATTAATCAGAAAGAGAAAACAGGTGAACAATCATTAGTGTTTGTTAGTAAATACAGAACCCAATCGCACAAAATAAAAAGAAAAGCATACTAAAACATTGGTCTTTACTACAATGTGAGAGCAGATTGAGTAGTCTATTTACTGGAAAACCCATATTTGCCTGCCAGAGGAGCAATAATCTAAGGGATCTTCTGCTCAACACTAAACCCCATATGCAACATAAGAAGAAATCCAGTAAAACAGGAACATATCCATGTCTCAGGGGCACCAATTGCAACAATGTGATAAAAAAAATAAGATAAGATTTTACACCTGGGAACAGGAGAAGGAATCATTTTGAATTATTATGCCACATCTGATACTATTAACGTTGTTTATGTGATTAAATGCCCATGTGGGTTACTGTATGTGGGACAGACCTACCGTAAAGCAAAGACAAGATGGAATAAACATTGATCAAATATTTGATTACGGAATCCAACATCATCAGTGACAAGGCACTTTGACGAACATTAATATCAAGTGTCCCAAGTCCATTTCCAGATTGTGGAAGTGGTCAACTCCAAGAATCTTTTAAAACATTTTTGATGACACGATTGATTTATTAATTTTAAGGAGGGGTTGGAGATTGCTCTTTTTCAATTAATAATGAGTGTAGAAACAACAGAGAAAATGAGTGGATCTGCCATTTTGTTTTGTTTATTTACATAAAAGACATCACGGATGTTCCGTGAAATTACATTATAACAATAAGCATGTAAAACCTTATTCATTTTTAGGCGAGGGGTTGGACATTGTTTTTTAAAATGTATTATAAGTGTTCAAAAACAGCATTGACCGCATGGGGCAGTTGTCACATTCCGGGTTGGATGGCGATGGCTGCTGCGATTGCGGTTACGCCGCCATTAATTGTTCTATTACGCTCTCCCCGTTCTACTGCATCGACCGTAAGGCGAAAGCCAGCTCGGCGGATAAGGCGAATAAGGCCAAGGAAAAGGCCCTGTTTATCTCCTGTTTGCCAGACTATGCCGATGTGCCAGTTCAGTAGGACACTCTGTATTAGGTAAGCAACACGCTCGCCCGCTACTATCATTCTGAGACATAACCTGAAACTTCAGAGCGCAGCCTCTCACTACTCTGCCACAGACGCTTATATCAGCCCACTGTTTATAACGTTTTTCAACGTTTGACTCAGTCCACTGCATTCGCTTTGCATTCGTGATAACTCTGATTCAGCTAACTGCACACAGTATGTACTTTGCGCTAACCCATGACTCAGCCTAGGGTTCATCTCCTGCCCATCTTGTTAACTTCCGAATCAGCCTATGCCAGTCTATTGACAAGCACTAGGAATTTACTGATATTCTCACCTGTATACTGATATAACTTTGCCTGAAACCACATGTTGCCTAGGTGGGCGCAAACCTGCCTGCCCCACGGCTACATTGACTCGCCATGTCCAGCGACTTACATGCCGAATGTTTGTGATCTCATATTCAGTTATATGCTTGCATTGACGCCGATATTGAATCTAAATGTCCTTATTTATGCCACGCTGTATTTTGTACTACATTCCCTGATGTGCCTGATATTTGAATCTAGCTGCGCTGTATTTTGCACTGCATTCCCTGATGTGCATGATATTTGAATCTAGCTGCGCTGTATTTTGCACTGCATTCCCTGATGTGCCTGATATTTGAATCTAGCTGCGCTGTAGTTTGCAATGCATTCCCTGATGTGCCTGATATTTGAATCAACTGCACTCAGATTGTTGTAAACTGTGACACGTCACCTAGCCTATCTATGTCCTGCTACCTAAAACTTTTCAAAGTCTGATAGTTGCATCTAGCCTGCCTGTACTTAGCCACTTTAAAATGTACTTTGATATCTAAAATTGTACCTAGCGGGATAACAGCATTTAGCCTGCCTGTACTTAGCCATTTTAAAATGTACTGTGATATCTAAAAATGGTACCTAGCCGGACAGTCGCATCTAGCCTGCCTGTACTGAGCAACTTTAAAGTGCACTTGATATCTATACTGTACCTAGCTTGTTAGTCACATCCAGCCTGCTTGTACTTAGCCAGTTAGCATGTACCCTCTAAATCCAGGTAAACAAAAAAACTATCGCTGCCCATTATAGGATAGCTAAACCACGTCTCTACATCGCTTCTTCCATCATATTATTAGCATTATCACTTAGCTTGGCTTCCAAAGCTAACATATTGATCCACTGTACCAGGTCCCACCCTACTCACCTCTCTTACCTCACCATGCCTGTCACACAACAAATTACAGGACCTATAGTGAACCAGTATCAAGAAGATACTATCATACAAAGGCCATGTAGTACTGCGGACAGAAACCTAAGACTACGCGCGCGCCTGTCTAAACTGTATGAGCTACCAGCAAAGAAAATTGAACAACTTAATCCCCTAAAAAAACACCTACCCTCGAAGGCAACTGTAGAGTGTATTAGGAAATATTGCAATCCCAAAAGACCCACACAAAACTGCACTAAACCTACCGCTATAGAGAGACTCAGTACCACGCACCCCAACTCAGAAAGCCACAAACATTATCTCAAAGGTGCGCTTATAAACGCTAGGTCTCTAGTCGCACACTCAACAGAGATCTCAGATATCATTCTCGCAGACAACCTCGATTTCCTGGCTATCTCAGAATCTTGGCTTCATGATGCGGCAGGCCTTGCCCTATCATTAGCAGTTCCCGACAATTATACCATCTTACGAGTAGACAGACACACCTCTCGAGGTGGGGGTCTAGCAATCATAGCTAAGATCAGTCTAGACATGAGAATTACTACAACCCCCACTATGAAATCCTGTGAAGGCCTCACAGTCAAAATTGCCACCGCTAGCTCCCAAACATTAAACCTCTTCCTTATCTATAGACCTCCAGGTCCTATTGGAACCTTCGCTGAGGATATCTCTACAACCCTGTCCAATAACTTAAAAAATACCTCCCAAACAATAGTGCTAGGTGACTTCAACCTAGGCTACAATGACATTAAGGCTATCCAGTCAACAGCTACTGCTTTGATCCTAAAAGAGCTGGGATTCTCCCAGAAAGTTAACCTTCCCACTCATAACAAAGGACGAATCCTTGACTGGATAGCGGAACAGAACTGTGAAGTAACCATCACAGATACTGTACCCCAGATCTGGACTGACCACCATCTGCTATTATTTACAGTAGCAACAAACTCTGCCATGGCCCAGTCCTCACTTGCCCCTCCTATGCCCAGGAGGAACAAAAAACTTATGACAGCGGAAAAACTGTTGCCCATTATACTACCGCAACTGAACTCAATCCCAGACAATATGGATCCCAATGTGCTAGTTGAACAATTTAATGAAACTATTAATACAGCCCTTGACCACATAGCTCCGCTCAAACTACGGAATAGTAAACCGAAAAATCATCTTAACTCATGGTTCACTCCTCATCTAAAAAATCTCAGGCTAATTAAAAGAAAACTTGAAACTATTTGGAGACTCTCTCCTTCAGCCGAAAACAAGCTTAACCTCTCCAAGGCATCATCCCAATACAAGAAAGACATCCTATTAGCCAAACAGGAAACGTATAATACTAGAATATTTCAATCTAAATCTAGTGCCAGAGAATTGTTCAGCATTCTGAAAGAACTGGAAACACCTATTGTTCCTCAAGAAAACTGCACCAAGGATAAAAAATGGTGCTCCAGCATCAAGTCTGCCCTAACCAACAAAGTAGCCAACCTACAAACTAAAATTGCCCTAAAAAAAGCATCTCTAATGCCTCATATCCCGCAGGCTAGAGCACCACCACCAAAACCCAAACAAGAATCGTGTTTCTGCTTCTCTAAGGTATCGACCATTAAGGTAGAAAAGGTTATTCTGGGACTTAAACCGTCCAAATGTAAAGGAGATCAATGCCCTGCCCAACTGATTAAGGATGCTGCGAGAGAATTATCGCCATTCATAACTAAACTCATCAACTCATCCTTTACCACAGGCACTGTACCCAATAACTTAAAAGAGTCTTGGGTACTGCCACTTTTAAAGAAGCAAACCCTTGACCCGGCCATTCCCACTAACTTCAGGCCCATCACGACCGTGCCCTTTCTTCTAAAAATTCTAGACAAAGTGGCATACATGCAAATACAAAACTTCCTTGAATCCAACCATCTACTCGGAACCCGCCAATCCGGATTCCGCCCACAACACGGGACTGAGACAGCCTTAATCGATCTTAAGGCCCAAATAGATCACTGCAGAGACAATGGCCAAGCAGCCCTACTCCTCCTGCTAGACCTCTCAGCTGCATTTGATTTAGTTGACCATACAGTCTTATGCAGCCACCTAGACTCTGCAGCCCACTTCTCTAAAGAGGCCATAATATGGATCAAGTCATTCTTGAGTAACCAAACTATGAGAGTCTTCTCTCCATCAGCCTCGGCAGACCTGATCCCCATAACATGTGGTGTACCTCAAGGATCTTGTGTGTCACCTACCCTTTACAATGTATTCACAAAGCCCCTCTTTGACGAAATGGATCATCTGGGTATCGCCTACACGAATTACGCAGATGATACCCAGATCCTCCTTCCGCTTTCAGGAGACTACGTCAAGGATCTGGCCCTAGTGAATAAAATCTACAGCATCGTTCAGGCATGGATGGCCACACACGGCTTATGCCTGATGACAAAACTGAGCTCATTATCCTAGGCACCCCGACATACATATCCAAACTCAGCCCTGACTATGCCAATTTCATTATCGATGGGAATAACATAAAAGTAGCTAAGGAAGTGAAGACCCTAGGCTTTTACCTAGATGCCACCTTGAAGTTTGCTAAACAAGTTAACTCTCTAGCCTCAGCTACTGCATACACATGCAAACTTATCAGAGCTAGCAAACAATTCCTCTCTACAGACAGTTGCATCACGCTTGCCAGAGCCCTTATACTTTCCAAATTGGATTGTTGTAATGGACTATACATTGGGGCTAATAAACAGACAATCCATAAAATCCAGGTCCTACAGTATAATGCCTTGAGAGCAGCTCTCAAGATTAAGAGAAATGAACATACATCTTCGGTAAGAAGAAAATACAAATGGCTATCCACTTCTGATAAAATCCAACTCAAAATTGCCTCCCTTGCCCACAAGTGCCTCAACAACAAAGCACCACCCTACCTCAAGGATAGGCTACATATAAGAACCTCGACCAGACCCACAAGAACAGCGAACGCAAACTGCCTACAAGTCCCGCGATTCAAACTTGCTACTATAGGAGGACACAGCTTCCCAGTCAAGGCTGTGCAGCTGTGGAACTCCCTACCCTATGGCATTAGAGAACCCCAGCCCTTTGTGAAATTCAGACAGAACTTGACCAATTGGTTGAGAGCAAATGACACCTAACTACCCTGACATGCTTGTATCCGCTGACGCACTAACCTGAAGTTCTACTTGCACCCCATTACCAGGCTATTTGAATCTGTCTCTTTCTTCCTGCAATGGAATGTTCCTGGTGCCTGTATATTATTACTGTGTATATTATTATTTTATATTCCTCTCAAGAATACCTGCACCTGTAAAACTTTGTTTCTGGACCTAGATCTTGCCTTGTATATATCTGCCTACTGTAACTTGTCTGATGTCCCTGTACTGTCCTACCTACCATGTACCTGTAATTAAGTTGAGCATATTCCTGTCTTGTGCGCCCTGATGCCCCAGGGTCTGGCGCGCTCTATAAATAATAAACTAAACTAAACTAAACCTGGTTACATGGCACTTTCCCTTTCTCTTCCCTTACCTGTTGTTTCTTTCCTTACTGCCATACCCTTTCACTTGTAAGGACTACCTACCTTCTGTTAGTTTTTGTTGCATGTCATTGGCACTACAGCCTTACTGACCACGGACTTTGGAACAAGTTACCTTCTCAACACGTCCTGCGTCAGCTGATTCTTCAAGACCACCCAGGAGGTTTTTTCTGCTCTAAGGCTTTTTCCTCCTGAATAGCCTGCCCGGGCTGGAGTCGTGGAGTGGTCTCATAGAAGATCCACCACGGCTTCTCTCCGTGTCAGGTCACCGGCACTTAAGAAGGAGAAGGACTACCGAGCTCATCAACAAGGCATCGAAGAGACAAAGCCTGAAACCCCAGGTGAGGCGGGTGGTGCTGCGGGTGGGGAGGTTGGACCTCTAGAGGTAACCTCACAAGGTGATTTAGAGGGGAAATCGGACAGTTTGCAACGCCCCGAAGTCAAGATGGCCACACCAGAACAGCTGCAGGAGCAAGTCCAAGAACTTTGGAAAGCCGTTCACACCCTCTCCCAGGTCTGCCAACCGCTGCTAAAATGGCCGAAGTATTGGCAGAGACATCTTTCGCCTGCATGGCCTCCCGGACAAGATTACTTCTGACAGAGACAGCCAATACATCTCAAAGCTTTGGAGAGCGCTCTGTAGCCGTTTGGGTATTGATCGAGCGCTCTCCTCAGGTTTCCATCCCAGACTAATGGTCAGACAGAGAGACTTAACGCCACCCTTGAGCAATACCTTAGATGTTATAGCAGCCAACTGCAGGATAACTGGGTACTGCTTCTCCCCACGGCAGAGTTTGCCTACAACAACTCCAGACACAAGGCCACTGGGCTTACTCCTTTTTATTGCACTTATGGGGTTCATCCTAGAGTACTTCTACCCATATCTTGATATTTCCCAGGCTCATCAGACAGCCAAGATCAGCCTGGAGAAGAGTCTCAGGTATTACAAGAAACAGGCAGATCACCATCGGCGAAAAGCTCCGGAATGGGCAAAGGGAACCAAGGTATGGCTCTATACCAGATTTTTACCTAGATGGGTTCACCCCTCCGATCTGTCCCCCCATTATCTGTGTCAATTTCCCATTTTGGAGAGGATTTATCCTGTGGCATATAAGATTAAGCTACCTTCCAATCTCAGTTGCATTCACCCTGTCTTTCACTCCTCCCTTCTTAAGGAATACATACCCGATCCAGACCGCAAACCAGCCCCACCCAGGGTCCCTTTCGAGACACCTCGCAAGAAGAGTACGAAGTGTCTAGGATCCGAGACTCCCGGTACTACAATACCTCCTCTCCTGGAAGGGTTACCCCAGGCCTGAGGATTCTTGGGAGCCTGCACATTTTGTGAGGGCCCCCAGGCTCCTGAGTCGTTTTCACCGCACCCATCCGGGGAAGGTTGGGGGAGCAGGTATTAAGGGGGGGAATACTGTCACATTCCGGGTTGGATGGCGGTGGCTGCCGCGATTGCGGTTACGCCACCATTAATTGTTCCATTACGCTCACCCCGTTCTACTGCAGCATTCTAGCCTTTTTTCATTGACCGCCGTGGGGAGTACTTCATTCCAGCATCCCTCGCGGTCGGCGCATTGCAACCGTTCTAGCCTGCCTTCCTGCTTTGCGGTTTATACGCTTGTTTTCCTCGTTTTCTTGCTTTGCACCAAAGCCTCTCTCTCTCTCTCTCTTTGCTGCCTGCCTAACGGCACTTTCCGTTCTCTCTCTCTCTCTCTCTCTCTCTCTCTCTCTCTCTCTCTCTTGTTAGGTCTCTGTTTCTCTTTGTGTCTTCCGGACACCTGGTTAAACGGCACTTTCCCTTTCTCTTCCCTTACCTGTTGTTTCTTTCCTTGCTGCCATACCCTTTCACTTGTAAGAGCTACCTACCTTCTGTTAGTTTTTGCTGCAGGTCATTGGCACTACAGCCTTACTTACCGCAGACTTTGGAACAAGTTACCTTCTTAACCCGTCCTGAGTCAGCTGACTCTTCCAGACCACCCAGGAGGTTTTTTCTGCTCTAAGGCTTTTTCCTCCTGAATAGCCTGGCCTGGGCTGGAGTGGTGGAGTGGTCTCATAGAAGATCCACCACAGCGTCTTTCCGTGTCAGGTCACCAGCACTTAAAAAGGAGAAGGACTACTGAGCTCATCGACAAGGCATCGAAGAGACAAAGCCCGAAACCCCAGGTGAAGCGAGTGGTGCTGCGGGTGGGGAGGTTGGACCCCTAGAGGTAACCTCACAAGGTGATTTAGAGGGGAAATCGGACAGCAGTGCAAAGGGGCCATTTTGTCCCATTGATGGGTAACTTTTTTTTTAAATCACATGATATTCGTATTGGCTTTTCAAAAGCTATGAGTTGATGTTCACAATAATTTGTAAAGAAAGAACAGAATTAGGTGCACAGAGAGATTGACATTATAGTAGGTCATTATTTTTGGAAATAGCGAACAACATAAAACTTGCATAGTCATGGTCATATGACCAAGTGTCGGCAATGTTGTCATAGGAGTCTCTCTAGCTGCTACATGGTATCATCTGGAGGAATTGTTCTACCACTGATGTGGTTAGTTTTTCAAGCTTTTAGTTTTAAATAGGATGCATATTTTACTAACAAGGATAAACTTTTACAAAAGATCCGTGACTTTGGAACGATCACATACATAATTTTCCCAAAATATTTTTAGGCACACTACTTTACCAACTACTCCAGTTACCAGCACAATCGGGTAGCAGGTAATATTATCCCCACCAATAATATCGCCATTTATATAGTCATCGGGAAATGGCATAGGCGATATTAGTGATGGGGATAATTTATGGGGTAAAGGGGAGTGGGAGTTACAGGGGTGTTCCCTGCTCCCTTAAAAAAAATATGGGGGTTGCAGGGGTGTCCCCCGCAGGTTCCATGGGTTAATATCTCCGAAAAAAACAGCGCCATTCTTGTATGGTGATATTTTTGCAGGGATATTAACAAATGGAACCCACAAGGGTACCAATTTCTTGCATTTTGTGAATTTGTTTCTCTATATATATTTCTTACCTTTTGCAATCAATTCAGATAGAACTAACAGAAATTTTCTTTACTTTGCTTGTACAGTTTGTGGTGATGTAAAGTGTATTCATTAGCAGGTATGCTAACATTGTTTGATCATTGTGGAAGAGGTAGATGACGTTTAATGATCCTACACCATATCTATATATTTTTCTGATGTTAGTAACAGTGTGTAATTTTGCATTTTAGAAATAGCCCTGAGGATGGACTGTTCTAGTCTGAAATGCATCAGTTTTTGAGTTCTGCACCTTTGAAAACACAATTTTAAGACATTGGAAGATATTAAAGGAAGGGCCAACCAGCATACAAAACCCTTTGCTTGCATTTAAATAGAGTACTAGTTTATAAGACTATCTGGTTCATACAGATGTTACCACGAGAGTTACTGTCAGACAACCCCCAATAATGCCACTGTGGTGTTTTCCATATCCTGCAGGTCATGCACCCTCCAGGGGTTGCTCTGTTTTTTAATTTACCTTACAGAGTAATCAGCAAGACATTGGTCTCCATTTCCCTTTGATGCAACACAAACTTGCTAATTGTAACATGTGCAGGGTGGTTTATGTAATTGTTTTCCACTGCAAATGGACATATATTGGTATGACAAATCAGAACACAGAAGTTGTATCAGAAACAGGAATTAATTTGCACCTTGGTTGAACAGTCTTTCAATTGTTATTTGGAAGATGATTCATTTGGTCTGTTCGACTACTGCAGATGCTGATGCATCTACAGAAAAGAAGCTATTGCCAGTGAGCAATGGCTCAACTTCAAGACTAAATTACATGAAATAGTTCTTAACAATGGTTTTCTGTGGCTATGAACAATGGATCACTCTGTGGTACTAAATTTGTGATTAACGTTTACATTCATCTGACATGAAACTTAACGTTTAACATTTTGGTGTCCGATTGTTAAAACATATTTTGTATCTGCGTCCCTTGGAACATGATTCATTTGTTGAATTAACTCTGTGTACTAAGTAGTTTCGGATAGGACCCAAAAGTCTATTAATACAGTTGTCTCATTATATCACTAGTACTACATCACAGGTGTTTGTGGTCTGAAATTTGCGATTTTTCTATTTTGTTATGTATTGTCATATGCATGATATGCAATAATGCTCCGTACATCACATTATTTTGTTCTGCATTTCACACCTATTTGTTGTTTACTCTTTTAGTAGCTGGGGTTTACTTTAGTTAACGCTCTCTCTGGAGGAACGGCATCTCCCGTCTTTTTATGAGGATTGTCCTCATGAAGACCCAGTTTGTTTGGCACTTGGAAACATGATCGGTGCAAACTACCTCTCAGTGCCTGCAATTTGGATTTTATGTTGCCATGTTCTCATACAACATGGTGCCCCTTTGCCAGCAACCCGTCTTTGTGAGTTGAATGAGGTGTGCGGTATAGTCTTTTTTGGAGTCTGCGTAGCCTAATATGTCTGTGCATGCTCAGCACATTTAAACATACTAGGGCCTGCACCCCAGATCTTATGGGTAGGATACTTATTATATACTTTTAATAAAAACCTTTCTAAATAATACTCTGTTTTGATTTCGTCTACATTCCATTGTTACATACGTTTTTTTGCAAAAGTACAAAATCCAGACATTTCTCACACACCGTTTTCACCCTTTTTTCAGCAATTCGATAAGGCACACCCTTTAACTAAGCCATGAGGCATTAACAGAAATGTGAAACATGATGACATGTTTCCAAAATCACACGATTAGAGTCTGTTTCATCCATTTTGTTCAGGGGATCACCCTCTTTCTCTTTCGCTTCCATGCACCCTCCTTTTGGGGTCAGGCTCGTTTTCCTTTCTCTGGGAAATTAGGCCTCCAAAATAATTATTAAGACGTAATTTCTTACTTTTTTACCTTTAGGTCTAAGTCTAATTTGAAGTCTATACAGGGAGCACTCTCATTTCTTTTGTGATATGATATTCAGATATCCACTTTTATTTGTTTTCTTTGTCAAAGAGAGGATTATTTGATACAAACAAGGTGTTTTAATTGCTATGCATGTTGTACTGTGGATCTGTGTGACGTTTTAACTTTAATTTTGACTTTTGAGCAATAGGCTGTTAGTAAATATTCCGTTTTGCTTCCCTTAATGTGATGTGCCAGATATTAACAGCTCCGAACAATGGAGACATGCATTTATAACACTGTTATGTGAGTTGTCATTGAAGTTTCCTAAAAAAAAAAATTATTTTGTTCACTGGCATCATGGAGTGTATTTTACAGTTGCAGGCTTATATTTTTACACATCTGAATGAACAATCTTTATTTCGAAGGTGATAAAATCATCATAAAAACACATCAAATATCAAATACACGCAATCTTCAAAATGTATATTGTGCTAAGAGTGCTATTATACACATAAATGCCTCTGCACATGCATGCATGTCAGATACTGAGTAATGTCACAACCCCACTAATGATACCCATCATCACCTCCCCAGGGGACAGTGCCTACCCTCTGAGCACCCACATGATAACACCAATTCGGAACCCCACCACACCACCCGAGGTAAGATACAACACAGCCCATATTGCAACCCGGGGTATAGTGGAGCGCACATTCGGAGTGCTCAAGTCACGCTTTCGCTCCCTTGACCGCTCTGGTGGGCAGCTGCTATACACGCCCCGAGTAGTGTGCAGGATCATAGTGGCAGCATGTGTCCTGCACAACGTTGCAACACGCCGGGCCTGCCTGTGGACATGGTGGTGCCCCCACATCCCCAACCACAAGCATGGCCTCTGCGCATGGGAGGGTAAAGGGCACGTGGTGAGGCAGCCCGTACGCAGCTGGTGGCTAATTACTTCACCTAAAATCACACCCCTGTGAAGTGCACACAGCCCTGGCACATACCAGCTGACAATCAATGATGATGACATAAGGGACAGTCAACTGTCACAACCATACCAGCCTGAGATTGGTCACCTGGAAGTGTTACATTGTGTGCATTCCTACCTACCGAAAGACAACCAGTGCTGTGTCACAAAAAGACACACATTTATGCTGCATGAATTACTACCACCTTGCAAAATACAACATGAAAATAGCGCCATGTCACCCAACCCCTCCCCATCTCCGCCACCCAACACACCATGGCATGTCCTGCAATGTGAAAGCAAACAAAGGAATGCACAACACATGACACAAGTGTCACAGAGTGCACTGTCCCAAATGGAAACAATTTGCAGGGAGTTGGAGGCCAACATGTCATCGTCCCTGCGAACCCTCGGGGCCATGGAAGAGGACCGCCTCCAGGGCATTGAGCGGGAGTTCGATGATGCCCTGGCCCGGGACATCCAAAAGTGAGCCGTCGGACTAGCCCGCTGCCAATGTTAATAGTTAGTTAGTTAGTTAGTGTTAGGTTTCATTTTGCTTTTCATTTTTTTTGGGGTGCTTGGACAATACCCCACATTTTTGTATATAGTTCTTCATTAGTTAGTGTATTTTTGTAGGTTTCATTTGGACAGTTGGGCTCATGGACTCAGGATTTCATCCTTGTAAATAGTTGGAGTGTGGATTTGTCGGCATTTTCTTTTTTGATTTTTCCATGGAGCAATGGATTTTACTTTTTCATTTCTGTTTGGATTTGCTTTGTTGGAAGGAGACTTAGGAGACATTTTTTATTTCATATATTTTGGATTCTGATTTCCTTTTTTTATCATTATGTGACATTCTGCATTGTTTTTCTTATGTCCATTGTTTGGTATTCGATTTTCTTTCACCTCATTTTTTGTGCAATACATTTGTTCCCGTACTTCAATGTGTGGTATTCTCTCATTGGTTTCATGCATGTCACGATGTGGGTTTTCACATTCACTGGCACCTATTGTGTGTGTGTGTGACGGACATGTGTTGATGTACATACATGCCATTTGGGATGTTTCATGTAATGGGCATTTCAATGTGGGGTGTATGTTATGCTTGGTTGGTTATTTGGGCAGGGGTGGCGTGCCGTGGGATTTTGGTGGCCATGAGGGCCACGATTGTGGGTCATGTTGACATGTTGGGGGGGGACATGAGTGGGGGCCTGCTGGCAGATGCCCCTCACTGCTGGGGGGTGGGAGTGCAGGGGGACATGAGTGGGGGCCTGCTGGCAGATGCCCCTCACTGCTGGGGGGTGCGGATGCCGGGGGACATGAGTGGGGGCCTGCTGGCAGGTGCCCCTCACTGCTGGGGGGTGGGGGTGCAGGGGGACATGAGTGGGGGCCTGCTGGCAGGTGCCCCTCACTGCTGGGGAGTGCGGGTGCTAGGGGACATGAGTTGGGGCCTGCTGGCAGGTGCACCTCACTGCTGGGAGGTGGTGGTGCTGGGGGACATGAGTGGGGGCCTGCTGGCAGGGGTCCCTCACTGCTGGGGGGTGGGGGTGCTGGGGGACATGAGTGGGACATGAGTGGGGGCCTGCTGGCAGATGCCCCTCACTGCTGGGTGGTGGGGCTGCTGGGGGACATGAGTGGGGGCCTGCTGGCAGGTGCCCCTCACTGCTGGGGGTTGGGGGTGCTGGGGGACATGAGTGGGGGCCTGCTGGCAGGTGCCCCTCACTGCTGGGTGGTAGGGGGCGCAGGGGGACATGAGTGGGACATGAGTGGGGGCCTGCTGGCAGGTGCCCCTCACTGCTGGGGGATGGGGGTGCTGGGGGACATGAGTTGGTGATCATATTGCAACGTAACATGTGGCTTGGCTGGGGGGCATGCCCATGGTGGATGGGCTGCCTGCGGGACATGAGCAGGGGTGCTGGGTAGTCCCCTGTGGTGTGAGCTGCCTGCAGGGGCTGTGGAGGGGGTAGAGGGGACACCTGGGAGGACCCACACTGCCAATTCACATGTAGGACTCCCCGCGCACCACACTGGATACACGTACCCCGCTCTGACAGCAAAATCACATGTGAAACTTCACGCGCACCCCAGAAATACACGTACCCCGCTTGCACAGGGCCAATCGCGTGTGACACTTCCCGCAAACCCCAGTAATACACGTACCCTGCTCGCACAGGGACAATTGCGTGTGAAACTTCCCGCGAACCCCAGTATACACGTACCCCGCTCGCACAGTGCCAATTGCGTGTGAAACTTCCCGCAATCCCCAGTAATACACGTACCCCGCTCGCACAGAGCCAATCGCGTGTGAAACTTCCCGCGAACCCCAGTAATACACATACCCTGCTCGCACAGGGCCAATCGCATGTGAAACTTTCTGTGAACCCCAGTAATACACATACCCCGCTCGCACAGGGCCAATCGCATGTGAAACTTCCCACGAACCCCAATAATACACGTACCCCGCTCGAACACGGCCAATCACGTGTGAAACTTCCCGCAAACCCCAGTAATACACGTACCCCGCTCGCACAGGGCCAATCGCATGTGAAACTTCCCGTGAACCATAGTAATACACGTACCCCGCTCGCACAGGGCCAATCGCGTGTGAAATTTCTCGCGAACCCCAGTAATACACGTACCCCGCTCGCAAGGGCCAATCGCGTGTGAAACTTCCCGCGAACCCCAGTAATACATGTACCCTGCTCGCACAGGGCCAATCGCGTGTGAGACTACCCGTGCAGGGTCGATGCGCCACTCTGCGCCACGGCTGGTTTTGAATGTTAAAATCCATGAATACGCTGTGCGCGGAAATAAATTTTAGCGCACGCGGATGGCGCAGAAAGTCGCAGCCGCGTGCGCCACTTGTGTGCTGAATTCTATGAATTACCCCCTTAATATATATCTATTGACTTTCACAAAACCTTCAAACATGCTTCAGTCCTATCGCTCATCAAAAATGAAAGGTGTTGACCAGCAAAATCCTTGCAACTATTGTAGCATCTCAAGAATTCTCTTTATAGCCAAGATTATTGAGGCTGCAGTGAGAGTGCAACTAACCAAGCATGTGGAATGATCACACATTTTGGAAGAGAGACAAGCTGGTTTCCACCCTGGTTATAGCATAGAGATCATAGTCACCTTAGTGATTGACTGTATCAGGATGATGGTGGGCGGCAGTGGTGTTGGGATTTTGGTGTTGTTAGATCTCTCTGCTACTTTTGACACCATCATCCTCACTGCTGCATTCAACAAGGTCGACCACAAAGTGCTCCTCATCATCCCGTTCTCCTCCATGGGATTAGATGCCACAGTCTTTTGATGATTTGACTCCTACTTCACCAACATACCAGCAATGCCCAGCAACCTGTGGAGTCACGCAAGGCTCTGTCCTCTTGACTGTCATCTTCAACCTCTGCATGGGGAAACTAGGGGTAGTTTTGGCCAGATTCAGTATCAGAATCCTCCAATACACTAATGACACCCTGCAGTCCTGAAAATCAACTGCCTCAATAACATTCACCATTTGAAACAATGCCTCTCCACCATTCAAGCCTAGATGTCAAGTGCCTACCCGAAACTCACCTAAACTCACCAAAACTATCAGAGGTCTTCACGTTGGTGGCATCATCAAATGCACCCAAGTTCAAAACTGCCTGACACAGATGGATCTCAATGACTTCTACCCTCAACCTGCCCCTAGTGCAAGGTCTGTCTGCTTCACCATCAATTGTGACCGCTCCTTCAAAACACAAATCACCAACAAGACACAGACAGTATGGTATCAGCTCTCAGTCCTGCACCATATAAAATTCTTCACCCTTCTTAAAATGCTTATATAGTTAGTCTTTGTGGTTTAACAGATACACCTTGCACATTTAAATACAAAGAATCCCCGGCTTAGACTTCAGATCCATTGGCCTTGCCCTTGTGCTCTCCTACCTGGATGGTGGCAACACGCTCCTGGCAAGTATCCCAACAACTACTCTGGCACCCCTCAATTCTGTCCACATCAGTATTGACTAATGAGATGGGAGACTGTTCTTTCTCAAGTCAAACTGTTCCTCTTCTGGAATTAACTACCAGAATTTCCTTAGAAGGGAGAACATGACATGCCTTTTAGAAAACAACTTAAAACCGTCCGCTTTCCTAAATAAGTTGAGTCTCTCTATTTGATTCTGTTTGTCATCCTTTTCTTTCATCGTCACTGGATTTTATATCACTTAGAATCTTTTCCAGCGCCAGTGTGCTCCTTTGGGGTCATGTGTGGCACCATGTAAGTGCACACATTTTTTAAACTTGACCTGTTCACTTGCTCTAGTTCTGGAGTGATACTTATGCCTCTAGTCAGTGTGAAAAAATTCAACAGCCGCTGTTGGCTGTTTGTGTGCTTGTAGTCCATTTTCATATACCACAGCATTTCTGTAGGTTGTTGTCTATGCCAATCCTAAACAATTTATTTCAACATGTTTAAAATAAAACACTAAGTGGGTAACAAACCTTCTTTGTCCATTGGTTTCTTTGCAATCAAGTCTGTAGTTTAGTTATGCATTGACACCGAAATTAAAAAGCAAGATAACATTCTGGCTTTCTGGCTAAGGCGGGTGGAGGGTTAAGCAGTGTATCTAGAGTAGAGATATCTGGTGACTCTATTTCATTAAAATGTTGCAAGACAGCTGGCTGCACAACTGATAGTACTTCATGACCGGTCATTCTGGTCATAATGTAATGAGGAAAAAGAAGCATGTGAAAAAGCATTGCTCGTCAATGTGATCTTTGCCACTCAAACAGATGGACCAGGGAGACTTGGAAAATGAGAGTCCTGGGGCCAGAATATCTGACATTTACATCAGTGCTAAAAGGTGAGCAAATGCACTGAGCACCATCTTTGCTGTTTGGATAATGCGGAAAGAAGTAAGCAGGTTTTTTCCCAATTAATATTACATAAAAACTTTTGTGTTAAAGTGAAGGGCTTTTGCCCATGTTTTCTCCTAGAGTGAAAGGGTATTATAGCAAAAAGTCTATACTCGAATGGTTAGAACCATTTTACAAAATATTTTGTCTAAGGCTCGAAAGTTGAGAACAAGCATTTGTTTTCTCATTTTGTATCTTTATGCAGTGAGGCATCAAACAACTTGTGGTTCTCTTTTCCAATGTGAAAGGTGACATTTTATTTAAGGAAAAATGATATGGGGGATATGGATTTGCACAATCCAAGCTGCAAAATCGGTGGTAAGTGTGCCTACACAATTTTTCACACCAGTGCAGGTTTAGGATAATCTAGCTCCTGGTGCAAGTTGCCTGCTCATGCTGCTTGTAATCAGAAGAGAGAACTCCTGGTGCATTGACCCAGTTCAAAACTACCTGACGTAGATGGATCTCGAAGGATACTAACCTGAAATTTCCCCTAGAATAGACCTGCAGCTTCACCGTCAATTGGGACCTCTTCTTCAAAGCACAAATCACCAAGAAGACATTAACAGCATGGTACCAGCTCTCACTCCTGTGCCGTATCAAATCCTTCATCCCCGCCTATGACTTCAGATCTGGATCAGCCTAGGATGTGCAGTGAACCATAATCCAACAAACAAAGATTCATATTAGATCACCACTTGTTCTGTTCAAATACTCCAGGAGTCACTAATGTAAGCACAACATGTTTATTCAAACACGTGTACATTAAACTGCTGAGTGGTCAATAACTACTGGTTTCTTTGCATCCAAGTCTGTCTTTTAACAAAGGGGAAATTGGGCTTTGTTCATGTATAGGATAGAATATCCCAACTGAAAATGATATGGGTATTTCAGGTCACCGAGGCATTCTGCAACCTTAAAGATGTAGGAAGCCGTATGCTGAGAGCCTTTACAAGGTCACGGAGTGCCAATGTTATTTTCAATATCCTCATAATTAATAGTTGGGGGTGCTTTATCTCTTATAATATGTACAATGTTTTTGGAGAATTCTGAAAGTAAGATATCCATATTGATCACCTAGCACTTATTAATTGGAACAAATGCATAAACAAGGGTAGTCTGATGTTCCATACTGCAATCCTATCAAATGCATTGTGTGTTGCCCTGTATGCCCCCTTTAGGTAGCTCGCTGAAAAAAATGTGCCCAGGCATTGGAGCTTGTGCTTTTTGCACCAGTATTAGTAGGGAAAAGAATAACATGTCTTTTCTTTAACTGACTGCAGCGAGGTATGGCTGCTGCTATGCAGTGCTAAGAATGGTTAATGATGATCATATGATCTCCTCTTGTCTGGCAAACCACTAAGGGCCTGATTCACAAAAGCTTTTTATAATGGCGCAATCCCATCGGAAAATGTTCTGTAAATCTGGCCCTTAATTAGCTGTCTATCTATGCAAAAGATGAGAAAAAGATTAGAAAAAGATGACCCCTCTCAATGCCGGTTAGAGTCTGGATTGGTGGTGTTTTTCTATAGTTAACATATTAACATGTATATATACACAGTCAATGCACTTTTTTTCAATGTAATTGTACACATCTTAGAACCACACTTATGTCTTGTCCAACAACAATTTTTATTTTATTATATTAATAATACATGTTAGATAAAAATAGAAAATACATAGTATCAAAACAGTCGTTGCTAAAAAACATGCTTTATAAAGGGGTCGGTTTTATTAGATAAACAACACTACATCAAGGTTGTAGGTATCACCAAAGACTTGTTATTTTATAGTCTTTCCAGATTGTCAACATGTTTCGGCCTTTATCAGGCACTATCTCTAGTGTCCGTTCCAAACATCAATATAATGGCCTTCTTCAGGACAGACAAATTTCTTCAATTCGGTCAAATTACTTTCATATACCCTGTTACTTTTTCAGATTATCAACTAGCGGCATGAGCAATTTATTCCAGTCTACTTATGGCCAAGGAGAGTTCAATTATTTTAGTGGGATTCTTTGTATCAATTAGCAGACACTGTCAGGCGCGTCGGAGTATTCAGAGTCTCCCTTCTAATTCTTGTAGCATACGATGTGCGCGATAACCCCTTGACTTTGGTACACTTCTTATTCATATTTAGTTTTGCACATAGGTGTGTAGTCACTCCCCTTTCCTTCAAGTTAATCAGGAAAGCGCTGAGGTTTGTTTTTTTATAATGCTGCTACAAATGGGTAATGCGGGAGTATCTCAGTAAAACGGTGATCCAAAATGGCTTTTCAGTTCAAAGGTTTATGTCATAAAAATGGCGCCATCCCAACCGGATATATAAATATACCACACTCTTCTGTGCTGCACATGAGCACTGCCACGGTTGCAGACTGATCTCGAACTGGTATCTGACCTGGTGGGCGGGATGGCACCCGCCTGCAGAACTCGTAGTTTGCCAGTCCAGAAACAACAGTACCGGTAAGCTTACTGGCACCATTGTTTCCGGACCGGGAAACTTGTAATGAGGGTCAGTGTCTTTATGATGTCCCCTCCTCTCGAGAGTCTATGGACAACTTCTAATATCACCCATTTCATCTGAGATATATTGCGTTGATGTTCCTGGAAGTGCCTGTATAATGGGGATTCAGGGTTGTGCGTACAGATATTAAATTTGTGTTCCGTCCACCTCTCTTTGAATTTGCGAGTGGTCTGTCCCATGTAATATTTTCTGCATGGGCAGCAATTGCCATTAATTACATTGCCTGTGTCACATGTTGCAAAGTGACGTTGTTTTATCTTGGTCCCTGTGCGTGAATGTCTAATGGAATCACCCTTTATTATGTTGACAATTTAGGCACAGGAAAGTCCCTACTTTGGGCTTCTGAAGGGGTCTCTGAGTATCATGTTTAGTTTTTTCAGCTTTGACAAGTTGGTCCTGAATATACCCCCCTCTCTTGTGGGCTATAATTGGTGGTTTTGGGAAAAGTTATGACACCCAGAGATCTAATTGTACAAAATACCAATTCCTCTTGACTATTCTAGAGATCTGGAAGCTCTGACTCGAAAACGTCATACTGTGGATTAAAGGGAAACTGTCATATTTAGGTTTCTGTATCATGAGTTGCTGTCTAGTCTGACTTTCATTTCAGTCCACTGCCTGTTGCAGTATAGCTCTGGGTAACCCTTTTGTGCAAAACATGAGGTCATAGCATTGTATTCTTTCTTTAATATATGATCATCTGAGATTATCCTTTTCAGTCTAATAAATTGGCTCTAAACAGCTCAAATTGAGGTAATCTGTATCCATGATGACCACGGCACCACCTTTATCTACTGGTTTCAAAGTGATAGTTATCTTCAGATAATTCTGTAATCAAGCAAGCTTAATGGCATCTAAGATTGGATCTTGTTTGTGGGCGGTAATTAATAGCTTGTAAGGCATTTATGGTCTTAGTTTCGAACATTTCCATTATGGTGTTATGCACCCGGGGATGAAAGGTGCTCCTAGTTTTCATTTCCAAGTAGTCAAACACAACTGACCTCTCTTCTTGTTCCGGTTGTGATGCAAAAAAAAAACATTAGGTTGCTTTTTTTGTAAAAGACTGGATAGATTAACGTTCTTCACAGAGGGTAGTATTCAATGTGGGTGTACACGAGAGTCCCAAATTAAGGGTATCCAATTGTATTTGACTTAATGGTTGCTAGAGACATTGAATACTAATTGATTTCATTCCCAGTCTTTGGTCATGGTATTCTTTTGCCCTCTCCGGTTTATAAAAAAACAGAGGAGGCTTCTACTGATGTTGTAGTTAACGTGGGCTCCCTCTTTGTCGTGTCAGAAGGTGTATCCCCTTCTGGTACATTGTCACGTGGTGGTTGCATGTCACCTTCACTGCTTGGTATATCGCTACTCTGTTCACTGCTACTAAAGGTAGTCTTACGTGGTGGTCTAGGACGATGCAGCTTATTTTTATGCTACAAATTCCTTCCTCATGTACATTATGGGCCTTATTATAAGTTTGTCATTCTGGAATTAATGTGCTGGTAATTTTGTTTATCGGCACGTTTCCGGACCGGCAAACTACATGTTTTGCCGGTGGGGGTTACCCGATTTACCTCCAGCCAAGAGCTGGAGGTAACTCCGGCCCCCACTGGCAAAAAAACAGCTGGAATTACTGGTGCCTGTAATACCGGCAATCCCCCATGGAGTCCTATGGACTACATGGAATGGGGATTTACCCAGTGCTTAATTTGTGCCAGTGTTTGCGGTGGGCAACACCGGCAGTCATTTTTGGGCCCCGGAACATCAGGGGGCCAGCTCTCAAGTGCAATTTAAATTGTTTTGTTTGTTCTTCTTCCGCAACTCTTCCATCATAAATCATTGCAGGCCATGGAAGTTTCCCGAAATCCATTTGGCTTTAAATTGGACGATTTTATCTCCTAATGTGTGTGGGCCGATTTTCCTCCAGCCGCCTTTCATTAAAGTTTTACTTTTGTTAATTTCTTGCTGAGCTGCACCTATCGTGTCAGTTCTGCAAGAAACATGGTGCCATTTAAGAGTTCAAGAAGTGATACAGTCCTGCTCCAGCCCAGGTTGCATGGCAACGAGCCATTAATCAAGTTCCCGGGCCCTGAAATGTGATTCCTGTCACAGGCGCTGCCTGCTGCTCTCCAAACCCTGCTTCTGACAGACACTGGAGCCTCAGAGATAAAAATGACTAAAACTTGGGAAACTGAAGGTAAGCAATCCTTAAAAGGTGTAAGAGTTTATATACACGCAAGAGAATATTTCAAATTGTATAAACTCTACAAACGGCTGATCTATGAGAGCTGAGATGCAGCCCATGCATGCATTATTTGGTACTGTAGGCAAATTGCAATGAAGGGTTAAAACGCTAGTCAATCTACACCTTTCGGCATTTTCAAATAGTGCTTGTGACAGTTGCTGTAATGTGAAGTGTTAAAGAGAAATGGATTCCATTTTTAACCATGTATTTTCACGTCCAAGGATTGCTTGACAGATTTGCCTTTTTGTTTGTTTATTCTTCTCACTTCTGAGCCCTGTGATAATCAGTTGTAACATGGACCTAAGTTATGGAAATAATATTTAGCCAGCAAAGTGGATGATAATAACCTATCAAATTGGGTATTCAGTTCATCAACTTTCCATTTTGAACGCATTTGTAGGGTTCAAACTGTGGCAATGCATCCATCAGTTTGGTGGGATAAAATGACTCCAAAGTCTACGCACACCATTTCCCAGTCCTGGGCTTTCCTGAAATAACAATGTATTCTGGGAGCTGTCGTCTTTTAACTTGAATTAGACATAAGTAACCGATTCATGTGATTTGCAAAAAAGGAAACCCAGGACTGGAAAGTGGTGACCTGTTGTCATGAAGCTTTCCGCAAACTTTATGCTCAGTACTTTGTTAGCATGTCTTCTTGAGGACCTCTGAACCTCTTGGGAGATGTGGGACACTTATTTTTGGTGCCCGGGTAGATTTTTTGTTCCAGTCTGACCCTGTATGTTGGTGTTTGTTTGTGTCAATGCTGTTTGCTTTTATGTATGCGTGCATGCAAGGAGTTGTGTGACTGGTGGATGAATGCATAGGTAAAAATGTTGTATGTGAGTGTGTGTGCCAGCCCCAACTCCTACATTTATCGGCCAACAGGCCACTAAATCTAGGAGTGGGGGCATGGCATCATGGTTGCACCTAGGATACAATTTCAGGGGGAGGGGCTAAGACCTAAATGTTGGGAGAGGCGCTAACTTCAGAGGCTATGGGGCAGAGGCTAACTTACTTGTGTGTGGGCATCTAACTAAATTGTGCATTCCAATGAGACTACTCTGGTGATGCTTCAATGTTACAAGCAGTTAACCCTCTCCTTCATTTCTGAAATGTCACACTTATGGACTGGTGTGAGAATGAGCTGTCTTATGTCCCATGTCCCCACTTGCCTTCTTATCACTCCCCTTACATGCAAGTGCTAACCCCACATCATGATTTCAATTGCCTAAAAATGTATGCATATGAATGCAGGTGCTAACAGTGAAATGTTTTATTAATTGAAAGACCATTGTTAACAGCGAAGCCCAGGCACCATTTAACGTCTGTGTCATGTTCCATCCGATAAGGCTCTGTACATCAGCCAGGCAGGGGCGCAACCAGCCTCAACATTTTGGGGGCTAGATGACAGTTTTGAAAGCGGCTAGTGAGTGGGGTCAATAAAATAATTGCGCTGTTGGACTCTCCACTGAGGGATGGTGGCTGGGCCTTTCAGCTTTTACAGTTAAAAGGGTCCCTCAAGCAGCTGCCCCATATTGGCAGTCTTATGACACAGAAACATACTGATAGTCTGCAGCTTTTAACCACCTTTCTGAATTCTTTTGATTTCATTATTGATTTAAGCACTCCATAGGTGCCTTGAACTATTTTCCCAAACAGTAAGGCAAGGGGTGCCCCCCAACATCAGGATGAAATGGGCCCCCACCAGCCCTGACAAATCTTCATCCAGCCCTGCTCCCACTTCCCTCCCAATTCCCTGAGCCCTGTTAGGAAGCTGAATAGCGGCGTCGTATTCCCTTTGTCCATTATTCGTACCACCCCAATTCAGTGGCTATTTAATTTCATAATGCTATGCTAATCACTGGAGGCGTGGGCCATCTAGAAGCTGAGCCCAGAAGTTAAGACATGACCAAAGCAAACATAAGTGTTGCTACGGGGCTAAACTGGACCACATTGAATGCAGGCAAGTCTAGCCAGTAATAACACTTATGGTGCACAGCCAGTCTGGACATGCTTCATGCGCCATGGCATTTTAACTGGCTGGGAGTCCTTGTATGGTAATACTGGCATATATTGGTGCAGCCTGCATGCACATACATTGGAACAACCAGCATGAACATATTTTTATACTGGCATATGCTGGGGGCAAAGGATGGTGACTTGCAACTCTTAGGTTGTTCCATGTGCTACCATACAAAATCATTTGCAAACTGTATGGCTTTCTACACAATTTGCAAAGAAAGTGCTGTAAAATGCATCATTTTAACCCAATGTTTCAAACATTTTCGTAGGAGTGAGAAACCGCCTGAAGCGCCCCTTGGTTGGTTTGTTTTCCCTTACTGTGCTCTGTCGATCCTGCATAATTGGTGCAAACATTTAAGCCTCTTCAGTTCAGAAATTCACCAGCCTCTACTGTACCTCATCTATCTGTCACTGTGTATGATATGTGTTTTAATGCGCACACAGGGGCAGGGTTCTCCTCAAGCACCACACGCTCTCATGCCATCCTACATATATTTATGCATATGATACAAATGTTAGTCTGGCATAAACCTCTCTTCAGTAGAGAAATCTAACTTTGCTGTGGTTGATTTACAGTTGTAGTAATAAAGCATATTTGTGTCCTCCGCACAAACTCAAGGGGAGATTTCTCGCATCTCCAGTTTGCAGCAGTGCCCCCGGTGGCCCAATGCAAACATTTTTAAGGGGGCCTCACCAAATGCTTTGCCCCGGGCCTCACCAACCCTTGTGACAGCCCTGGGGACCAGCAATAGCAATACAACAACAAACTGTTGCAAACAGCCAATGAAAACTACCATTCTGTTGTTACTATGCAGTATTTTGATAAATTCTGTATAGTAACCAGAATGTGCAGTTTTCATTGGCTGTTCTGACTGACATGGTGACGTGTTGTTATTGCCACAGGAGGCAGTGCAGCGCCACCTTCGTTTCACAAGTTACTGTGAACTGAAGGTGTCTAGGCGTGGCGTTGGTTTTCGAGAGAGCTTGCTGAACTGCTTTGTTGCGTGCAGCCTAGTTGCTGGGGGCTGGGCCCTGCTTTTTCACTCACAATAGTGCCTGCTAGTCTGTCTCTGCCCCCTCCAGGCCCCAACAGGAGACAGAGAGTCCCCACCAGCAGCTGACTTCAAAATCAGGTTAGTGGACACTCTCTGACCATGTAACTTAAGCAGTGTGAAGATTCCAAGGTCCGGAACGGCGGCGCGGTCCCCTGGTGGTGTCTACACTCCTCCTGGGGCCTGGCTGGGCCTGAGCCCTTGCCAGGACCGAGGACCCAGAGCCAGGACTCAGGAGTCACTGAGCCAGGAGGACACCAGGAGACTGTGCCGCCGCCCGGGCTCGGCTGTCTTGTGTTCACGCTTCTAGTCACGGAGGTAGTCCCCCACCACATACAAAGGCAGATGTCTGTCTGGAAGCCCTTTTGAGAGGGAGAGCGAGTGCACCACGAATCGCTAGCTTTGGTCCTGGTGGTTAGTTGGACACGACGTAAGCAAAGGACTGTCTGTTTGAGATTGTTTCGTTCAAGAGGAGTCAAAGAGGGACCAGCATCTTTGTCATCATTCTAGTCATGTGTGTCACGGTTCTCATCAGTGGCCATTTGTGTGGATGTCCTCGAAGGCTCTGTTTTGTTGTAATTTGGCACTCCTACTCCTTTGAAGTCAGTGGCGTTTGGTGTTTACTAGTGATTTTCATTTGCCTCAGTGTTGAACCCTGAAGTGACTTTATACATTTCTTCATCCATGTTTTTTTTACCAGGTGTTTGCTGCCAGTACTAGGCGGCTCTTGTCCCCCAACGTACATTTCCCCTTTGGGAATTCAGGACGGTGTAGGTATGAGACCAGTATTGTGCCCTCGAGGAGTTCTGTTTTCAGAGCTGTTATGTTGATTTTTACTGTGCACAGCACAGGCTCTTCCAGTTCCGAAATGTTTTTCTGTCGTCAAAGTGAGTACCCCAGATGTTTTCAGACTATATTATGATAGGGTACCGTGGAACTCGTGTTTGTTTATCAGGCTGGTAGGGGGCGCTCTGCCTTCGCAGGTGTTTCCCGACCTTTTATCATCCTGAATACAATGCTCGCATGGGTTTTTAATGTGCTGCCTATGGTGTTGGTGTGAGGCGCTCCAATCTTTGCTCCGACTTGCGTGCCATGTATTCTTTAGTCTTTGCTAGTCTTTGTACTATGGGTCCAGGGATTGGGATGGCACAGCGTCACCCGTCCCCTAGTCCCATTATATGTAACTATAGGGTCCCTCACCGCTACGTAGGGGGCTCATTACGTTGTCCTCCTCGGTTTCCCTTCCATCTGTGTCCCAGGGACTTCAGGCGACATGGATTGGGAGTCCAGCTGTATGTCTTTCAAAAAAACGATTACCACGTTTTGGACACACAATGAGTTTGGATGTTGCTTGGTTCGGGTGATCAGTACTGCGAATATTGGTTGGTGTGTGCTGGGGGTGGAACTCATTTGTACTTGCTGGAGACCGCAATGCTCTGAATACACATTTGCCAACATGATCCATTCCACTCTGTCTCTGTGGATGATTGCAGTCTGTGTTTTTTCTTTAAATTTAGGAACTTGTAGTCTGAGTTTTATAAAGAGATAAGCAGAACTACAAGTGCCATAATGCAAAGAAAAGACCTAGACTGGATAAGTACCAGATTTGAATGGAACATGTTGGCAACTATGTGAATATTGGTTGGTTGCGTGAGCTGCAATATGTTGTTTGTTATCATTCCTTGTTTTTGAGCTGCACTGTAAGAACATTAGCAGTAGTACCTGGAGCTGCGCTATATTATTATTGGGTTGTGGCCACAATACAAAGAGAGTGAATTTCAATGTAAAACATACATACAAGGCTGACACTGGGCATGAGCAGGCAGCTCTAGAAATCATGATGTGGTTTCTGCAGATGTTCCCGAGCGGCGAGTCATCATAGGGCAGGCCATTTTATTTATTTATGAATTGTTCGCCTAACAAGCAAACAATAAATAAATAAAATGGTAAGCCATCTTGACGTGATTGTTGCTTGGCATGCTTGTATTGCAGCGCACAAGTACATAACACCCATTGCAGTTTATTAACATTTGTCAGCGCGCCCTCAGGCTAAAGAACTGAAAATGCACATACGTGTGGTGTGGCCAGATTCTTGCTGTCCCCATGGCAGCAGGTTGGGACACAGAGTTCGGTGTCAGGGTTATGTAATAATCTAATAACATATTGTTTAATGTAGCGCTACAAACCCTCAGGTATCTAAGTTGATATTATTATCCCACTTCGTGGTACTCAATTCTTCGACATCAAAAGGATAAAGGACTGAGTTGGCCCTGACAGGATTTGAACCGGCATCAGCAAGCTGTGCACAGATGTCAGAATGAGCACTCAACTTGCTGTGCTAACTACAAGAACTTAAGAAAATTATTTGGTAGATTGCTCACAAGTGTATTGTTCACACCATAGCAAACATTCCATAACGTCACCTAGCAATAGCATAGCATAGCGAAACATAACACGACCCAGCACAGCATGCCATAGTGTAATAAAAGAAGCATAGCATAGAGTACCATAGCACAGCATACTTACATAGTACAGCACAAGGCTAATGAACATACCATAATACATTTAATAAAATAACACAACTAAGTATAGCAATGAATCATAGCATAACCGCGCATAAGGGTGTGTCATGAGCACGTGTCACTTCTTTTAACAGTGTTCGAATGCATGCGACAAGTGTTTATCTAGGCCATGCTGCAAGGTGGTATGGGTATTGAAGAACAACTATGCAAGTGCTATGTGTGTTACATGCATATCGCAGAACGTTGCTGCTTAACGCTCACTGGCTACCGAAACACCCGTTACAGCTGGACGATTGGCCTTGTGACTGAGTCCTTTGGCCTTCCCGGATCTGAGAATGATCTCCACCTTCCCGTATCACACAGCTGTCCATGATATTATGGAATCTATCATGTACTCAGACTGAAGGCCACTGTAGTGCAGGGGTCTGCATCCTGTGCCTCAGCCAGTGCTTTCCCCATCCATCCCACTACTAGCCTGTACCAGCAGTTGCTGCAGCACC
The DNA here is from genome assembly GCF_040938575.1 of Ambystoma mexicanum. Classification (NCBI taxonomy): domain Eukaryota; kingdom Metazoa; phylum Chordata; class Amphibia; order Caudata; family Ambystomatidae; genus Ambystoma; species Ambystoma mexicanum. The sequence goes on along the minus strand of NC_090923.1, from coordinate 1,455,778,259 downwards.
AAACATGTGACATGGAGCAGCAGCAGTGTGATGGGCTGGTGGTGGGTCGATCTAGGTCTAGCACTGAACTGGCCTGGGCCGTGGCACCCGCACTGCCCCGGGGCCGGCATTATTGGGCCAAGATTTTTTGGGCCCTGACACTTATTTTTTTACAAATTAAGCACCGGATTTACCTACCACTGTTGGCACCTGTAATATGCTGGTAATTCCCGCATATCAGGCGCCGGTAACGGTAGGTCCATTTGCCGGTATCACGCTGGAATTACTGGCAGGATACTGGCAACCTTCTAATGAGGTTGCCAGTAACCCACTGGTGCTACTGGCGGATTGCCGACAAATTTGTAACACCCTTTCCGCCACCTGATATCTCAGTGCCACCGGGATATTACAAGTGGCGGTGGACCGGGATGTCAAGCGGCGGAACACAGAAAGTCCCCATTCCCGTGCGGGAATGGGCACACAGTAACACCAGCACTGTTGCTAAGTGAACCGATGCTCCTGCGAAAACTATACCTGCATGGGCCGGTACTCCCTGCAGGTCCGACCTCCTGGGAGATCCGGGCCCTGTAGGCATTCTCATAGTCTAGGGGTCTGGAAAGGGTGCCTGTACGTTGCTACCAGACCCTTATTTCCCGACTGACCTTGGAATGAGGCCCAATGTCTATGCAGTCGTCTAGAGTGTTGCCTCTACATTTTCTGATTTTGCATTGATGTATGTCTTTACGATAGCTATCAAGTTTCCCATTGATGTCCTCAAGGATTTTATTGTGATCTATATTTGGTTAAAATGTTAGGAGCTGCTCCTTCAATTCGAGGATCTCTTGATCTATTTTTGACAGGGATTAAGTCAACTCTTCAATAGTAAGGAGAATAAGATCAAGGGAGCACTCGTTCAGTATCTGCTCCCACCTTTTCACAAATTCCAGATGGTTTCTAGAGTGTCGGGCGTAAGTACACTCTGAGGCCCCTCGTTATTCTCTGGTATTCATTTTAGAGAAGGTCATTACTAACTATTCAAAGGAGGCAGTAGCTAGTGTGATTATTGCGCCACTCCCTAGGGCAGGGGAAAGCACCAGTCATTACGGAAAAGTGAAAAACGAATTGGTAGTGATTAAATGAGATTCAAACAGCTCAAGGTGCTGGGGAGAAACACAATCCTGGCACAAAGATTGTAATACAAAAGCAAAGCAGAACAGTGTCCCAACTTGTAGGACACTCCCATCCCCTGCACACTATCAGGGGCTAAAAATGAGCCAAAATGTTAGTAATACATTTTCGTTTATTAGGAAATAATTGTTCTTCACAAAAAATATGAATGAAAAACCTTTGAAAACATTTTCAACTAAAGATTAAATAAGGGACACTTACACCGAAACCTCTGAGTCTTCTCCTCTATATGTTTAGATGTATTAAGCAATCAAAGGGCAGTCTCGCTCAACGCATTTCGGGACTTGAATATCCCTTCTTCAGGAGCAATATTTGAAATATCTGCAAAATTAACAAAAAAATAAGTATCAATAAGAAATTACTAACACCTCAATTGAAAGAATGTATTATGGGGTTAACAAGAAGTTGATTTACCTCATATGTGAAAGCAAGGGATCATTTCCCATACAGGTAAGCACCCTTGCATGGATGACAATCTTCGGTTCTAAAGTCATGAAAAGAACCTGATTTTAATATTGGAAACTTACTTAAAGGGCTTATCAATCTCCAAATTGCACTGAGTAGTAACCTACTTTCCAGAAACAACTTAAAAATGATCTTCTGAGGGCTATTTGGGACTCGAGTAAAGTGTAGAGAACCTAAAAACCAGAAAATGACTTTGATGGAAACACGATCTAGACTCTCAGAGAAGCTTAGTAACTAAAAAATCAAAACACGATGCCTGCTGGCAGGATAATTATAGACCCCATGTGTTTCCACTTAAGCTCCTAGGTGTCCAATTACCAGTAGGAGATGTGCTTAAAAGGTGGTCGATTTTAAGGGAATGTGTGGGAGTTAGGAGATGAGGAGAAAGGTTGGTGACGTGCATTGACAACAAGCAGGAAAGTGGAAGGAATGAAGAAAGGGAAGTGAAAGGGAGTCATTGGAGAACGGGGAGCTCAGGAGTGCAAAGGAAGGAGGAAAGAGGAGGACAAAGGAGGAGAAGGATGAAGTTGGATGAGGGATAGAGAGGCTCAAGAAGGCAAGTAGAGGAAAGCAAAAGAAGGCGGAAAGAGTATGTCATCTGAGGAAGGCTGAAGGTCGGGAGAAGGGGTGCAGTAGGATAGAGAGATCCAGTTATAAAAAGTAGAGGGTATGTGAGAGGCAGAAGGAGGACCCAATGGGACCTGCACAGAGCAGTTTCTAGACAATATTGGGACCACAGTGAAATACTACAATGCTCCCCCATACTGGAAATCCTGCTCTGCGACTCCACCACAGCATTAGAACATTTCGTTTTTGTGGAATGGCTACTGAAACATCAAAAGACTTGCTATTTGAGTGCGAACAGACTGTAAATCAAAGATCACTACATCTTGGAAAGTTTGCTCCATTAGATGATGACATGAAATGGTGGTGGGCCAGGTGCATCTCAGGGAATAATATAAAACTTTTCTATGCAACTGTAAACTTCATGGACATGATTTTAAAAGTAGATGTCTAATCAAATTCTATTTTTGGCTGGATTGAAAGACTGCGATATGTATGAACAGAGCGGGATGCGAAACATCATGTTATGATACTTGAAAGCAAATGTTAAGAACTCTGTTTTTTTCTTCTTGTCTCATTTTTGTCTTTTCTTTTCATCTGTATCTCGTATATTTTGGACTTTATCATTATTATTAGATGGTGTAAGGATTCCTTTTCTGTCTTTTTGAAACAAAGGTTTTTGCCTTGTGTTTAAACTGTAGTTTCTTTAAATAAAAAAATAAAAAAATTAGAACATTTCTATGAAAAATTACACAAACGCTGTTTTTTAATTTGCATTATAAATGCTAAATGTAAAAATTAGACAACCATATTGCCTGTTCATTGGAGGATTGTCAATATTTCTCTCAAATGTGTACAAGCGACCAAGTATAGAGAGGTAGCCCAAAGTAAAAATGCAGCCTTTGGGCTGGGGCACTTCTCCTCCCAAGAATCATTTTAAAATAATGGGCAGAAATGGTACATTTCACAACAAACTTTGAGTGAAAAATTTAGTAAAAATCCGTACATGGGTAACACATGAGAAAATGCAATAGATGCCAGATTACCAACAGAACACAGTAGCATTTCCCAATGCATTTTTATGATGGCGTTGGCCAGATCATATATTCCCATGTAAGAACAAACAGGCTATTCCCATAATGACAGTAATGCCACTAAAAGAAAATATGTCCATGCTGGCTGTGCCAGTATATGCCAGTATTCCGTCAAGATTACACACATGCTTTGACTTTTCCCATAATGCCAGTATTATCACTGTAGGAAAACATGCCCATGCTGGCTTTGCCAATACTTACCTGTATTCCCACTAAATTACAGATTCATGTTGGCTTTGTTCATAATCCCAGTAATGCTACTGTAAGAAAACATGCCCATACTGCCTCTGCCAAAATATGACAGTATTCCAACGTAATTCATTAATCTTATAGAAGGTTCCCCATAACCCAAGACATATGAGGGCATAGTCTGAAAGCCTTATATACCCCGGGATACATTTTAGCAAATCAATTTTGCAAAAAAAGATTTTTTTAATTCGATGCAATAAATTCAAATGCAACACATGCAAGATTCCTGCTTTATAACACCTGTCGAGCAAAGCCGCTTTAAGAAAACATATGGGCCAGTATTGCCATGTAATTAAACATTTCTGTTGGATTTTCTCAAAGTACCAGTTATGCCACAGGAAGCACAAAAGTCCATGCTGTCTGTGCCAATCTATGCCAACATTGCCCCTCCCTGCAAAACATCAATAACACTCCTTCTCTTCCAGTGTCCTCTCCATCATACCTGTCGCCATCATAATCACTGAGCCTCTTTCCCTTAGCCAGCACACAAATTACAAATACCCAATGTTTGCCACATACAAACACCTGCAAGCACATACACCTTGCACGAAAACATGCACACATGCAAAGAAATATTCACAGACACACACAGCCCATCGCATGCAGACATGCATACCTTCATACAAACACATGCACATACTTTTTTGTTTTCTTTGCTTTCCTCTTCTGTACGAGGGCCTCAGCTCCACCTCAGCTGATGGGCCGGCTGGCAGGCCCTGCACATTATAAATCATATTCAGGAAGTAGGGGTAGGTCGCAATCAAAGACCTCTTCCTTATTCTTGATTACTGGCATGCACAGAGCACAAGGAACCCATGACCCCACAAAACCCTCCAAGCTCTGGATGGGAGCATCCGAATCTACGCCCTCCAATCACTTGCACACTGAGTAGCTGCCCACTTAACCCACCCCAAGAAATGGCCCTGAATCTGCTGAGGACATGGAGAGCCATGTAGGCCTGGGCTCGGAGATTGGTAGGGATACTGCATAAGGACTAGAAAGAAGAACGAGAATTGTCATAAAGTAGTTGTACAGCGTTTTCCCACTTCTGGTACAACCAGCACAACCATTGAAGAACCTAAGAGGGATTAGTTCAAGGCGATTTCTGAGGGCACCGGACCTGGTGGGCACTCCAACTGCTTCATCGACCTTGCAGCATCTATAAAGAGGCTCCAAGGTGCACCATACAGTTTCAGCTTTGTATTAGTCTCTTTACAATGAAATCTACATTGTTATGGAGAATTCTCATTTATGGCTAAATTCCCTTACCTAGTGAGTCCCTCAACAGCTTTGCTGGATTTCTGGGGTTTATTTTTCTTTTCCACCTGGTGAGAGTGTGAGGCTTTTTTCCCACTCTTACAGTGTATTTTGTGTGTGTTGTACTTTTTGTGCTCATGGGCTATGGAGTGTCACCAACTCCCTAGGCATCATCTTTTTACTTGTGTGTCACACAGCACCTTTAGTGCAGTGACACAGGGATGTCTTTTAGACTTCCCTTGTGAACTCCATTTCTGGAGATTATTACTGTCTCCCAGAAACATGTAAAGTCACCAAGGGCTTTACTAGTCCTTTTAAATACAGATCCAGTACAAGCCATCTTACAATGGAATACTGGAGGGGAATATCTTTCGCCTGTCCTTCTGCACCTCAAGGGGCCCTTTGTGTCCCCCTTCCCGACTCGACATGGATGGTGGCAGTGGTAACTATCATTTTTACACGGATTCCCGTGTTAGTGTTCTGGCTGCGGTGCCAGACGTGAACATAAAACCCACTACCCCACATTGTTTTTATCTTGGTTGCTGGCATAGTTTTCCGCCATTTTGTGTTGGAAAGGTCTTTCTTGTTGTATACTTTTCGCGCCAAACAAGGATTTGGTTTCCTTGTTCTCTGTCCTTTGGCGGGCTTCTGCGAAGACGCCCTCCTTTGGCGTCTGGATGTCCAGGTGGGCTGAATGTGAGGGCGGGGTTTAGTCACCCCCTGCACAGGGTCTCCTTGGAGACCCAAGTCGCACTTTGTGTCGATTGGCTGAGGTGGTTGTACGGGCTGGCCAACCCCCATGCTGCGTGATTGACAGCCAGGCTGTGTGAATGGGGGATTTTGGCATAAAAGGCAGGACTCTTGGGCTGGAAGTCAGAGTCGCCACTGGAACTACAAGAACCGAAGAGATTCGGAGAAGAAGACGGCTGCTGCAACTCCTAGATCCCAGTGAAGCCCTGCTGCAGTCCTGAGCTATCTACCCTTCAACGACAGAGAAGATCCAGTCCAAAGTCTTCTTCCCTTGAGCCTGGTGGGATCAACCAGCTCACCTTCAACAGCCAGAGAATCCTCTCCTGGGTCGAAATTGCTGCACTGAGCTGTAGTGGTCCCCATAATCATCAGAAGAGCCCTCTCCTGTTTTAAAGGAGCGCAGCTTTTATTCATCGTTGCTTTGCTGCTACTGGCTTCATCCCTGGGTAGTGCAGATTGCTCCAGACGTCCTCCTACTTGTCCCCACGACTGAAGCTTAAGGAACCATGAGTCTGCAGGAACTACCGGGAACAACTGCCGTAGCACCAGCTTTCTTCATCTGAATAAGGTACTGTGTCCATTTGGTTGTTCCCTGCGTCCGACCTTGAGGAATCGGGGTGAACCCTTTTCCTTTCCGAAGGCTTGTCCTTTCTTTCTTCCGTCTTATAACTTGTGCCTCCCTTTGACAATATCCAGTACTCCTGGCAACGTTAATCTTGAACTGTTCTAACCGTGTGATCCTCCACAACAGAGCCCCTACTCCATTTGACACTGGCGCAGGCCTATTGACTTTATCTGCCTCTTAGAACACGTCCTCTGATCCTATTGTCTTGACAAAAGTATTGCCTATGATTTTTATCCACTATTCTCTTGTGTTAATTCTATGTGCTAAGTGTGTTTGAATTCGGTTACATTTCTTCCCGCGGGTACGCTTTTCTTTCATAAGACCGAACTGTCATTACTGTCAAAAAGTGATTGCGTATTAACCCACGGTAACGTCTTTGTTTCGAAACACTGGTCTGTCAAATCCAAATGTACTTACCTTGAATTGACCTGCACAAGAGGAATTGGTTGTGTGTAGTATATTTAGAGTGTGGTTTTATTTAATAGAAGTGAAGTTTTTGTGAACAGATGGTTTAAAAATAAATGTACTCATATTTTTTAACCAGAAACCTTGAGTCAGTGTTTGTTTGAGTCAAAGTAATTGTAGTCCTTTGTGTAATCTCTATTACTGCTCATTTGCTCTTGAGATAAGTCTGGCTGCTCAGCCATCGCTACCACTTTACTGTGTAGTACAGGCTTGTACCAAAGGTGAAACTGTACTATCACTTGTAGTCTTAATTATATGTAGTGGTCCCTAAGGGTACTGCATATGATTCTGCCTAACACTGGTGTACAGCGGTGGGATTTACACTTAGAGTGCTGCTATTACCTTGGGTCAACTAACCACAAGGCTAAACACCACAAAAAAATCTATTAACTGAAACATCATGTCAAATATGTAAAACTACAGTGAGGTAAGCCTCTTAAACTACACTGCTGAGGTTTTAAGAAGCATGTGTAGGGAACAGAGCCTCTCTGGTAAAGGAAACAAATCTGAACTGGTTGCAAAGTTATTGGGAAAACAAAGTCTGGAGAGTGTGTCAGAAGAGCCTACCCCTCCAGCAAATGTGAATATTGATGTTTCTGATTCTGAGAGCGTTGGATTAGAAGAAGTAGATGAGTCTATGCCAGTAGGCCCTACAACTCCTCTCCCTGGCCAGAAACCACAACCTCTGTCCACAGGGACCCCATCAGGTCCTACACTCACTCCTGAATTTATTGCACTTGAGAAAATGAGACTTGAATCGGAAGTGAAATGTATTGAGGCACACACTGCCATGAAACAGCAAGAGTTAAGGCTCAGAGAAATGGTGATGGCTCATGCTTTAGAGATGAAGAAACTGTCTGTAGAAAATGCTTCTTTCCCAGGATCTTCTAGATCTTCCAGTCCTAAGAGACCCCGTATGCCAAAGGAAATGATTGCTATGTATGAGACTAAATTTGATGTTTTTGACTAGTTAGCAATGTTTGAATATAATCATGGGATTCAGGGTATCGCAGGGAATCAGTTTTTATTTATATTTGTATTTATTAAGTTTATATAGCGATTTACGCCAAAGCGCTGCACATTTTAAACAACAGGGTACATTTAACAATAACAAATTAACAGTAACAGTAGAAGTAAATAACATTTTTTAAAATTTTGAATCAGACCAACAAAATGTATGTAGAGCAATTAGAGAGAGGGGGAGGGGAGAGTAGTGGAGTAGAACTGGGAGGGAGAGGGAGGAATGGGTAGGAGAAGGAGAAGGGGAACGGGAGGGGCAAAGGGGGTGTGGAAGGAGTGGAAGGGGGTGTGGAGGGAGGTAATTAAGGGGAAGAGGGAGAGGGTGAGAGAGGGGGAGTGAAAGGGGAGGGGAATCATGGCGGAGAATGGAGAAGGAGAGATTTAAGGGAGGTGCAGAATGAGGAAAAGGTAGGGATATAGCGGATTGAGAGAGGTAAGGAGTTCCAGTGGAGGGGAGCTATGAGTTGGAAGGAGCAGAAATGAGAGGAGGCACAAGGGGAAGGAGTAACAGTAAGAAGGAAGTGGTCAGCAGAGCAAAGGGAGCGAGAGGGAGTGTAGAAAGAGAGAAGGCAAGAGGGATAAGGGGGATTGATTCCTTGGCTTTTCTCTAGACTCCCCTCTGTTGCAAGTGATGCTGTAATGGAGTTGGGGGAGGTGGATAAGCAGGATTATGAGTGTGTGAAGCTAGCTTTGATAACTAGATTTGGGAAGACCCTTTCCCAGTACCTTAAGAGGTTTAGGACCCTCATAAAGCATGATGGTACCCCTTGGGCTACCTGGGCGTGTGAATGTTTGAAACATTTAGATGGTTGGGTTAAGGGTTACAAAGTGAACACTTATGAAGGTTTGAGGAATCTTGTTATGTTGGAATCAAATTTATGATGCCTGCTCTCCTGAGCTTAGACAGCACTTGGCTGATTCAAAGGATATAGATCCTAAGAAGTTAGCTAAAGCTGCTGACTTGTGGGTTACCAACAGGGCTACTCACAAGGATTCTGGGGCAACTCAGAAGAAGGATGAGGGAAAGCAGCCAAGGAAAGATAACAAGGAGAATTCTAATAACTCCAATCCAAAAGAGGGCCCCAAACATAACCAGTGTAAGCCACAAAGGAAAGCGAATCAGGCTAGTGTACCATCTCGTGCTAAACCAGGTGGAGGTCAGAGTAAGCCTCCATTCAATAGAGCATTTGGTAAATGTTTTGTTTGTGAAGCTACTGACCATGTAAAAGGGGATCCCAGATGCAAGGGTAAACCTTCAGGGGTCCACACTGTCTCCTTAGCCTTCTCCCAGGTGGAAGAAGTACCTTTGGCAAGTGGAAACTTTCAGTTACTGGCTGATGAACCCACGAGAGTCTCAGATAGTATTTCTTTAGTATCCTTGGGTATTTGGGAACAACAGAATTTAGATGTCTATAACTCAATCCCATATAATACTAAAGAGTATTATAAAGATAGTGTTCTTGTGAATGGTCAGGAGACTCCTGCCATCAGAGACACTGGATCCAGCATAACTGTGGTTGATGAATGTTTTTTTCAAGGTAGAGGATGTTGCTAAGGCACCCAAATACCTAACCAAGTTAGCTGGAGGCCCTGTGCAAATGGTTCCCCAGTTACCAGCTCTCATCCAGTGCAATGCCATGACTGTCAGAATACCTGTTAGTGTGCAGAGTGAAGTACCAGTGAGAGTTCTGCTGGGTAATGACCTAAAAACTCTTGGAGTTGTGTCTAGTACCCCCAGACCTCCCAGTAAAAGGAAGCAGTAGCTCACAAGGCCTGCAAGGGAGAGAACCCTGAGAGGCCCTGTGCAAATGGTTCCCCAGTTACCAGCTCTCATCCAGTGCAATGCCATGACTGTCAGAATACCTGTTAGTGTGCAGAGTGAAAGTACCAGGGAGAGTTCTGCTGGGTAATGACCTAAAAACTCTTGGAGTTGTGTCTAGTACCCCCAGACTTCCCAGTAAAAGGAAGCAGTAGCTCACAAGGCCTCCAAGGGAGAGAACCCTGAGAGGCTCTCCTTGGGATTTGATAGAAGAAACTATCTCCCCAAGTCCACAGGACTTACTTACTGCTATTGCAAGACAAGGAAAGACAAAGGGGCAACCCAAGTCTGCCAGCAAGAAAACAGCAAGCACCCCTGAGCCCACAAGGACATCAAAAAATTGTCCAAAGTCAAACCTGTGACTCCTCCACCAGCTGAGGCTGAGTGTGAGGTCCAACCCTGTGTGGTTCAACCAGATACTGAGGAGTCAGATCTGGAAGAGGATCTTACTCTGGTTGGAGATCTTGACCCTGTTGAACATCCTGAGCGGCAGTCTTTACTGGCAGAAGGTGGATCCAACAGGACAGACTTCAGCAGAGGACACATAGAGTGTCCTACTCTTGAAGGTCTTCGCCTACAGGCAGCTTCTCAGTATGATGGGAAAGAGCCTGGGAAGTACAGGTTGCACTGGGAAGATGGCCTCTTCTACAGTGAACCGACTGAGTCAACCCCTGGAGACTGCAAAAGACTTGTAGTACCTCTAGTGAACCGACTCCAGTTCCTACAGTTAGCCCATGAGATACCTTTGGCTGGTCACTTAAGTTTTAAGAAGACCAAGGAAAGGCTCTCCCTTTACTTCTACTGGTCTAAAATGGGTTCAGAAGTAGACACATTCTGTAGGAGCTGTCACACTTGCCAAACCTCTGGCAAGAGTGGAGCCAAGAATGTGGCACTCTTGGTGCCTCTCTCAGTGGTGGGAGCTCCTTTTGAGAGGGTAGGGATTGACATTGCTGGTCCTCCTGATCCTCCCACATGTCCAGGTAACAGGTTTATCCCGTTTGTAGTAGATCATGCTACTAGGTATCCTGAAGCAATACCTATAAGAACAGTTACGGCTCAGGCTGTGGCTAAGGCCCTACTTGGTATTTTTACCGGAGTAGGTTTTCCTAAGGAAGTGATATCTGACAGGGGATCCAATTTTATGTCTCATTACATGCAAGCCATGTGGAAAAACTGTGGAGTCACTTACAAGTTCTCTACTGCCTACCATCCACAAACAAATGGACTGGTGGAGAGGTTTAATAGAACTATGAAGAGCATGATAGGTGCTTTAGAAGAACCCCTTAAAAGAAAGTGGGACCTTCTACTGTCATGCCTTCTCTTTGCATATAGAGAAGTCCCTCAGGTGGGAGAAGGTTACAGTGACTTTGAACTTCTATATGGCCATCCAGTCAGAGGTCCCAGGCCCTGATTAAGGAGGGGTTGGAGAGTGTTCCTTCTCCCAAGCCAGTCAGAGTGACTGACTATGTGATAGGTCTCCGGAGGAGAATATCACACATGATGGCAGAGGCAAGTGATAACTTGAAAGCTGGTCAAGCTCTGGTCAAATATTGGCATGACCAGAAGGCTAGCATGGTTGAGTTTACTCAAGACCAGTTTGTTCTTGTTATGGTGCCCACAAAGCAGAGGGCCTTGCAGGACAAATGGATAGGACCTTTCAAAGTTGTGGGTAACCTTGGAGAGGTGAACTATCTGGTGGACGTAGGCAACCCTAAGGAAGCTCCCAGAGTCTTTCACACCAACCGTTTAAAGGCTTATGTCTCTAGACCTGAAATAGGAGTTTTGCTTCTAGCTTCAGCTCAGGAGGAGGAGGAGAGTGAACCTCTGCCTGACCCCCTCAGAGGCTTACCTTTAGATGAGAAAGTGGAAGGGGTTAATCTCTCTTCCAGTCTAACATCTGACCAGCAGGATGAGTGCAAGTCACTGTTGAATCAGTTTTCCTCCCTGTTCTCACTTTCACCAGGCTTGACCCCTTGGGACCAGCAAGACATCCTCACTGGTGACTGTTTGCCTGAAAAAAGAAGGGGGTACAGAATGTCAGACAATGTAAGAACCCACATAAGGAGTGAGGTCAACAAAATGCTTGATCTCGGGGTCATAGAACCCTCTACTAGTCCATGGTCTAGCCCAGTTGTGGTTGTACCAAAGGCAGGATCCAAAGAGTTGAGATTCTGTGTGTACTGTAGAGCACTAAATGCAGTCACCAAGACTGATGCCCATCCTTTACCTAGGAAAGATGAGCTGGTGGATAAACTTGGTGCAGCCAAGTACCTCAGCATGTTTGACCTAACCTCAGGCTATTGGCAAATAGCTCTGACAGACCATGCCAAGGAAAGACTGCATTCTCCACCCCAGCAGGTCTCTACCAGTTTAAGGTAATGCGTTTTGGACTAAAGAATGCACCTGCTACATTTCAGAGGATGGTCAATCAAGTTCTGAATGGGATGGAGGACTTCTGCATGGCATATTTGGATGACATTGCAGTGTTCAGTTCTACATGGCAAGAACATATTGCTCACCTAGGGTATATTTTGCAGGCTCTTGAGCAGGCCCATCTGACCATAAAGGCAAGTAAATGTCAAATTGGTCAGAGTCAAGTGGTCTACCTTGGACATGTGGTAGGAGGAGGAGAAATAAGGCCATTGCCTAGCAAAGTACAGGCTGTACAAGACTGGGCCACCCCACTACTCAAACCCAAGTGAGAGCCTTCCTAGGTCTCACTGGGTACTACAGGAACTTCATAGAGAACTATGGGACCATAGTTTGTCCCCTGGATGTTATCTCCTCTCCCAAATTTCCTAAAAAGGTCAGATGGAATGAGGAGTGCACTCAAGCCTTTGAAGGTCTGAAGAAAGCCCTTTGTCAAGCTCCAGTCCCAAGAGCTCCTGACTACCACCAACCCTTCATTGTGCAAACTGATGCTTCAAATGCAGTAATAGGTGCAGTCCTTAGTCAACTGGATGAGAAAGGTAGGGAACATCCCATTTGTTTCATCAGCAGGAAGTTAAAAGCTCCTAAAACAAGGTGGGCAACAATAGAACGTGAATGTTTTGCTATTGTGTGGTCACTGAAGAAGTTTACACCATACTTGTGTGGATCTACTTTCATTATTCAGACTGACCACCAACCCTTGAGATGGCTGATGCAAATGAAAGGGGAAAACCCTAAACTACTAAGACGGTCAATCTGCCTGTAAGGGGTTGATTTTACCATTGAGCACAGAGCAGGAAGTCACCACCAAAATGCTGATGGTCTCTCTAGGATGTTTTTAACCGACTAGAGGTAAGAGATCCATCCTGGAGTGGATTAAATCCTCTTGTCCCTTAGTCTGAGGGGAGGGGGGAGGGCGAGTGTTAGGGAGAATTCTTATTTATGGCTAATTTCCCTTACCTAGTGAGTCCCTCAGCAGCTTTGCTGGATTTCTGGGGTTTATTTTTTTTTTCCACCTGGTAAGAGTGTGAGCCTTTTTTTCACACTCTTACAGTGTATTTTTTGTGTGTTGTACTTTTTGTGCTCATGGGCTATGGAGTGTCACCAACTCCCTAGGCATCATCATTTTACTTGTGTGTCACACAGCACCTTCAGTGCAGTGACACAGGGATGTCTTTTAAACTTCCCTTGTGAATTCCATTTCTGGGGATGACTACTGTCCCCTAGAAACATGTAAAGTCACCAAGGGCTTTGCTAGTCCTTTTAAATACAGATCCACTACAAGCCGTCTTACAATGGAGTACTGGAGGGGAATATTTTTCCCCTGTCCTTCTGTACCCCAAGGGACACTTTGTGTCCCCCTTCCCGACTCGACATGGCTGGTGGCAGTGGTAACTATTATTTTTACATGGATTCCTGTGTTAGTGTTCTGGCTGTGGTGACAGACGTGAACATGAAACCCGCTACTTTTTATCTTGGGTCCTAGCGTGGTTTTTCGTCATTTCGTGTTGGGAAGGTCTTTCTTGTTGTTTGCTTTTTGCGTCAAACCAGGTTTGGTTTCCTTGTTCTCCGTCCTTTGGCGGGCTTCTGCGAAGACGCCCTCCTTTGGCGTCTGGGTGTCCAGGTGGGCTGAATGTGAGGGCGGGATTTAGTCACCCCCTGCACAGGGTCTCCTTGGGGACCATAGTTGCACTTTGTGTCGATTGGCTGAGGTGATTGTCTGGGCTGGACAATCCCCCTGCTGTGTGATTGACAGCCAGGCTGTGTGAATGGGGGATTTTGGCATAAAAGGCAGGACTCTTGGGCTGGAAGTCAGAGTCGCCACTGGAACTACAAGAACCGAAGAGAAGCAGAGAGGAAGACGGCTGCTGCAACTCCTGGATCCCAGTGAAGCCTTGCTGCAGTCCTGAGCTATCTACCCTTCAACGACAGAGAAGAACCAGTTCAGAGTCTTCTTCCCTTGAGCCTGGTGGGATCAACCAGCTCACCTTCAACAGCTAGAGAATCCTCTCCTGGGTTGAAATCGCTGCACTGAGCTGTAGTGGTCCGGATAGCCATCAGAAGAGCCCTCTCCTGTTTTAAAGGAGCGCACCTTTTATTCATCGTTGCTTTGCTACTGCCTGCTTCATCCCTGGGTAGTGCAGATTGCTCCAGGCGTCCTCCTTCTTGTCCCCATGACTGAAGCTTCAGGAACCGTGAGTCTGCAGGAACTACCAGGAACAACTGCCGTAGAACCAGCTTTCTTCATCTGAATAAGGTACTGTGTCCATTTGGTCATTCTCTCCGTCCGACCTTGAGGAATCGGGGTGAACCCTTTTCCTTTCCAAACGCTTGTCCTTTCTTTCTTCCGTCTTATAATTTTTGCCTCCCTTTGACAATATCCAGTACTCCTGGCAACGTTAATCTTGAACTGTTCTAACCGTGTGATCCTCGACAACAGAGCCCCTGCTCCATTTGACTCTGGCGCAGGCCTATTGACTTTATCTGCATCTTAGAACGCGTCCTCTGATCCTATTGCCTTGACAAAAGTATTGCCTATGATTTTTATCCACTATTCTCTTGTGTTAATTCTATGTGCTAAGTGTGTTTGACTTTGGTTACATTTCTTCCCGCGGGTACGCTAATCTTTCATAAAAGCAAACTGTCATTACTGTCAAAAATTGATCGCGTATTAACCCACGGTAACGTCTTTGTTTCAAAACACCGGTCTACCATATCCAAATGTACTTACCTTGAATTGACCTGCACAAGAGGAATTGGTTGTGTGTAGTATATTTAGAGTGTGGTTTTATTTAATAGAAGTGAAGTGTTTTGTGAACAGATGGTTTAAAAATAAATGGTTTAAAAATAGAACTCCGCTAGTTCTTAACCAGAAACCTTGAGTCAGTGTTTGTTTGAGTCACAGTAATTGTAGTCCTTTGTGTAATCTCTATTACTGCTCATTTGCTCTTGAGATACGTCTGGCTGCTCAGCCATCGCTACCACTTTACTGTATAGTACAGGCTTGTATCAAAGGTGAAATTATACTATCACTTGTAGTCTTAATTGTATGTAGTAGTCCCTATGTGATTCTGCCTAACATACATTACAACATGCACTAAACCTTTTTGGCCGTAAGCACATTTCAGTAATGGTTTTAAGCGGCTTTCAGTAATAGTTTTAAGCACATTTCAGTAATGGGTTTCTTGATGGCCTTCAAAGTTAGTACTTGATGGAAGGAATGGCCACTAATTAATCATTCAGTCATTTATTGATTTTTCGCAGAAATTGTTCAATGGTACAATACGGTATCAACCTTACTTGTACAGACACCAAACAATGTCCAGGTGCCCATCGCAAGTGTGAAGTGTGAATGTTCTAAATCTACTATTTTGATTAAATCAATTAAAATCCTATTATTACTAGATCCCATATCAGTAACAAGTACACTATACACCTGTATCATAACTAGCACTACTCCTGTAAATATGTTTGCATGGATTGAACCCAACATCTGTTGTCTTTGTCACAGCCCATTTCCTAGTGCATATTGGACATATGAATTGCTTCTTCCCCAGAATACCTAGCACACATCTGACATGCCCCTCTACGGCTAACAATTTATGTTAAATAACTTTCATCCTCAATTGAAGGGTGGAGAATGGGGACGAAATCTGTGCCTTGGTGGATTGCACAGAACTGTTCCACATCTGCATACTCCATGCCTCCAGTAGGCTGGCTTCTGCCCCTACTGCGGGGATGCAGAAGATTCACTCACCAGCAAATAGGGTCACACTACATGCAGGTATACAGCAAAAGCCGTCTAACGGTGCTAAACCAGCCTGCATCCGGAAGATCGATGGGTTTCATAGGCACTGCAATTCGGCCCCTTCTGAACACAGCGCAAAGGCCCGCAATATGAGGAAAGTCCTCAAAACAACTATACACACTATTTTATGCAGTAATTAGACTCCGACCATTGCACAGCGCACTATAGAAACTGCAGGAACCCATGAATTTGCATTAAAAAAAATATCCATACTTCTGTAAGGAACACTACTGTAAGCAGACGAAGAGGAATGAGGAGCACAGAAGTAGAGGAGTGCCCCAGCGAGAGTGGTCAGGCCCAGGTTTAACCATACTCACTGGTGTGGCCAACAGGTGCTCACCACATAGCAACATGACATGGCAACCATCTAGGATATTAAGGGAGACATACATGAAAGCCAATAGCCCAATAGCAACATGCACACTGTCTCCCTACCCATGACATGTTTGCAGTTCAGTGTCACTAACTACTTCCAGAGTACTTTTGCTCTGGCTGCTGGTAACACCCGGCCTATGTACTCAAAGGCCCGAGCCAGAACCTTAATGCCACCCTATGTCAGGTGGGGAACCACTTGCTTTTGATGACGTGTCAGCACAACATTAAAATAGCCAGGGGAATCCCTGTGTCACTGCAGGCTTCCCCAGTGTTGTGGGTGTGCTCAACTCTTTCATCATTTTCTTTTTAATGTTTAGTTCCAATCTAGCCGGTTTGGGATGCTTTCAAAAAGGCTACTATCATTCCTCTCTGAAGAAACCTTATCTTGGTTCCTCTGATCCTTCCAACCTTTGCCCTAACTTTATTCTTACTTAATTATCTATCGTCCTGGAAGAGACTGTCCATGTGCAACCTCCTTTCTATCTACATACTCATTCTCTCCTTTCTCCCTTTCAGTCAGGTTTTCATCTTGGATATTCTACTGAGACTGCCCCCTTGACGACCTCTGGCTCAGTGCATCATGCGCGTAACCATAAGCTTTCTTGTATCTTGATTCTTCACCGGGAGTAATTTTGGTGAAAATGTTGGTGGTGGACTTGGCATTTAAAGGAAAGGGACCCCTGCCAAATGAGGGGGACAAAATGGTGTGCCATGAAAGTTGTAGGGTACAAACACCCTTGCTCCCCCCCCTAAAGTTACGCCCATGATTCTGCTGGATCTCAGTGCTCTATACGACATCATGGTCAATTTTACTTTTCTTTGTAGCTTGTCTTCTTTTGAGATATCTGGTTCTATTTTGAATTCGTTTTGATCCTATCTCTAAAGTACCATATTTACAGTTTTTTTGTAAAGTATCTACTTCATTGCCTTATGAATGAGGCTCTCAGCACCCTCCTCAATGTGGGTACAACAATTAGTAAGGCCTTGCACATGTTGTAGCAAGATGGATCACGTAGAGCCTCAGAGGAGAAAAGGGTGATTAGGTGTGACTAGGTAGTGTTGCAAAGTTAGTTTTCTTGTTAATCAGATATCAAGTTCCAAGAAGAAGGGAAGAGCAGAGGGTGGTGAAGGCCTGGCACGACAGATACAGGATAGTCATGAACGGCACAAGTGAATTCCCGAAGAGGGCCCCTAAGGGGCAGACAAGGGGCAATGACTGTGCAGTTGCAGGCTCATCTGCTCGATGCAAGAATGAGTTTGCAAGACATCCTTTGCACTAACGAAGACACGTGAGGCAGGGTGTGCAACCAGCTATTAAATGCAATGTTAACCAAAAATGTATATAAGCTGTTATGACCTTTGCAAGCTCAGCTCACTACTGCACAGTCTTTTGAATGTGCAGGAAGTCATGCCCTTTCGCAAATGCTTAAATTGAATAAATGGATGACTTGACCAACCGTCTGAGTCTTTTTGGAGTGGGGTCCCTTTGACGGAAGTGGGGTGAGCAAAAGTGTACCCCCATTTACTGGCGACCACGAAAGGATCCAAAGGTGTGGCAGCCCTTCACTGGGTGGGGCCTTCCAGGACGGGGCTGGAGGGGTAATGGTACCGGGGCCCCAACGAATGAAGAAGCACCATTGACTGCACAAATGCGTTACCCTTCCTCCGCCAGCCCCGCCGGACGACAGGACATCAGGCTGCCGCCCTTTGGGTCCAGCAGACTTCGAGGCGAAGACCCCACAAGAGGTGAGTGCAGGTAGGAGGAACGGTTTTTAAGGCCGTTGGGACAAGAGTATGAGTTTTATGATACGTATTATTGATGAGGTCTGTTGTGAAGACTGAAAAGAAGGATGGATGTTTGATGTAAAGGACCGGTCTGGATGTAGACGTTACAAGTGAAACAAAAGTCACGGGGAATTTGTTGTCAAGTATGTTAAGGATTTCAATCAGGTGACACACACTTTGCATTTTGTATTTGTATTTTGTTTATTTATATAGTGCGCCTGGCCCAAAGGCATCTGGGCGCATGTCATAAGATACATGTTACAGAAAGGTAGTTTACATAGATGGCATAAATGAAAGTACATTGCAGTGAGGTAGGTTTATAGGCATATGAAGGGGAAAGTTCAGAAAGGTATGTACAGACATGATAGGTAGTGTACAGAAACAGTGATATGTGAGTAGGCTAATGATACAATAACGTTTATCAGTTACATACAAGTGGATCCAAAGTAAAGTCCTGATGCGGGTCAGTCATAAGAAGCCACAGGGTACAGTGACAGGATGTCTCAAATGTGTACTGTTGTAGGTGAGAACAGGCATACAGGTTCGCGGCATATAACTCAATGAATCGTTACAGGTTCGAGCACACAATGAAACAGAGGCAGAGGCGAGGCACGTCTGAAACCTTCTTTATTTTTCCCCGAACTGCCGCTCTGAGCGCGGTAACCCCGCCTCCCACACCACGTGGGGCGCAGCCCACTTTTCACCATCATTGACAGAGGACTCTTCCTCTGAGCATGTAATGGAAATGGAGGTAGGACATTACATCTTCCCCCTCCTTAAACAAACACTTCGACAGTGTTCAGTTGGATTCTTCGATCCATCTGATGGGTCTGCGAACGACCCTCTTGGATGGGCTACGCACCGGTGGGGCTGATTTTACCAGTGTGCTGTCGCTTTCACTGCCACTGTCATCTGCGTCCCCTTCCTCTTCATGATAGGTAGAGTCTGTGTCCGAGGAATCACTTCCTGATGTTGTTGATGTGTTGACGGTGGTGTCAGTGCTGTTGAAAGTCTTGAAGAAGGATGAATTTCTAGTGATTGTGCCATAGGGGCTGGCGGCGGTTATCATCGACCCTTGGATGTGGGTCACTCTCATGGGGTCTGGCTTAAAGGCAGGCATGTCTTTCGTGACTTGCTTTTGTCGTACTAGTACTTGGTCGCCGATGCAGATGGTGTTAGGTCGGGCGCGTCTTCGGGCGTCAGTGTACGTCTTCATCTTGTCCTTGCTTTCATGGTCTTTGCTTCTGGCCTTCTTTGTGTGTGAGGACTCATCCCTCTTTTGCACGTGGTGGGGAAGTCGTGTCTTGATGACACGTCCGAACATTAGCATTGATGGGCATTCACCAGTTGAGCTGTGCGGAGTGTTCCGATATTCTCGTAGTAAGGTGCAGATGGCTTGCATGAACGATCCATTTGTGATGGAGCAGATTTGTAGAGTGCGTTTAAGGTTTCCCATGAAACGTTCTACCATACCATTCGCCTGGGGCCATAGTGGAGTGACTTTGTGGTGCTGAAAACCTAGATGTTCTGCGAACATGGCAAAGTCATGGCTCGTGAAAGGAGGTCTATTGTCCGATTTGACTCTGGATGGTATGCCATAATCGGCGAATGTTTTGTCCAGCGCAGGTATGATGGACTGTGCACTGGTCGAATGAACCAGATGTACTTCTGGGAAACGTGACATTTCGTCAATGATCACCAGCACGTATTTGCCATTTGCCAGCGGCCCAAACATATCTACGGCTACTTCATCCCATACTTGCAGTGGCATCTCTGAAGTTTTGAGAGGCTCTGGAAATGTGCGCGGTGCCACCGCCTGACATGCTAGGCATTTCCGTAGTAGCTGTTCTACTCGCTCATCTATTGACGGGAACCATACCTTGGTCCTCAGCTGCCTCTTGGTCGACACTATTCCTCTGTGTCCGGCATGGGCGATGTCTAATACCTGATCTTGCAGGGTTTTTGGGATAACTATTTTGTTTTCTTTTAGTAATAGTCCTTCCGGTGATGTGGATAGCGTATGACGGACTAGTTTAAATGTACGGAAGTGCTGTTCCTCTTCCGTTGACAAGGAGGATGCTCCTTTTGTTTTGACTTGCCATTGGTTCGATTTGAGGCAAGTTTGTACTATCTGGAGTAGTCCATCCTTTTGGGTCTCTTCGAGCAGTTGTGTTGTGGTAATGTATTTAGGTAGCGCGCTGCTGATCAGGTATCTTAGATATTGATTGGCTTTGTGTGATTGGCGTTCATCATGAGCTGGGAGCGGGTAACGTGATAGGAAGTCGGCTGGGTTGTTGTCTTTGCCTGGTCGATGTATTATCTTGAATGAGTACTCTTGTAGCCTTAAACCCCATCTGGCGATTCGTGGTGGCATTCTCGCGGTCGGTTTCCCATAGATGGTGGTGAGGGCCTGGTGATCTGTGATTATGGTGAATGGTCGGCCATACAGAAATAGGTGATAGTGCTCGCATGCCCACACTACCGCTAAGCTCTCCTTTTCGGGTTGGGAGTAAGCGCATTCTGTCTTGGAGAGGCTGCGGCTGGCATAGGCTACAATTCTTCTTGGGGAGTCAGGTGGTGCACCACGTCTGGATTGTGCCAGGATGGCTCCTAGCCCAACTGGGCTCGCATCTACTGTGAGTTCCGTGTCATAGTCAGGGTCGTAATAGGCCATGCAAGAGGCCGTTGCGATTCTTTTCTTGATTTCTTGAAATGCTTCCTCGCAGGCATTCGACCACTGGAATTCCTGATGTTTCCCGGTTAGAAGTCGAAGAGGCGTGCTTACTGAGGCGAAATCTTGTATATATCGGGTGCAGTAGCTCGCCATTCCCAGAAAGGAGCGTACTGCTGAAGCTGACGTGGGTGTGGGTGTCTCAACAAGTGCTTGCACCTTTTCCGGGTCTGGTTTTAGGCCATCTCTTGAGAAGATGTGTCCAAAGAATTTGAGAGTGGATTTGCTGATTTCGCATTTGTCCGGGTTGAGTGTGAGATGGGCATTCTCCAGCGCCATGCAGACTCTCCTCAGAGTGTCATCATGGCTTTCTTGTGTGATGCCGAAAATCAAGATATCGTCCGAGTAATTTAGACAGTTGGGAATGTGTTTTATCACTTGGTGTATTTCATTTTGAAATATTTCGGCGGCCGAAGATACTCCAAAGCTGAGTCTTTTGTATCTGAACAGACCTACATGGGTTGAAAAGGTGGTAATATACCTCGAGGTAGGGTGTAGTTCTAACTGATGGTATCCCTTATTCAGGTCTAGTTTAGAGAATACTTTGGATCCATGCAGTAAATGCATCATATCAGTCATTCTTGGAGCCAGATGTCTTTCCCGCTCTATGGCTACATTGGGGGCCCTCATGTCCACGCAAATGCGAATGCTGTCCTTGTTGTCTTTCTTCGGTACGGGTACGATGGGAGATACCCAGGGGGTTGGTCCCGATGCTGGCTCTATGATGTCCTGCTGCAATAGTGACTGAATTTCGTCCTCCACGTGTCTTTGTATGTTTAGGGGTATGCCTCTGTAGTGCTGTGCTGTCGGGGTTATTTGAGGATTGATATGTAGTTTTACTTGTTTGTCCTTTAATTTACCTAACCCTTTGAACAGGGAGGGAAACATTTGTTTTATCATGTCTTTGGGGCTAGTAGTGTAGGCTGACATTAATTGATACATAATTTGGATGAGTCCCATTTGAATCGCAGATTTGAAACTCAAGATGCTGCCACCTGGTACGTCTCCTTTTATGACGTATATTTTGATCTTCTGACTCTTGTCTTTATACTGACAGTGTGCCATGAACATTCCTTGACAATTAAGAGGCGTGTTTGAGCCATAAGAGTATATCAGTGTGTCTGATTCCTTCAGTGCCTTCTTGTGGTTGAGTCTTTTGTAGGTCTCATCATTTATGACATTAACTGTTGCCCCTGTGTCAATCAGGAATTCTCTGTTTTGTCCGTTTAATTGTAGTAGCAACGTGGGACTGTATTCTGTGGCTATGCTGTTTCCAATTGCATGCACATATCCCCTTTTCCTGTCCCCACTGGATGAGGATGACTGGGAGTCTCGTCTTCTGCGAGGCGAACTTTCTAAATGTCTGATCTTCTGTCTGGAGTGTCTCCTGCTCGTGTATTCTCTTCTTTCTTCCCGCCTTCTCCCTTCCCGTGGCGTGTCACGGGATGAGCTTTGAGATTGGCGTCTGGATACTGTGGGTGACTGTCTTCTGCGAGCTCTCGGGCTTTCCTTTGCTGGAAATCGGTCTGACCTCCTCGTGTCCCGGTGCGCTTCAGTAGACGTAAAGAAATGTATGTTTCTGCATACAGATTGGAAATGGTTTTCACCTCCGCACTTGTCACAGTTGTGTCCTATGGCTGGACATGGACCAACATGAGGATATTTGAAGCCGCACCTGTAACATTTCTTTTGTTCCGTGGGACGTGGTGCTTCTTTGGAGGTTCTGATGGGGCATATTGATGCCGTGGAGTTGGACTGGGTGATTTTGATGTTATCCAGTGATTCAGTCTGTTGCATGAGAGCGGCGTCCGCTCGAGCGAGTTGTAGTATCTCTTCTAATGTCCTGCTCTTTTGCAATAATTTCTTCCTGAATTCTTGAGATGCACAGCCAGCAATGGTTTGGGATTTTATAGCTTCTTCCGTTGAATATCTATCAAAGTCACAATATTTCGCTCTTTTTCTGAGGCGCATTACAAAATTGTCCATGTTTTCGCTGCTATCCTGTGTGGAGGTGTGGAAAATATGGCGTTCGTAGTCGACATTTCGCAGGGGTGCGAAGTAAGCATTCAAAACATCAATAATACCTTGGAAGGTGTCTGTGGTGGATTCAGGCATTTCAAAGACGATGTCTCGTACTACTGGTCCTAGAGAGTGGAGTAGGATTCCTCTGAATCGGCGCTCCTCCCTTACCCCTGATGCATCTATGTAGACATGCAGTTCTTTGAGCCATCTGGCCCATCTGGGGGCAAGGCTACTTGTGTCCGACATGTCAAAAGGCGGCACAGCCAGTAGTTGTAGGGATTCTGAGCCACAGTCCTCTTTGTGGGTGGCTTGCCGGGGCGTGGAACTGGAGGAGGGGCTCAGGATACCACTGTCCGGGTTGTCTGCAGACATGTTTGCTTTCTATATGTTGGCAGCAGTGCCTTGTCTTTAATGTGAGCGTGCTCAGCGGTTAAAGTTGTGCAGATGAATGATTTGAGGCCTTGCCGTGTTGTTTCCAGCACCCGCGTGCTAGGGAAGGTTGCATGCGTGATTGGCTCTTGATACTGGTGGAGTTGCGTAATAGGGCGAAGCGCGATGACTTCGCGCGTGCTGGGCCTGAACGTAGGCCTAAGATAGAATGGCGGTAAAGCGCGATGCGATTCCGCGCGAGCTGGGCTTGACGAAGGTATTGCGGTCGCGACTCAGCATGTGTGTGCTCTTTCAGCCGAGCACCGCGTGTGATACGCGGCGCGCGTGACACGTGGGTCTATGACGTCGTGCTGGTAGGAATGGCCGTTCATAAGTCGGGGCTCTTACTTGACTTTGGTGTAGGGCCGCGTGGTTCGTGAGCGGCTCCGGAGCAGTGAGCGAGGATCCTGGTGTCTCGAGCTGACGGCTGGCAGGACTTTTCTACGTGCTCCGGCACTCGATTATAAACTCCTCGTCGCCATTGTTGTAGGTGAGAACAGGCATACAGGTTCGCGGCATATAACTCAATGAATCGTTACAGGTTCGAGCACACAATGAAACAGAGGCAGAGGCGAGGCACGTCTGAAACCTTCTTTATTTTTCCCCGAACTGCCGCTCTGAGCGCGGTAACCCCGCCTCCCACACCACGTGGGGCGCAGCCCACTTTTCACCATCATTGACAGAGGACTCTTCCTCTGAGCATGTAATGGAAATGGAGGTAGGACATTACATGTACCTTGTCTCAAATGTGTGAAACCTTAGTCTAGTATGTAGCGCACAACTGAGATGCCTTTCTCTTTATTTTATGCAGATTCAATTTGAGATGGTACACAACTCGTATCACACCGCTTTTTCAAATACCCCGGGTCACAATGGATCATGAACCAGGAACCAGGCCGGTTGGTGAAAATGCAAAATGTATTTATTTTTTAAAATTGAAAGAAATCATACATTTTTTTATATGGGGCAGCAATCACCAATGGGGTGATACATACAATGAAAATGGAAGAAATGCACTTAATTGACCTTCTCCTAGAGCATATATGAAGCACAAGTGAATAGGAGCACTTTTTGAATTAGGATAAAAAGCACTCAAGTTAAGCCCCCCCCCCAAATGTTCCCTCAACCCACAAGTAATCAATCCTGAGTGGATGGAAAGAAGCAGCAGGTATTCAGTAATAAGAGGCATTAAACAGAATCAAAATCTTACCTTCCCAAAGGCCAAAAATAACATTCAATTTTTACAAATAATTACTTAATGTGTGGTCAAATTATGATATACATATGTTTTATCACAATAGCATGTATGTTGTGTCACTGGCAACCACAAGGCAATGGATCAAAAAAAGGTATACAATTTGAAAGTGAGTTGAAAGTTTAGAGCATGCTGCAGCCAAATGACACGTTGGAAAACTTGCAATTTACCTAATTCGCATTTAAAAATGACACAAACGAATTTGAGGAAAAACGGGTGAAATACTTGAATTCTCAATGTGGTTTTTGGACTGGGTGATGGATGTATATCGCAGGGAAGGTATAGAGGTGGAACTAGGTCTCTAGCTGGTGGATTGAGGGAGATTTGGAAGGTGGAGTGAGGTTTGTTTGTGGGAGGGTGTAGCAGTGAAGAAGAGAGGGACAGTTTTAAGGTGAAGGATGGGTTTTACTTGGATTCGATTTGGTGGCTGGGAGGGGAGGGGCACCAGCCATGAATATCAGGGTGCGCTGCAGTTGTGGCCTTTCGCACAGTGTTCCCCCTTTTCTTTTAGGAGAATTGATTTGTTTGGTCAAATATCGCTCATGACTTATGATCGATGCAGAACAAAAGGAAAATAGGAAAGTGGCACTGGGGCTGGGAGATTCAGCGGCAGGGTGCGCAGAGAATTCTAGCAGCTTCAGAGGGTTGCCGGGTTGGGGATGTGATTGCTTGGAGAGTGGAATGGGGACACACGGGTCGGGATGGACTAGACTGTGTGTTGTGGGGTGTCGGATGCTCACGGTCCATGCTTGGGGTTTGGGAATTTTGGAGCAGTCAGCAGGGTTCTAGTCACTGCACAGCTCGGGTCGCGGGGTGGCAGACTCTCCTGGCAGAGAGGCGGCTGGGCAATTCGGGACACTGGAGGGCACAGTTAGTGGACAAGCCGGTCTGGTCCAGGATGCTAAGGTACCACAGCCTGCCCACCACCCTTTTTAATGGGATTTTTTTAGTGGGATTTTCTTAATCTAGGCCTTTGCTGAAGTAGAGTCAGCTATGGTTTGGTCTGGCAGTGAAATCTGGTCAGCTTTGTTGTAGCTGTAGTCAGCTTATTTATGCAACGGTCTGTACAAGGCAAAAGTCTTCATGAGATTGACATGTGCACAGAGGGCTGTGATTTTCTTTTCAAGCAGTGATTTTTGACATTTTGTAGCAAAATGTAAGCATTTCCTGTGTAGCTGAAGGAAAACCTTTGTTGATCTTCTCATGTTTGGCTGGCACAGCCTGTCTTTCATGAATAAGGCTCTTTTCTGATGGAGAACAGTGTGAATATGGCTGGGCATGACAGGGTCTTTTTGATAAAAGTGGTGTGATGAAGGACAGGGCATAATGGCATCAGAGCGGCATTATTTTGACGGTGAAATATTCCCTTTTTGCAATGGGAATTTTGGGCATGCAGCAGAACAGTGCTGTTTTTTCCGCTCCCCTACTTTTGTACATGTAAGGACACCCTGGCAAGCTTTTCAGTGTGCCCCCCCCTTGTTCCATCCTGCCCAATAAGTGTTTGGCCAGGTGGTGCAGCCATCGTTTTTTTGTCATTGCAAAACTCAGTTTTGGGGTGCGGTAATGGTGCTCACAGGAGCCAGCACAGCCATTTTGCTGGTTCTGCTGGGGTGCAGCTTGGTGATGTGGGGAAGTACTGCTGGGTGGGTAAAAGCTACCAACTGGGACATCCTTGGTCCAGTACATAGATGATATATTAATAAGTGCCAGTACGCAGGAAGGTTGCAGGGAAGTGACTGTTATGGTACTGTTTCTCCTGGCAAAACATAATCCAAAGTGCCTTTAGCAAAAATGCATTATGCACAGCAACAAGATGACTATTTAGGCTATGTTTTGTCAAAGGAAGGGCCGTCAACAGACCGAGTAGCGTTGATTCAGGCTATGCCGATTCCCAGAACATATAAAGAATTGAGAAAGGTGTTGGGGATTTTGTCATATTGTAGGCACTGGATACCAGATTTTTCAGTAATAGCTAAGCTCCTGTTAAAAACATTGAAGGATGACAAACACCACGTACCCTTCGAATGGAACAAAGAGATGGAAGAGGGGTATCTGACGTTGAAGAGAACCTTGTGTACCGCACCAGCTCTGGGGACACCTGATTATGGGAAAATGTTTTTTATTTATGGATGAGGTGGATGGGTGTTCTGTGTCTGTATTAACAAGGTGGGAGGCAAAGGCCTTGTGCCCACTTCTCGACTGGATTGGATGCAGTTGCCTGAGGATTACCGCTATGTATAAGGGCGCTGGCAGCGGCAGCCCTAGCTCTGAAGCAAAGCGCAGGAATAAATCATGAACTGGGACAATATATGTGTGAAACAAAAGGAGGGGAATTGGGTGTAGGGGAGCAGGTGGCAAGGATCAGGAAGATGCGACAGAGGAAGAATGGAAAACCTGGTACTCAGATGAAAATATAAGACAGTTGGAGAGTGGAGCATGGGCAAATGAGAACACAGGGAGGTGGATGTTACCAAATGCATACCTCCCCATTGTTCTAAGCGTGGCACATGGGCCAATACACGTAAATGCTGGAACAATGGAAAATTTGTTGAAAACTGTCTGGGAGAACAAAAGAATTGGTCCCTATTGCAGGCAATGGGCAAAGCAGTGCGAGATTTGTGTAATGTACAATGTTGGAAAGGGTGTGCCGGCCCCAGCAGGGCACTGTAAACTGCCCACACAACCCTTTGAAGTGGTGTACATGGATTTTGTACATCTGGAACCTGTAAACAAGTTTGCTTACTGCTTGGTAATGAAATGTGGTTATTCAGGATGGGTGGAAGCCTTTCCCCGCTGGGACAACAGTGCTACCTCAACTGCAAAGTGTATATTGAAACATTGGGCACCCCTATATACGGTCCCTGCCTATCTATGGTCAGATAATGGGTTGCGTTTCACGGGCAAGGTGGTGGAGAAGGTATGCAAGGCACTGTGGATTGATCAAAGATTCCATGCCGTGTTTCACCCCATTGTCAGCAAGAATTATTGAGGGTACCAATAAGATATTGAAGATCAAATTGGTAAAGGCATGCGCAGAAATAGGTTTGAAGTTGCCTGGCATTGCTGAGCATGAGAACTGCGCCCAAACGCACCCATGAACTGTAAAGCCAAAAAGATTGTCTGAACAAACCTGGCCAGCGTTGCAACAATATTGTATTGCATTGACTAACAGGCTTCTTTCTATACATATGCAGGTGAAAGATGCGGCCCCAGTACCACCAATTGGGCCAGGCCATGATGTGAAAGCCAGAGTGGGTTCGCATCAAAGCCTTTGACAGAACCAGCGGCCTGCAGCCTCGGTGAAAGGGACCCTACCAAGTGTTGCTGACAACACAGACAGCACTGAAAGTTGATGGTAAACCACACTGGTATCACGCCAGCCATGTGAAGAAGGCAACTGCTTTAGAACCGTTGCAACCTACCAGGGTACAAACGGGTTTGTTGGAATCATCCCAGGCCCCTCTCCCTACGGATGTTCCTAAACACAATTTGAGATCAAGGATGATATATGTGCCAGGCAACGAGTAAGAACTGTGTGATGAACTTTGATTATTAAGGAGAAATTAACTCTTTTGTTGATCAGAGCATTGTGCAGCCTTACTGAAGACATCAGGAGATTGGCCTGAAGGGCCTCTGTCGTCCCTCCGGGACAAGGCACAACGAGACGTAGGACAGATCAGTGGAAAGGGCACCAGTGAGCCTTGTATATTTAGAGTACAAAGACACTGGAGCTTTAAATAGAGTTGGGAACGTAAGCTGTAAGAGTGAGAGGCTGCTCACTAGGGTAGAACGCTAGGTGCTAGGACCCAGCCAAGCCACAGAACTTAACCTGCAAGTGTCAGCATAAACTCAGGTAAGGTGGCAGAAGCAATGATAAGTGAGATGGAACTGCAGGATTTAGCTCTGCCTGCCCACCCACAGGGACGGATGAAGGTGGACAAATATGGGTGTACAACGAAGGAGAAGACTATTCTATGCATGGTATGTGTCTTGGTGGTAACCGGGCTCGGTGTATTTTTATGGTATCTGGAACACCCTTCAATGTATGAATTTAAGAATATATTTCCTGTGGCGAACTCCCCAAATGACACCAATATTACTTATGTATACAGTAAAGATAGGGGTTAAAGGAAATGGAGGATTTGAATAAGATTGATGTATAATCTTGCTCAATATGAGCAAAAGGGCAGCATTGTGGGTACTAAAATGAGTAAGGCCTTGCACATGTTGTAGCAAGATGGATCAAGATGGATCATGTAGAGCCTCATAGGAGAAAAGGTTGATTGCGTGCAACTAGGTAGTGTTGCAAAGTTTGTTTTCTTGTTAATCAGATATCAAGTTCCAAGAAGAAGGGAAGAGCAGTGGGTGGTGTAGGCCTGGCACGACAGATACACGATAGTCATGAACGGCACAAGTGAATTCCCTGAAGAGGGCCCCTAAGGTGCAGAGAAGGTGTAATGACTGTGCAGTTGCAGGCTTATCTGCTCGATGCAAGAATGAGTTTGCAAGAAATCCTTTGCACTAACAAAGACACGTGAGGCAGGGTGTGCAACCAGCTATGAATGACTATGCAGATTTTTGTCTTGACAGCTATTGAATGCAATGTTAACCAAAAATGTATATAAGCTGTTATGAACTGCTCACTCCTGCACAGTCTTTTGAATGTGCAGGAAATCATGCCCTTTCTCGAATGCTTAAATTGAATAAATGGATGACTTGACCAACCGTCTGAGTCTTTTTGGAGTGGGGTCCCCTTTGACAGAAGTGGGGTGAACGAAAGTGTACCCCCATCAAAGATCCCAATAGAGCCATCCTTAAATACAAAGGCGATGCTCGGTTGTACACAAGAGTAAATAGAGCTTGTCTCTGTGATTACCTCGCCATCATCCAGTCCTGGATGTCAACTGCCTACCTCAAATTAAACCCATCAAAGACTAAATGTATCCTCATCGGTCGGCTAGCTAAACAACAACTTGTCCAACAATGGGTCAATGATATGCATTTTGAAGGATTTGATCCACAACTCTCAGACTCAGCAACATTCTTAGAATTCACCATTGACAGGAGCCTGTCCTTCAGAAATGAAATAGCCAAGAAGGCTGAATTTCCACCATCTCAAAAATTAAACCCTTTAGCCCACCACAGCACTTCTGGATCGTAGTGCAGGCCCTTGTGGTTTTGCACATTAATGGGGTAAATGCCCTCCTGACGGGGCTCCCCGCTGCTCACTTGACTCCCCTAAAAGCAGTCCACAACCCTGCAGCATGTCTTATTATGGGTGCACAGAAAGTTAACAGAATCACCCTCATCCTACACAAGCTGCTTTGGCTTCATCTCTAGGTCAGGATACTGTTCAAGACAGCATGCATCATCTACAAAGCAGTCACGAGTAGCACACAGGAGTACCTGGCGCTAAAATCCACATATCTGGTGGCACATGCACAGCAAATTGTCCAACCGGCTGGAATCACAATTCGTCTGCAAAGAGGGGATCCGCAAACAATTCTTCTCTCGTCACGCACTCACCCTCTGGAACACAATTCTGATGTCAGCTCGGAATGTCCCTCACAAATCTCTCAAAACATGGCTTATTGAGCAACACCTCACCAAAGATTAATTCCAATGGACACAGATACTGATGAACAGACCTCAACTCATAGTACTGCACTACTGATACCAGCCCAAATGTTGGCTACCCACACTACGTACAGCACTCCGCTGCTCTCGAGCTGCATCCGTGCTATAAACAATCAAAATAAAATAAGGAAGAATGGGTGCTGTAGGGCTCCAAAGAAACAGTGCATGCTATATTGGGTCGTAACGAGGCTGAAACACGTGTCTGGGGTTGTTGTCAGTACTCTTGTTCTGAGGAGAATTGCCTGGCATTTCGGTGCTGGACTGACCCAGGGCAGGACAAAGACTGATATGTTATGGATATTTCTCCTCTGTGAAAGAGATAATGAGCTAAAGAATCTGTTTAAGACACTTGAAACCGGGACTTATTGGTTGGCAGAGGGACTGCCAGGACCCCCCTCGTTTTTGCATAGTTACTAGGGTAATCCAGACGTGGACCCCTTGCTCACTGCTCTTATAGAGGCACAGCTCCACCCTACTTATGAGGCCAAACGAGGCTGAAACACGTGTCTGGGGTTGCTGCTGGTACTCTTGTTCAGAGGAGAATTGCCTGGTATTTCGGTGCTGGACTGCCCAAGGGCAGAACAAAGACTGATATGTTATGGATATTTCTCCTCTGTAAAAGAGATAGTGAGCTAAAAATTCTGGGTATGACTCTTGAAACTGGAACTTATTGGCTGGCAGAAGGATTCCGAGGACCCCCCCCCTTGTTTTTGCATAATTAAAGTAACTTTGAGTACCCCCCTTGTTTTGCATAATTAAAGTAACTTTGGGTTTCACCCTAACTTATGTGGGTAATTCAGACGTGGACCCCTTGCTCACTGCTTTTAGAGAGGCAAAGCTCCAGCCTGCTGATAAGGCCCAACGACGCTGAAACACGTGTCTGGGGTTGCTGTTGGTACTCTTGTTCAGAAGAGAATTGCCTGGCATTTTGGTGCTGGACTGCCCCAGGACAGGACAAAGACTGATATGTTATGGATGTTTCTCCTCTGTGAAAGAGACAGTGAGCTAAAGAATCTGGGTAAGACTCTCGAAACCGGGTTTTATTGGCTGGCACAAGGACTCCCAGGACCCCCCTTGCTTTTGCATCACTGCTGTGAAGCCAAGAATGGTTGACACGTTAGGTATTCATTCATGGGTGCTCTGCATATCTGCAGTCCCCTATAAAATGGGGGTAGTGCATCTTACTATAGGCCCATGGGCATACATGTTGAATTTGCTGTAACATTTATGCACTCCTGTATTCCAACTTGTTATTTATGTCACGATCTGCGCAGTGACCCTTGACATTGGAGATGGCCTGGCTTCAGTTTTCACTTATCTACACCCACTTTGGGATTCCAGGCATCCAGGATGGATTTGGTTTTAGCAACATTATGCACAGGTATCAACTATGCAGTCTGGACTGACATGCATCATTGAGGCTGAATTGCACGATTCAGGAAACAATGTCCATCTAAAACTGGGGAATCATTACCAGTATTGGTTGCACCCTAGCAGTAAATTCTACAGCAAATGTTCACAGAGAATTTAAGAACATTCTTTCAATCTTCTTTTCTGTATACGCCATCTTTATTAGTGAACCTCCTTCATCAGCATAATTGCTTGAATGGCAGAAACAATAGCCAAAGCATTTTGGACAGGGTAATCTCTGACATAAAGCAGAGCATGTATTATGGCAGTATAGTACTTTTGAGGGCAGGGCAGAGATCAGCACCCAAGCCTGATGCCCTTTTCTGAAATAGCAGACAAGAAAAACAATGCTTCATTTATGTAAGTGGGTGTAAGTGGGTGACTCAAGCTGCTACCCCCAGGTACCACCACCTCACCAGAACTGCCAATTAAGCAAGTCTACTGTTTTCCCCATGGTCAAAGTGGCATAGAGACCTCACCACTCAAAACTGAGCATCCTCAAGCTGTGGCACTGGAGCCAAGAAGGAGCAATGTAGATTACCCCTGCTAACTGCGCAGGGAGTATTAGTTCTATTAAAGACTAAGCGGCGCGCATTATGCTTCAACTTCTTTTATTCACTCTTCAGCAGATTCAACTATAAATATGAGAAAAAATGAAAAGGGTGCTTTCCCTTCAGCACTTTTCTTTTTCCTTTTTTAAAACTACAAGTTCCATTCTTTCTGCAGTCCATCTAACACTGTCCCATTCTATGACCACATCCTCTCCTTAAGCTCCTCCTCTTCTTATGGTGCTCTGAACTGCATCCTTCGAACTTGGAATAACAAACGATTTATCAAACGTGTTGAACTCCTCCAACTTATGGCTGATCTCGCTGCGGATCTCACTGTGTGATGAATACTTCTCCATGCTCAGTCAATCGAACATCTCGCTTTCAATTGTTCTTTTGGTCTTCCCCTGAGGAGCACATAAACAACAATGTCAAGGTGGTGGTCGCGTGCTGTCCTACATAACAATACAATAATGCATACATTTGCACAGTACGAATGAGGGTGAGAAATTAATGCTCGCCTTCTAGTCTTTAATAGAATGAATACTCCCTGCGCAGTTAGCAGGGGTAATCTACATTCTATAGGAAGACTGGAGGCGAGAATTATGCTTGTTTAAAGCTTCCCTAGCACAGCTGTTGCTATCCCTCTAAATGGTTTGAAATAAAATTCTTTAAATGTACAATCGCTAGCCCAGTCCGCTGCTTGCATAATATCCTGGAGGGTTACTCCCACTGTAAATGCTTCGGACGCCATGGCCCTCTCACTGAGTGTGCCCCGTATTCTCTGAGATTGATGCCTGCTAATTGCATCACCTCGTTCACCCATCTAGCTATGGTAGCAGTAGCCACTGCCTGAAATGGTTTCCTGCGCGCTATTAACAATTGAGAGGTGCCCGCTGCCCTGCACTCTGCTGTACTGCTCTCATACTCTTTAATGCATCTAGCTACGCACCATTTGGAATTATCCGGGAAATAAGCGTAATGCACTGAGGTGGATCCTGTCTTTGTTCTCCTCACTATCTAAAACGTCACTCCTTTCGGTTCCAAAACCTTCCTATGGATCTCTAAAGCCTTAACATCTCCTACTCTCTTACAGGACACTAAACACAAGAGCATCGCTAGTTTGCCTGACAGTTGTTGCAATGATATAGAAATCTGGCTGTTGGCCAACTGTCTATCAATCTGAGCACTACTGTCATGTCCCACAGCTGTTTGTATCTTGGCTCGGGAGGCGCTTTGTATCATGCTCCTTCTGGCCACTGCTGGATGTTCTCCCGCCGGCATGCCCTCTACTGGCAAG
The DNA here is from genome assembly GCF_040938575.1 of Ambystoma mexicanum. Taxonomy (NCBI): domain Eukaryota; kingdom Metazoa; phylum Chordata; class Amphibia; order Caudata; family Ambystomatidae; genus Ambystoma; species Ambystoma mexicanum. Next base: position 1,455,745,054 of record NC_090923.1, on the reverse strand, counting down.
TTCCCTGCGGATTTGGCTGACCTGTAAACTCCGATCGTCCTGAAAGCTTTACCATCCTGCAAAAGGTGTGCCAGAAAGTTTAAAATGGCTACTACAGGTGCTGAAACAGGATGAAAATGTCTCCCTCTGCACCAGCTTGTCCACTTGGCCCAAGCCGCGTCGTAGCTCCTCCTAGTTAAGGGGGCCCAGGATTCTGCGATAAGCTCTGCAGCCTGTGCCAAAATGCCTGGCAACTCCCAGCGTCTCGTGATACTCTGCACGCTATCAGGGGGAGTGTTCCCCTCACTCTCAGAGGGTGAAACGATCCAGGTGGGTCCGTGAGCATGTGCTGCCCTTCCGGGAACAGTAGTGGTGTGTCCGCAATCATCTCCATCAATGTCAGAAACCATACTTGGGATTTCCACATCGGGGCTATTAGGATTAGCTCTGCCCTCTCCCGATGACACTTCGCTAACACTCTGCTCAGCATTGCGAAGGGAGGAACAGCGAAATGAGTCTCCCTGTCCATGTATGCAGGAATGCGTCTGTGCCCTGCACGGCTGGGTCCAGCCTCCAACTGAAGAAGCTGTTCGTCTGCGTACTGAGACCGGACGCAAAGAGATTGTAGTGTGCTGGGCCCCACTTCAGGTTCAGCTGCCGGAATGTCTATGGGTCCAGCTTCCAATCGCTGGAATCTGTCAGATAGCGGGAGTTCCATTCGGCTCTCACGTTGAGCTCTCCCGGTAAATATTCTGCTGTAACTGATGTTCTCCACTGAAGGCAGGAGTGCCTGAAGACCTTTCCCAGTTCTGCCAGCAGTTTGGACCTCTTACCGCCTAAGTGATTTATGTATTTTATGGCTGATATGTTGTCAATTTTCAAGAGTACGCAGGAGCTCACTCTCTCGTGAATACTCTGATGGCAAATGACCCTGCTGCAAGCTCCAAGCAGTTGATGTGCAGCTAAAGTTCCTCTTTGCTCCACTTCCCTCCGCTCTCTACGGACCCGTATCTCGTTCCCCAACCTTGTCGGCTTGCGTCCGACTCTATCACTAGGTCTGGTCGGTCTCCAAAGATGGCACGCCCATTCCAGGCGTCCATATTCTTCAAGCAACACTCCCGTTCCGTGACAGAATCCTGGTCTAGAGGCACTCTGGTGATATCCTAGGCCCTGCTGCAGGTGCTTCATCTTCAGCCTCTGCAGTCCCCGGTAATGCAGGGGTCCTGGAAATATAGCTTGGATTGAGGCGGCTGGCATCCCCACTATCCTCGCTAGTCTCCTGATCGAGATCTCCTGTTCTTTCGTGCAGCCTCTTATTTCCTTCTTGATCGCTTTGATCTTTCTGCTTGGAAGGTCCACGGTTCCTTTTCTGGTGTGTAGAACGCATCCCAGAAAGTCCAGTCTTTGCGCTGGTTTTGTCTGGGACTTTTCCCTGTTCACTAGGAAACCCAGTGATTGCAGAAGCCCCTGCACCCAGGAAGTCTGGTACACCAGTGTTTGCCAATCCTGTGCTAGGAGTAGTAGTTCATCCAGGTATATAATCATCCGGATTCCCTTCTCCTGGATCGCTGCTGCTACTGGCTTCAGCAACTTGGTGAAAGCCCAAGGCGCTGAGGCTAGCCCAAAGGACTTTGTACTGAAACGCCACAGTTGCCCCTTCCAACGGAATGCTAGATAGTCCCTGAACTCCGCCTGTACCAGTACCGTGAGGTAGGCGTCCTTTAAGTCTATTCTGGTTAGCCAGTCTCCCTCTGTCAGGGTATCCCGGAGCTGGTGTATGCCTTCCATCTTGAAATGACAGTATACTACCCAGCTGTTCAAATCCTTTAAATTTATAATAGGTTGCACCTTCTCTTTCCTGTGCACCAGGAACATGGGGGTGATAAAACCTGGGTCTGTTCTGCACACTTCTATGGCTCCCTTGAGCTGAAGCTGATGGAGTTTGTGGTGTAGCTTGGCCAGATCTGCTTGCTGTAGGTGAGTTTCTCAGGGTCGGGTCACTTGCACTGGCTCCTGTATGAAATCTTTGTGTAATCCTCTTACTATTTGCAACACCCATGCATCGCTGGATAGCTTGTGCCAGCTCCACCAACAGAGCTGAGTTCTCCCCCCCGCCACCCACTGGAGGATCGTACCCCTCTCTCACCAGGTGTAAAGTTCTGGCCACGGCTGGCTCCTCTTCCTCTACGACCTCTAGGGAAACAACCTCTCGTCGGGAAGAAGGTGACCTGCTGTTTGGGCTCCCAATACTGAGCTCTTGGGTTATGGAGCCTTCCTCCTCCCTGGTGGCGACCGGCCGATCGGCCCCCAATGTCGGCCGGTCCCGGCAAAAACTCTGCCAGGAAATATTCTGCAAATGGACGCTTGGGCCTTTTCTAAGGAAGTATAGGTGGTGACGAATTTGCCATTCTCTTTCCCAAAGGTGTCTCCGAATAGTAGTCCGTGGGCTGATTCTCCTGATTCATACTTTGCTAGGTGGCTTAATTTGGGGTCAATCTTAAGTAAAAGCCCTCGTCTTCTCTCAGACGAAATGGCGCAATTGGCGTTCCCCAGAAGACACACCGCCCTCTGGGACCAGTTTGCGGGTGCCTCAGGGTCAATCTCCTCCCCCGTGTCTCTGGCCCTCTCGGCCAGGTCCATCATTTTCACCAGGGGTCCTGCAATATCCAGGCTTTTCTCTTGGCAGCTCCGCCAAGATCTTTCTATTCCCTTCCTAGGGATTTTGCTCATCTTAGCGACGAAAGGCCAGTATCTTCGGGTCTAAATCTGGAGTTTCTGCTACTTTGCCTGGAAGATCCGGGCGCGGGCATTCCGCCCGAAGGCACAGCCTCACTTCCTTGTCTAGGGCTTTTCTCAGCCTGGCGGTCATGTACTTCGTCACCCTCGGAGATGGTTGCCAATCGGAGGCTTTCGGGTTCCGAATATTGTCGGGGTCGAACATGTCGGAATCCTCACCTGGCTCTTCGTCCAAGTACTTTTCCTTGCAGGTTCTTTCACCGCTGGGCTTCACCCATGCTTCCTCCTCCTTCTCATCTCCTTCTAGCGAGGATCGCTCGTCCTCTGCTGGCTCTTCCTCTGAGACTAGGTCATCAGTACCCATATTGTCTTCCCCTGGGGCGGGGGTCTCGAGGCCTGGCACAGCCGATCGGTGCATGAAAGCTTCTTTGAGCTTGGAGAACGCCTCGTCAGCCTCTGGGGCCTTGTCAGGTACCCTGTAGGGTTGACCCGGGGGGTCATAAGAGGACTTCCTCTTACAGGTCTGTTTACTCTCCTTAGACTCTGTAGGCGTGCTGCTCTTTTTCGAGGTGCTTTCTCTGGGCTGACTCAACATGGACTCTAGAGTCTCCAGCCTCGCATGAAGGGGTTTCACCCGCTGCGCCACTGCGTCTGTCAACGAGCTCCCCAGCACTTGTTTGAAGCTGGAGGCGAGGTCTAGGGAATGCTCCTCCCCGTTCCATTCGAACTCAGACATAGTGACAGTGCTGTGTGCCTTATACCTTTGCGGTGTCAAGTGCACGCCTACTGATACTTTGGCTCAGTGTATGGGTGAAGGTAATTGTCTCTTTAGCTCAGTGATGAGCTAGGCCTTCTAACCCAAGGATTTCTTATCCTTTTATTAGTGTATTTAATTATATAATTTTCTTTTCTTTTTCTTTTTTCCGCAGTGGCTTGCACCTGTATTCTGCTGTTTTTCTGTGCTCTCAGGCTGCTAACCTGACATTCAGACCACAGCGTGTGTAGCTGTGCTTGTTGCAGAGTCCCCGCTCTGCTCGTGTGTATGGGGCAGTTCTGGACGCTGGCCCTCCTGATGTTAGGGTGTTCACAATGCTGCCCCTCCGCTTCACGTGTGCGGAGCGCTTGAAATTTATAAAATAATCTGTTTGATCTTGCTCGTACGCGACGAACAACGTTGCCGCAGCGCGACACAGCAAGAAGCTTGGCCTCCCCAAAGGAGGGGGCCGCCATGTCGCTCCCCTGGCTAGTTCCGCCCTCGCAAAGGCTTAGAGAGAGGACGAGCCCCCGGGCATGTCAGGAATATGACGTTGGCCGCCCGGCCGCAGCCGAAATGGAACCGCGGTCCGGCCCGCGCATTTATTTCTTACTCCACGTGCGCGTGCGAAGTGGCACCAATATGCCTGATTAAATCTAATCAGCTGATGCCACTATCTAGGAGACGGCGTATCTAGTATACCATGTCTATCCATAATGTTTACATATCTTGAGCACTAGGCAGCCCCTGTTTACATAAATCTCTATTCCCTGAGCTGACAGCTTATTCTGTCTAGACTAAAACATGAGTTTAAAAGAAGAGGAGGAGCTTAAGGAGAGGATGTGGTCATAGCATGGGACTATGTTAGATGGACTACAGAAAGCATGAAACTTGTAGTTTTAAACAAGGAAAAAGAAAATTGCTGAAGGGAAAGCCACCTTTTCAGTTTTTCCCATGTTTATAGTTGGAACTGCTGAAGAGTGAATAAAATAAGTTGAAGCATAATGCTCTCCTCCAGTCTTGCTATAGAATTGAGGATCTCGAGGTAGTCTTCTTTGTTGACATGGGAACTGTGGCAATGTTTTTCTGTGAAGTTGGAATGATAGCTGCCATATTGGTTGTGGGTGAAATTAGTTAGCCCTTTAATTTAAAAAATACACATGCCGGGCATGCATAGCTCTCAACTCACCGGCTTTTGGAGGGTGTCACCCGCCTTGCAAAGGGCTGACTCACCCGCCAAGCCTCCTGCACGCCCATTCATTCTAATGGGCGTCTCACCCGCCAGAAACAAAATAGGGTGATTTCACCCGCCTTTGCGAGACAAATGGTTGAGAGCTATGGGCATAGTTGGTGAAAAACATAAATAAGCGGAGAAGTTGGGAGTTACGAACGTTCTCACACATTTACAGTTCAAACGATTGGAATTTTAATGCAATCAGCCAAAACAACAATCTTTGAACCTTTGAGGAAATAATCCCGTTTCAAAGCTAAAATAGCTTTATCAATTGCGTTACTGCAATGGCAGCCAATAATATATGCCACACAGAAATAGCTAGCAGATAGTGGCAGTGGCAGGAATCTGGTGAGGTTGTATTCTATGTCAACTTTCCCTCATTACACTGCAAGAGAATCGTTTTACACAGGTGACACTAACCATCCATTTGCGAAAACGATACTAATGACTAGAGCAAATATAGGTACATTTTTACAGGTGTGCTTTAAATCTAAGATTCATTTTAGGGCAATCACGTTTGCGTATTGCCGGTCCATTTTCTAAAAATCCTAAACAACTGTTTCAGCTGCAGAGAAAATTCAAATGAGCTCCTGACTACAGCGAATGGAAGAAACGGCGTTACTTCAGAGGGCACGTGACAGGCTGCCGCCTTCCTTTGCATCCTGTCTGCGCTCGCGTTCTTGACCTCACGTGCTCCTTCGCCGTCCGTACCAGGGGAGAGTCTCCGGAAGAAGGGGCCATGGCTGAGTTCAGAAACACTGGTATGGCACTTAGCCATCAACGCAGACTGCTTTATTGCATGTTTTCCCTGGAGTTAATTGAAGCACAGCTGAGTAACATGGAATTTGCCTACTCTGAATTATGTTAATTATACTCATCTCTCTCATAAATATGTGGCTGGCATAGCACAGCTGACTAATGAGAAAATATTTGCATAATTGGAACAGTGAGCTCTGTAGTCTTCCATTTCTCAGTACTCCTCTGCCCTTCTCTCTTTCTCTCCCTTGTGGCTCTGACCCTTTTATAAGCCATCTATTGATCATAACTTTCTGCATTCTTTTGCGACTTTCCCTTCCTCTCTGCCTCCAGCAGTATGGACACAAGTAATTGTGGGCACGTTGTGCTTTAGAGAGCTTATTTGCTGCTGTGAAGTGCAGGTCAGGTCCAATTACATGTTTTGAAGTTGCTTTAAAAAGAACTATAATCTAGTCCAGGTTTTTGTTATAGCCTTTTCTCCTTTCCATCTCTTCTGTTATTGCTTCTTTTATGCCAACGCACACCGATATCTCACAGATATTTCGAAAGGATACCTAGTCTTTGGAACTTAATATTAATTGGACACAAGCTGCTCATCCTCGCTCCCCTTCCTCTCCACTACCTCTTTATTCATGTATTCCCCATGCATACATCTATACATCTCCAACCTCCAAAAAAGAAACTCCAGAGGACAGTATAGGCGTCTGTAGACTTTTGATGAAGCTATCAAGGCAGCTAAGCATCCATGTATTAGGTTGTGTAGAAAAGATGAGAGTGCAGCCAATGGTCAGGGAGGATAGCTCAGGGATGAAGTGCTTGTCTTGGAGCAAGACAACACTGAGCAGCATGGGTCTGATTCATGGTCCTTCTCTTAAAAGCTGGTCGAAATAAAAGCCCAATTTAATTTTAGTGTTTTGCTGCAGCAACCAAGAATGCCCTATCTCCCACTCTAGCTTCCCCCTAACCCCCTTGAGACAACAGTAGGGGTCATACCCATTAGTTCCCATTGCAGCTGTGATTCATTCCAGTACTACTGAAACTCAAATATACGCAGGTTGTGCGGACACAATTGCAATTCGAAGTTCCTCTGGAGGTATGCCAGTGCCAGCCTCCAATTTTACTTAAACTGCACATTCTCACCTTGGATATTATATATGTGACCCATTCCATCACGTTAATTTTCCAAACTTTCTGAAGCCAGTCAATCTCTGTCTGGGCCTGATTCTATGGCATGACAGGAGGCTTCATATTATGCATTTCCATCTTTACTCTGAAACCACAGCAGCAAAGAAAAAACTTTACAAACAAAAAGTTTCAACAACAGAACTAGATAAGAGTTCAATGTCCATGCATGGGGAACTCCCCAAACCATCATGGAGGATAGGTCATGTCCTGCAGGGAACCAATGAGCCGGGACCCTCCTCTATATATATCCATTACTCTAACCCCAACCCCTCTTTCTTTGCTGCTGACACCACAGAGCTAAGTCACCCCTTTCAGTTGTGTCTTACATGTTAGTCAGTGTTTGCCTTATGAATTGGTGTTGCATATATATGTGTGCCTTGCGGCTTTCACTTTGTAAAATTGTGTTTCCTTATTTTAAATTTATTTGCTGTGTTATTTGAACGGCCACTTACTTTGTGGCGTCTAACAGAATTAATGGGCCACGAGCGTCCGTACTTCTTCCTGCAGTATGGTTCCTTTTATGGGTTTGGGGCGCCTGGCAGCGCCGAGCTGTGTGTTTATTTTACTTTCTTTCTGGGATAATGCGAGCAGTCACGTGGGCCCTTGTGGAAGCTAAAGCTTTAGCTTCAGGCCTGTCCAGCGTGATTTATGTACAGAATGTCAGCTGTGCTGGGTCTTTGAAGCCTGGGCTTCAGACCTCCCGTGCACACCCTTTGTTTATTTTGTTTATTTTTCGCGTGCTGCCCATTTAGAAGCTGTTGCTTACAGGCCTGTCACGCGTGGGTTGGTGTGCCTAGTGCGCCCAGTTATGTTTTCTTTTATTTTGAGAGTCTTTGTCAACGCGGGTCTTTGAAGCCTTTGCTTCGGACCTCGCGCACACAGCCAAGGGGTAGGGCTGAGCAGCGCTTTTTTTCTCCTGTAGCTAGTACAGCCACCAGTGGCTCAAATGGTAAGTGCTTGGTCTTGGAATGCTGGAGACCTGAGTTCTAATCCAAGGTCTGGAACATCCTTGGCATGATTTAAAAACAAAATTAAATCTTTTTATTATGAATGTCAAATTTTTGAATTTATCAATAAGGGAATTTTCCTTTCTTATACGCTGCCCTGACCCAGGGTAGGGTTGAGCAGCGCTCGGATACCTGTGGGTTCGTAGCGCTATATATATAATTGCTGACTTATGAATGCTAAATTGTTCACTTTATACCAAATGAGATAAAAGGGGTTTTTCACTTTAAAGTAATCCTTATGGGAAAGGTGCAGGCTTCCACAAATGGGTCTCCCATTTCAATCCCCATGTGCGCCCTGGCAACAGCTTTGCTTACTGAATCGCAGGTGAGGGGAGCGCCATGCACCACCTTTACATTTTAGAAATGAAATACAAAATACTACAAGGTGTCTCACTATTTTTGGGTATCTTGCGTCAGAATTTCAGCACATTTATTTTGAGTGCCGCTGCCTGCTCGGCTTCAGGTTTCACCTGAGTTTGGATGCAAGGGTTGTTCCCTGGCGTGCTGCTGACTTCCATACCCTGCTCGGGTAAGCAGCTTGTGGTGCGCTTGCTTGGCGTATTCCTTTGACACAGCAATGGTTAAGCTGTGTGTGAAGCATTGCTGCTTCCCCATTGTTCAAACCACTATTTTGTTTGTTTTATTTGTTTTCTCACTTTATCCTTCAAAGAAAAGACAGGGGTTGGTGGAGGAGGTCGTTAAATGACCTAGAGGGGGCTTGGGCCTTCCTATCCAGCCATCATTCAGGCACAGTCCTGTACTAGAATGATATTTCATGTCCCTTTACGGGGGAAAAGAAATGTCTGCTTAATTACCCCTCTCTCTCTCTTTTTCCGTTAGGTAAGTTCAGGACAACTCAGTCCGTTTTCCTTTAGGTTTCTCCTCCCCTGAAGGGGTTAAGTTCGCTGGTTAGGGGGTGTACCCACAGGTCTGGTCTGTTCCTCATATCCTGTTTTCTTAATATATATCTCCCCTAATGCATGGTCCTTGGTTTCTGTGTCAGTTAATTTGGCGGACCCTACTTGCCTTCATGAGGCGTTAAGAACCTTAGCCTTCTTCCCTCATCAGGGGGGCGTTCTTGGGAGACAGAGCCATCCTCTTGTTTTGTGAGCTAACCCTCTCGACATTGATTGCACAGTCCTGGGTATCCTTCTTTGCCCTAGGGGACACAAGGGGTAGGACCCTACGAAGGAAGAGGTTATCTGGGTTTTTAGGACATGTATAACCCAGTTTGCTCAGCTGGCTAAAGAGGGATGTAACCTCTATGTTCACTATTTGATGTGCAAGTACTGGGCTACTTGATCGAGATCTGTTTGCCTGCTCGGCAACGATGGCGCCTCAGCTCTTACGGAGCGGCGTAGTTACCCGTCTTGTGAGAAGGGATGGCTCAAGGGCAACACATTCCTCTAAGAGGTTAAACTATACAATCCAGGTTCGGATTATAATACTAGCACTTGAAAATGTGCGGATCATGAATGGCTGGATTATAAGAGCGATTGCCTGCTCGGCTTCGATGGAAAACCTTCACGGCCACAGGATGACCTAAGCCCTTATCCGTGCGATTTCATCTCAAATTATTATTGAACAGGTGGCTTTATTAAGATCTTGCCCCTCAGGAGAAGGGAGCAGCTCCTTTGGATGTTTTCCTCAGTCTACCTATCCGGTAGAAGGTGCATCAAGAAGTGCGCACAATTACTCCTCTGCTCGAGGGGCTTGAGCATGGTGTTTTTTGTTCCTTTGGAGGGATTGTGCCGACAGCAGTCCTGCTAGTCATAGGATATCTCCTGTAATGCCTTTGGTGTTCACTAGGTTTTTCGTAGATGATGTTCATCTCAAACCCCTGAGGGTTGCTGTGGGTTAACAAGGATTCTATTTGTGCTCTTCCTCTGTCAGTTTTTCCCTTGCCCTCATTTTAAAAGGAGCAGTGATAACAACCTCCCTCATGGTTTCTCAATTATGAATGAGATAAATATGCTCTCACTAATTGGGAGTGGAGATATAGGATACTTCTAACAATAAGTATTTTACAAGTTGTAACATATATTTGTGGCACTCTTTAAATGGAAGTATTGTTATGCTCATTGTTTCCTGTCTCCTGGCAGATGGTATGGTCGTATTAGACCTTGAGTGTTAGTGTTCGGGGGTTTCCTCCTTTATTCCTCCCCTCAGGAGTTTCTGCGTCAGTTCTACTGATGGGTTCACTCTTATCATTGTCCCTCCCTTTCGGTTTGGCCTTTCCCTTCAGCCCCTGGTGTCACCAAGTTAATGAAGAAGGTGATAACTCACTGAGGTTCCAAAGGTTCTGGCGTGTGTGTGTATATATATATATATATATATATATATATATATATATATATATATTTGCTTCTTGGATACAGTTAGAGATGTCCCTTCCGCAATCACAGAGTTTGTTCTTGGTTTTAGGCACGTCATTATAACTCTGCATCTTATCCTTTGGGATGATAGACTGTACTTAAGTAAGGACTTAGCAGTTTTCTCCCCTGGAAAGGGTGATTTTTTCCCTTAGCTAGTTAACCTAGATCGGCAGAGGGCCAGCTCCTTCCGTGTCATTGTTCCAAGCACCCCGCGAGAATCTATTGCTCTCGCATTTAGATCAGCCTTTGGAACAGTTACCTAACTCTGTTACACACAAGAGCCTTTCTCTAAGATCAATTCCAGCTAGCTCCGTGACTGGAGCAACATATTGTCAATCAGGATGTCGGTCCGATAACTCAGCAAGTGCATCACTCGCTTTGACATCTGTGCAAAGCCTGCTGATGCAGGATCCAATGGGCAGAGCCACACTCAGCCTTTCATACTTGCAAGATCGATAAATGAGCTCCACACACCGTGTGTTATAACAAGCAGGGCTCAGATGCCTGATGATTTGTAGCGCTTTATGAAAGCTACATTATTAGCTCTCTCTTGGCCTCAATCTGGTACGGTTGGAGTTCCGATTGGGTGATCTCTTTTCCTTGTGAGAAGGTGGATGCCAGTCCACTGTCTTCGGACGGTTCCTCCGGGATTGCTCGGTTCCTTTTGGGGCCTTCTCGGGAGGGGGCTGGTTCCCATCCCTATAGGATTTTACGGTGCATGTTGTCTAGTGTCATCCCTATCCACCTTTGTCTATCTCTGCCCGTCACTTCTCTCTTATGGTTCCTCTGTTATTCATTAGAATATATTTTCATCTTTTCCTGGGGCTTCAGAAGTTCTTTGTGCAGTGCACTATCTGGGTCGTCAAGGACTTTTGGAAAGCCTTTAATAAGCCTGTTTTCTTTTAGATGGCGGCTATTCAGTGAATGGGTATGTGATAAGATTTTGCTTCTGTTTCTCCCTTAACGGAAATAGGTTGTTCTGGTAGAACGGTCTACGAAGGCTACTTTACATGCCAATGATTGCATTTTACTGCCATTATCGCAGCGAAACATGGTCGATAAGGGTGAAAACGGTGGTTGGCAGTACTTGGTGCGCGGGACCTTCAGGTCCATTGGTTTTGGGGTTCCACCTTGACTAGGTGTTTCTTATCGGCTTCGATTATATCATATGGTATTACCACATCTTTGTTTTTTCAAGTAAGGATTGTCTGTGCTACAACTGTTTTCAAAGTTATCCATGTGGAGTTTCTTTCCTGTTAAAGTACATCTCCTGTTTCAGCCCTTTAGATATGGACAGTGGAATGTTCTCCCGGGGGTCAGGATTTATTGCCAGATTGGGTACCCATAGGGTTTCCTCCATTTATTATCCAGGTCTGGGTCATTTTCTAATGTATACATTTTTAAGTGTTTTTAAATGCTTAAGTTGGACTTAACCCCTAAATACCTCTCAGCTGCTTTCCTGTGGGAACATTATTGCGGGGTCTCTTACCCTTGGGCCATATGGATTAAGTAGATTTGCAGAGAAACGGAGTTAATTGCTCCTTGATCCTTCAATGGAAGATGCTATAGTGTTTAAGATGCTCTCCTGGGGGAGGGAATTGTCAAAGCAGCTGTTTGGTCATGGGAATAATATTTGGAATAATCATTTTATTTTATCACTAGTGTATTGCTCAGGTTGGGATTTGGATTGTGATGCAAGGGCTTTGAACTTGCATAATATGAAGCCTCCTGTCATGCCATAGAATGGGAAATCCCCCTCACTAACGTGACAGGGGGTTTAGATTCTATTAAAGACAGGAGGTGAGTATTATCCCACCCACCCTCCCTTTGTATTGGCTGTTCTGCTTCCACCCACCCACCCTGTTATATTTCATATTGTTTCAGATTTGGGTGAGAAGTCCTATCCAGAAGAACTTCGTCATAGATTCAGGCTCCGGGAAGGTTGAGATCTCCAGTTTCGCTGGATCCTTTCTCCGCGCTACGCAGTTCAACCGTTTCATTGGACGTCTGGTGCAAGACAGCTGCAGAAAGAGGGGTTGGGGTTAGAGTAATGGATATATATAGAGGAGGGTCCCTGCTCATTGGTTCCCTGCAGGACATGACCTGTCCTCCATGATGGTTTGGGGAGTTCCCCCACGCATGGACATTGAACTCTTATCTAGTTCTGTTGTTGAAACTTTTTGTTTGTAAAGTTTTTTCTTTGCTGCTGTGGTTTCAGAGTAAAGATGGAAATGCATAATACTCGCCTCCTGTCTTTAATAGAATCTAAACCCCCTGTCACGTTAGTGAGGGGGATTTCCCATTGTGATTCCATCTTTGGTAGAGTACCAACGATGCTTCTATTAGCAATACCATAAAGGCTTTCTTTTGCACCTTAGATGGCCAGCTAAACTCTGGACCAATTATCCTGCACATCCACTCTCTCATCCCAAAGCGCTCATCTAGGTAGAAAAGAAAGGATTTTGTAGCATGTTTCCCTAAGCTGTATTGATCGTGTCAGTTTAGGTATATTTCTCCAAGTATGTTCCCAATGTTCCCAGTGTTCCCAGGGGATCTCTGTGCCTATCATAGCTTCCAATTTCTTCATATAGAAACAGTCCTGGAGAACCGTGTAGTCCAGTACGAGCTTGTACAGTGTGGATACCAAATTCTTGTACCCTGAGTGCATAGTAATGAATTTCTCGAATTGCGTCAGCTCCCGGCTAGCTGCTGTCTTGACAGCCGCACCCGATAGACAAAGTCTCATCTTATAATACCTCATTCTATTTCTCTCTGTTGGCCCTATGCTCTGTTTACAACTATCAAATGTTCTTATTTCTGTGCCCTGCATCATGTCCCTTATTTTCGGCAGCCGGCCTTCTGCTATTGTGCAAAGGCCCAGACGTCCATCCCTGGGGAAACATGTGGGTTACCAAACAAGGGAGTAAAGGGGGAGTGTTAGATGAGAGTGGCCCCTGCATTAATAAGTTGTACCAGGCATCAAACACCACTGAAATGATGCTGGTGTGCGGGGTCTATCTAGTCTTTTCAGCCACAGAATACCTTCTAAGGATGATCCCATTACTGCCCTGTCCATTTTTACCCAAGGTTTGGACCAATCCCCCGAGAGCCATTCCCTAAGTAGCCGTAATGGTGCAGCTTCATAATATTTTAAGAAATGAGGTAGTCCAAGGCCCACCGCCCCCCGTCCCTAGGCGCCATCAATGTTCTGATCGCTTTTCTCAGGGTGTTTGTTCTGACAAATATAGGCTTGTATATGTTTATTCAGTGACTTAAAAAAAGTCTTGAGGAGACGAATGGGCAAGGTTTGAAAATAGCATGGAATTCTAGGGAGGATAACAATTTTAATCATTGCTATTTACCCTAGCCACATAATTGACATGGAGTTCCACCTCCCTCAGTCAGCCTTAACATTTCGTAGCAATCCCAGGTAGTTTGCTTCATACAGCCGATCGATAGTCTCGGTGAACGGCACCCCTAATTATCTAATGCCACCCTTAGGCAAGTAAAAAGTGGAATTTTGCATAATACGGTGTTTCTGTTCCAGGCTAAGGGTCAGGTTGAGTACTTCCAATTTTTGCTTATTAGCCTTTAAGTCTGCGACTAGTTTGAAGCTCCATAGCTCCGTAATTTAATTATGGCATGTATTGATGTGTCTGGCTCCTTTATTGTCAGTAGCATATCGTCAGCGACCGCCACTATCTTTTGAACCTCCCCCCTAAACTGGATCCCTTTTATATCTTCAGCATGCCTAATTTTGGATAGGAAGGGTTCTAGAAACAATGCAAAAAGTAGCAGAGATAAGGGGCAACCCTGTTTCGTTCCTCGCAATATAGCAATCCACTCAGACATGTGGCCATTTATGGACAATCTGATAGAAGGTGTCTTATAGTTAGCTCTAATCATTTGTAGGAATCTGGTTCCAAAACCCATGTGCTCTAGAGTATGAAATAGAAATGGCCATTCAACCCGATCAAACTCCTTCTTGGCGTCGAGAGAGTTCAGGAGCGATGGCGTCTTTTTGATCGATACTTTTTCAATTTAGTGGCAGACCCGCCTCACATTGTCAAAGGTTTGACTCTCTGTGATTAATACCAATTGGTCTGGATTGATCAGCGTTGGTAGCAGTGAGGATAACGACTTAGCAAGTATGCTGGTGTACATCTTTGTGTCAATATTGATTAATGCTATAGGTCTGTAAGATCCACAATTTGTCGGGGCTTTATTGGGTTTATGGGGTTTCTGAAAGACAACCACCTTTGCTACCTCCATAGTTTTGTGACCCCTCCCTTTGATCTGAAAGAGTTGAACAAACTTGTGAGCCTTGGTACCAATTTGGTTTTATATTTATACAATACAATTGAGCAAGGTCATGGGAAACCACATGGAGAGGAAACACTAAATCCTGAAAGTCAATAGACGAACAAATAGTGACAATGACTACTGCATCTGATTCTACTTTAATGCATCACAGCATATGTTGCGTATATATAGGACAGGAACATAGGATATTCAGTAAAATATATACAACATACATAAAACAGTATACAAATGCAAGTACCAAAATGACTTCTTTTGGACAAGTTTATCAGCAATTACAATCTCTATGGTCCCTGCTGGGGGATAACATGGGGTGAGAAAGTGCAATTGCAGTACACATGGTATAAGTCAATAGACTGGACTGTTGGTGGGTGGAATGTTGTGACACAGAAAAAGGTCTACACAACTGTGTTTCGGCCTCAGAGCTGTTCTTGTGTGGCTGTTACTTGGCCGGCCTTCATCAGGACGGAGAAGATTGACATATGAAAGATCCTATGTAATCGTAATGTGTTGCATGAGGGCTAACAATCTGAATGTCCAAGTCATCAGATAAATACCGGAAAATTCCGAATGGGTCAAATCCGTGAATAATCACAGCAGTCAACCTGCGACCTGCGCCCTGGATGGGTCGGAGACCCGGAGGAAAGACTGTGAGTGGTGGTCCAAAGGCTGGACTGAGAAATTTGATAGCATTTCCAGGGACCCGCAGGATGCCTCAGAGTTAGGGAGAATTATCAATATGTGCTAATTTCCCTTACCTTTTGAGACCCCCAGCAACTTTGCTGAATTTCTAGGATTTGATGTTTTTACCTGGGAAGAGTGAGAGCCTTTTTTCCCACTCTTTCATGTATTTTGATGTGTGCTTTACTTTTGTGTTCTTTAGTTATGGAGTTTTAAAACAACTCCATAGGCATCATCTTTTTCTGTGTGTCACACAGCACCTTCAGTGCAGTGGCACAGAGTTATCTTTAAGACTTCCCAAGGTTTAAACACCTTCTCTGGGACTGACTACCGTCTCCCAGAGCATGTAAAGTTAAATTGGCTTTACTACTCTCTTTAGAATTACTGACCCAGCACACACTATCTTCCTATAGAGTGCTGGAGGGGTTGCTTAGCTTCCTCTGAGTCAAAACACTCATGTAACAGTAACATTTTACCTTTTCCTACTTTAAATGGCTGGTGGCAGTGGTTCAGATCAACTACCGTGATTTTTCCTGACCGCTAACAACGGTAGCTAAAAATCGGGTCAGCCATGTTTTTCAATATGGCGCCCAAGACCTATCTGTAAAAACAGACTCCGGTCATCTTTTTTCGCCATTTCTTTTAGGAAAGGTGCTTCTTGTGTTTGTCTCTGCGCGCCAAACCAGGTTTGGTCCCTTTGTTAGTTGGCCTTTGGTGGGCTTTAGTGCTGAAGCCCTCCTCTAACGCCAGGGTGCCTGGGGTGAGTCAAAACACTCATGTAACAGTAACATTTTACCTTTTCCTACTTTAAATGGCTGGTGGCAGTGGTTCAGATCAACTACCGTGATTTTTCCTGACCGCTAACAACGGTAGCTAAAAATCGGGTGAGCCATGTTTTTCAATATGGCGCCCAAGACCTATCTGTAAAAACAGACTCCGGTCATCTTTTTTCGCCATTTCTTTTAGGAAAGGTGCTTCTTGTGTTTGTCTCTGCGCGCCAAACCAGGTTTGGTCCCTTTGTTAGTTGGCCTTTGGTGGGCTTTAGTGCTGAAGCCCTCCTCTAACGCCAGGCTGCCTGGGGTGGACAGGATGTGAGGGAAGTGCCCGAAACTCCCTGTGCTTAGTCTTCTAGGAGACCTGAATGCACTCTGGCCTGATTGGCCGTCTGGCTGTCCGGAAAGGACAGCTACCCTGCTGTGTGAGTGACAGCCAGGCTGGAATGAATGGGGGGAAAACTGTTTAAAAGCAGGTCTCTGGGACCTGGAAAGCAGAGTCGACCACTGGAACAAAAGAACCAAAGATGAGCTGAAGGAAGAGGACTGCTGCAACTCCTGGATGACCGGTGAAGCCCTGCTGCAGGTCGGAATTGCCTGAAACTCCATCTACAGAGAAGCCCTTCAAGGTTAACTTCTTTCCTTGAGTTTGGTGGGAACAACCAACTCGCAAGCCACCTGGTCACCGTCCCCATCTGGTCGAATTTTCATCAGAGTGCTGTTGAAAGACGGATAGCCAGAGGGAAGGAAACCAGCTTGTGAACTTTAAGGCACTCACACCTTAAACCGACGTCTTGCTAAATCTTTTGGCCTCATCCCTGGGCAGTGCAGGAACCTCCCGACGTCCTCCTCCTTGTCCCCATGACTGAAGATCAGGAACAGCAAGACCTGCTCGAACTGCCAGGAATAAGTGCCTCAGCTACAGCTCTTCTTCCTTTACAAGGTACTGTGCAAATGCGGTCAGGAAATATTTTCGGTCATCGAGAAAGTGCATGAAACTTTCCTAAACTACGAAGGCTTGTCCTTCCCTTAACATTCATCAAACTTTTCGCCTAGCCAAATTCTTCTAATCTACGTGGCAAAGACTTAACCGTTATCTACCAGAACTGTGGTAATCTATACAAAAGACTCTGAACCATTGAGTTTGACCCAGGACTATTGAGAAGAATTTCTGGATGTTTTTAACTGAAACCCTTTGCCCTGCCTATGAATGAATTTGGAATGTCTATTCTTATAACCTTGTCTTTTTACCCCTTTATTAAGTATCTGAAGTGCCATTTTGGTCCCACTTCATTTGGAGCTAAACTTGTTAATTTACTTTCCAGTTGTATTTTTGTGGTTTATTAGTGTGTGATTTTGAGCTGCTTATGCTAGTGTAATGTTTTCTAACTGACTGAGTAAATAAATGTATATTCTTTTACCAAGAAACCTTGAGTAAGTGTATATTTGAATCACTGCATTTGTTGGTCCTTTGTGTAACTTGTTCTACTGCTCACTTAAACTCTTGAGATAAGTCTGGCTGCTCAGTCATCGCTACCACTTTACTGTGTAGTACAGGCTTGTACAAGGGTGTCACGATCCGCTGTCCCTGGAAACTATGGTGGAAATGGAAGAAGGGCTACTGAGCGGAAACTAATGCAGCGCTCTAGTTGTTTACGGCGCATCACGTACATATACGCGTCACGCCTAAGCGACGATGAGTTGCAACCCTCCTTCTTTGGGTATACACGCTTGTTCTCCGTCCACTGTTCTGGTGGTTCTGTTTTCCCTAGTTTTCCCGCTGCCTTCCCGCCTTCCTTGCTGTTCCTTCTCCGTGCCTCCTTCCTCCTTTTTTCCTAGCAGTTCGTTCTAATCTATCGACCGCCATTCTGCCCCTCCTCTGCGCTCTGCTTTCCTTCGGAGCGTTCTTGCGCCCAGAGCCTTCTCAGACTTTTCCCCTTACACTTACCTTGTGTTTCTACTACGCATCTGTTAGCATTTGCGTAATCCTCTTCAGCACCTTCTGGAAGACTGGATACGCCTTTTCGTCCCACGAAGTCGACTGCATTCAAGAAACCTCAGTTTAACATCGTCCCAGGGTTTTTCAGCCTTGCTTTTCCCTGGTTGTGGGGCGGTCCCCCTGGAGGTCCCCACTGCCGGGCTGGCTGCTATTAGGCAGGGTGGCCTCTGGCAGGGCTCTTCCTAAGACTCATGCAAAAAAGCCAGAGCACGCCTGGGGAGATTTCTTCAGAAGACTCATCCGAGGAATCACGGACAGGTGAGGAGGAAGGGGAATCTGGGTCAGAAGAATTGTTCTTGGATAGTTTACCCTACATTCATGAGAGTTTGCAACGCCTAGAGATGGCCAGTTTAAAACAATACCAAGAGCTTGTTACAGCCATTCAAGGTATTACAGTCGAACTACAGACTTTAAAAACAGAGAACAATGCATTGAAGGCAGACAGTGCTGCATTAAGACAACAGTTCTTAAGTAGAGAAGAAGATCGGGGAGATCTCCCACCGATATCCTTGCCATGCGGCAAATACGGCGGGAATCCCAAAAGACTTAAAGAATTTCTGGACGCCTGTCAAATTTACTTTACTTTTCGCCCCAAGATGTTTGAATTAGACCGGGCTAAAGTCAAATTTGTTATCTCAAACTTAACGGGTAATGCCCTGGCCTGGGCAACCCCGCTGGTCACCGATGCCGATCCAGCCCTCACTGTTTATGGAACTTTTATCCAACAGTTCCGGGCCAGGTTCAAAAGACCAGAGGTGTTATTTACGTCTTATGAAAACCTCTTAGACACCAAACAAGGCACATCTGACGTTCAGACATATGTGACCAACTTCCAGAGGATAGCCCAGGAGACTGGATGGCAGACTCTGCAAGACAGACTTTATTCAGAAGGGATTTAGAAGAGGAGATAAAGGACGAACTGTCAAGAATTGCTAGACCTGCATCATTTCAGGAACTGATTTCCCTAGCTCTACAAATTGAATTCCGACTGCCGGAGCGCCGGGCAGAAAGAAGACGACCCAGGTTGCTTGCTTCTCACCTTCCTTATCCCAGTGTGCAGACCACCCCAGAAAGGAATAAACCTTAAACGGAAGAACCCATGAAAATCGGGACTACCAGAGGACCCCTAACGGTTGCAGTGAGAAAACGGCGAAAGGACTTGAGCCTGTGCCTGTATTGCGGATCTGACAGGCATCTCCTGAGGGATTGTCCTGAGGTCCTTCCTAGGAGGTCGGGAAATGAACAACCCCGTCCGTGAAGAGGGACACGGAAGGGTTCTATAGGGCCAATCGTTGTGTTTCAAAAAACCCCATAGTAGAGGAAGTCTCACACCAGCTCATGATCCTCAAGGTGGTATCGGAGCAGCTGGCAATTTCATGGACGATGAATGGGCAACAAAGCACGCCATACCTAGAAGAAGTAAGCATCTACCAATACCTGTGGAAGGGGTAGAGGGCTCACCCCTATCTTCGGGTCCCATCAAACAAGAGACTATGAATTAACAGTCAAGATGAACACCCATCGAGAAAGAATTGCATTCGACTTGATAAGGGCGGCCCACTTCCCAGTGATCCTAGGAATCCCTTGGCTAAGGAGTCACAATCCCGGTATTGACTGGAGCACAAATACGCTGGAATTCTGCTCTGACCTCTGTTTACACACCTGTTTGTCTCAAGAGAATGAGCCGATTCAAGCTAATAACACGATGCCCATCAAGAGCGTGATTTGTATCCTGGAAGAATACCAGGAGTTTTCAGATGTCTTTTCCGACATCCAACCCAAGCCTCTCCCACCTCACAGACCAGAAGACTGTAGAATTGAATTAAAACCAGAGGCAGAGGTTCCGTTCGGGAGAATGTTCCCGTTGTCCCTACCAGAGAAAGACGCCCTGATGGAATATTTAGCCACCAATCTACAGAATGGTCTCATCCGAAAATCAACCTCTTCTGCAGGGGCTTCTCTGTTCTTTATCCCCAAGAAGTGTACCACGGAGCTCAGGCCCTGTATCGACTATCGAGGTCCGAACAGTCAGACAATCAGAGACCGCTACCCGATGCCTCTTATCAAGGACATTCTGGAGGCTGTGCAAGGAGCAAGATGGTTTACAAAATTGGATCTCAGGGGTGCATATCATTTACTAAGAATAAATAAAGGAGACGAATGGAAGACGGCTTTTCGTACACCCCTGGGTCACTTCGAGTACAGGGTAATGCCCTTTGGCTTAGTTAATGCTCCAGCTCAATTCCAAAGGTTTATGGACAAGATTTTCTCTGATTTGTTGTTCAGCAAGGTGGTAGTGTATCTGGACCCTTGAGCAGCATCGTCTGGATGTAAAGGAAGTCTTGGAACGGCTCAGACATAATCATCTCTTCGCAAAACCTGAAAAGAGCCAGTTTGAAGCCTCTTCTGTTCGTTATCTGGGATTTATACTTTCAGAAGACCAACTGACAATGGACCCGAACAAGGTCAAGGCAATATCCCAGTGGCCGACTCCCGCTTCGGTCAAGGATGTACAGCGATTTTTAGGCTTAGCCAATTTTTACTGGAAATTCATCACCGGGTTTTGCAACATTGTCCTACCAATAACCGACCTGTTAAAAAAAGGTGTAAAGTTCACATGGTTAATCGAAGCCGATCAAGCCTTCCATCAATTAAAAGATGCTTTTACCACCACTCCAATACTTAGCCAACCTGACCAGACAAAGCCTTTTATCATTGTCACTGACGCTTCTTATGGGGCCCTCGGAGCCGCTCTTTTACAGAAAAAGGAAGACCAGTTGGAACACCCGATTGCTTACTATTCAAGAACCCTCAATTCTAGTGAGAAGAATTACTCAGTGATCGAAAAGGAACTCCTTGACATTCGACAAGCTTGCGAGGAGAGGAGACATCTTCTGCAGGGAGCAAGGTTTCCCTTTCAAGTCCGCCTGGATCATAGAAACCTTAGCATCCTACAACAAATGGAATGCAGGAATTCCCGCCATGCCAGATGGGCATATTATTTTTCCCAATTTGACTTCGAACTGACCTATCTACCAGGGAAGGAAAATCATTTAGCCGATGCTCTTTCTAGAAGTCATGGGGAAGAATCAGGAAAGTACTCAGGTCACAAATGCTTACTGCAGGGTAAAACCTTTATCAACTCCATAAACACTTTCTTACAAGATGTTCTTGAAGCCCAGAAAGACCCATCCACCACCCTTATTCCTCTCTTGACTCAAAGAGGGAACCTTTGGTTTCGGGAGGAAGGATTGTATCTTCCAACTCAGGAACTCAGGACCAAGGCACTTACATGGTGCCATGATATACCTACCGCATGCCACAAGGGTCAGTCTGCCTCTCTGGAACTATTACGTCGACATTTCTGGTGGCCTAGGATGGCTAAGGATACCAAGGAGTATGTCTCCTCATGTCCCACCTGTGCAAGAAACAAATATAACACAGCAAAGTTCTTGGGATTCCTTCAACAAGACGGTCCTCCTTCAGGACCCTGGCAACACCTCTCGATGGATTTCATTGTAGAATTACTAGACTGTGCAGGATACATGGCAGTCATGGTGGTAGTCGATTCCTTTAGCAAATTGGCTCATTTCACTCCTATGAGGGGCACTCCGTCAGCTTCGGAGACGGCCCTTGCCTTTCTCAGAGACATTGTGCGTCTACATGGAATACCGTTTACCATAGTTTCTGACAGAGGTACCCAATTCAACTCGAAATTCTGGACTGCTCTCTGCAAACAACTTCAGATTCAAAGAGCTTTATCTTCAGGTTTTCATCCTGAGTCCAATGGACAAACGGAGCGTCTTAACGCCACCCTCGAACAATACATAAGATGTTTTTGTCACCAAACACAGGATGATTGGCATCAGCTTTTACCGGTGGCTGAGTTTTCTTATAACAAAACAATACACTCAGCAATCAGAATGAGTCCATTCAAGTGCACCTATGGATACCATCCTCGTCACATCCCTTTTTCTACCATGCAACCCACCTCGTTACCTACCATCGATCAGCTGCTGCACACACTGAGAGACACGCACAAGGAGGTTCAGGAGAACCTGTCGGACAGCCTCCAGAAGAACAAAAGATGGGCCGACAAGGGTAGAAGACCCAATCCTAAATGGAAAGTCGGTGATAAAGTGTGGTTATCAACCAAGCATCTTCCGAGATGGGTCCATCCTGGGAACTTTGCCCCAAGATAGATTGGTCCTTACTCAATTGAACAATGTGTCAATCTGGTAGCCTTCCGACTCTCTTTGCCATCTTCCTTACGCAGAGTCCACCCTGTATTTCACACATCCCTGCTCAAGGAATACAAATTCGACCCATATAAAAGGCGACTGAGAAAGAAGACACTGACTCCAGAAGACACCCAGGAATATGAGGTCTCTCAAATATTGGACTCCAGGTACAAACAAGGCAGAGTCCAATACCTCATACTCTGGAAAGGGTATCCCTCGTCCGAAAGATCATGGGAACCTGAAAGGAATGTGAAGGCTACTACGTCAGTTTCATAGAAATCATCCAGGCAAACCAGCAGGGGTGTCCATAAGAAGGGGTCATACTGTCACGATCCGCCGTCCCTGGAAACTATGGTGAAAATGGAAGAAGGGCTACTGAGCGGAAACTAATGCAGCACTCTCGTTGTTTACGGCGCATCACGTACATATACACGTCACGCCTAAGCGACGATGTGTTGCAACCCTCCTTCTTTGGGTATACACGCTTGTTCTCTGTCCACTGTTCTGGTGGTTCTGTTTTCCCCAGTTTTCCCACCGCCTTCCTGCCTTCCTTGCTGTTCCTTCTCCGTGCCTCCTTCCTCCCTTTATCCTAGCAGTTCGTTCTAATCTATCGACTGCCATTCTGCCCCTCCTCTGCGCTCCGCTTTCCTTCCGAGCGTTCTTCCGCCCAGAGCCTTCTCAGAGTTTTCCCCTTACACTTACCTTGTGTTTCTACTACGCATCTGTTAGCATTTGCGTAATCCTCTTCAGCACCTTCTGGAAGACTGGATACGCCTTTTCGTCCCACGAAGTCGACTGCATTCAAGAAACCGCAGTTTAACATCGTCCCAGGGTTTTTCAGCCTTGCTTTTACCTGGTTGTGGGGCGGTCCCACTGGAGGTCCCCACTGCCGGGCCGGCTGCTATTAGGCAGGGTGGCCTCCGGCGGGGCTCTTCCTAAGACTCATCCAAAAAAGCCGCAGCATGCCTGGAGAAGCCGGAGGGAAATATCTTCAGAAGACTCATCGAGGAATCACGGACAGGTGAGGAGGAAGGGGAATCTGGGTCAGAAGAATTGTTCTTGGATAGTTTACCCCACATTCATGAGAAAGGGGTGAAATTGTGCTTACACTTGTAGTCCTAATTGCCTGTAGTGTTTCCAAAGGGTACTGCAGGTGATTCTGCCTAACACTCGATAAGCCTCCCGTCCTCCAATTTGGTTTTATACTTCTTAAAGAACAGGGCTGGGAAGCCATCAGAGCCAGGGACCTTATTGAGCTGAAGGGAATTAATTGCCTGTTCTATCTTCATCCTCACGAATATTTAGTTCCAGCTCCTCCCTTTCCACTGGAGTCAGTTTCGGAAGCAAAGTAAAATTCAGATAATTTATCGAGGCATGGTCATGCAGATTAGCTGACACACACAGCTTCTCATAGTAATTTGTAAAGGTTTCAATTATTGCCTCGTTCCCAGTGACCGTCTCCTCCCGTTCATTTTTTTATCTGAGAATGTCTCACTAGCATCCAGTCCGCCTTATTGGCCATAATGTATTAGCAATGCTTGGCATTTAATAGGGACATTTCAGCTCTACACGTGCATAATAAATCTAGCTGTCACTGAAGGTGTTTGAATCTTTTTTGCACGGCCTTCGTCCGTCTATCCACACAGGCTATCAAGACCTCACTCGGCTGTGCCCCCAGATCTTTTTCTACCTAGCTCCACTGTTTCTCACAATGTGCCTTTTGCATATTTTGTTCCCCCTGTATAACCACTTTGAATGCATCCCAAACCATCTCTTGGCTGACATCCGTACCTTCATTGATATCGAAGTATTGATCTATTATGTCCCTGACTGCCCCAGTGATCACAGGATCTTTCACTAAACCCATCGGGAAACTCTATTGCCACTGAGAAACAGATCCCAACGTAACTTTGCTCACCCCCTCACCCCATCAAGATGGCTGAGGCCCAAATATAGTCAATTATTGACATTGAGTGATGCACGTGGGAATAGTAAGTGTACCCGCTATCCCCATCTTTTTTAACATGCCAGTCATCCCCTAAGGGACAATACCTCAAACCTATTCAATAGGGTTTGTGACAGGACCAGCAATCCTCACGGTGCTCCAGAACTTCTATCCAATTGGGGGACCCACACTAAGTTAAAATCCCTGGTTACTATCAGTTCCCCCTCTGCAAAATGTTCTAACATGTCCACTATGCCACGGAGAAAGCCTTCTTGTCCCGTTTTTGGTGGATATATATTTACTAGCGTATAACATTGTTGTTGGATTATAACTTGAACAAAGAGGTAACAACCTTCAGGATCTATTTGAGCATGTGCAATTTATATGTTTAAGGACTCTTTGAAGGCTACAAGTACCCCTACCATCTTGTCCTATGCATCGTCCTGGTAAAATCGCGAATGCTGCTTGATTCGTATAGTGGATCTTTTTTTTTTCTTTATATGTGTTTCCTGGAGGAACAGAATGTCCGCCTTTTCCCTTCTTACGTAACTTTCAAGCTTTCTTCTTTTAGTAGGGGGTGTTCCTACTCCTAATATTATATGTTAGAATTTTGAATGATGTTATCAGGGCATTTTGAAGGTCGCCATGTCTGCTGTTCTGCTGTTCCCCAATCCTCTCTTTCCATGCTCCTACTGTGTCTCCCCCTCCGACCCGTTCCTTTTTCCCCTGTCCCCACCAAATAGCCACCTCCCCTCACCTCCCCTTCCCCATTAACTTTTTCCCTCTTGCCCCCCTCCCCAACAAACAGAACTCTCCCAGGTTCAGATCAGTAATCCTATGATACCAGATGGAACTCATTCATCGGCACTAATCCGAAATCATGTCCAGAGATTTAAACTGTGGGAGGTTTCCCAGCATCTTGATCAGGATTCCAATATGGAGCTAATGTACTCTTGTCCTTTGACAGGCACCGCTGTCGTGAAGCGAGCACACCCGTTTGCATGTGATTCTTCCTTGATTCCCACACAGTTCCCCGGGGGAAAAACATCAGGCTTCTGAATACTGTGAGCTTCAGCTGAAAACATTAATCACAGTCCAAGTCCACACCAGTCGATCTCTGTCTCCTTTATCAGTTCTCCTGTCCAGCACCCCTCTTCTTCTCAGGTTGACCTTTGTGGGGCTTCCTCAGATTTCACCTCTACCTCCACCTTACTTCGACACTTTGGGCCACTCCCAAAGCCCTCTGCCCTTTGGGGAGGACGCCAGCGCGTTTTAGGACCATCGTCACCTTCTTCACCCAGTTGCAGGATCTATCGACCTTCCTCACAGGTGGTGTTCCGATGTTGTCTATCAATAATTACAAAGATCATGCCAAAGGGAAAGGTCCATTTATATATCAATGGCTTTTGGTTCAGTGCCGTCATCACCAGACCCATGGCTCTCTGTTTTTGCAGGGTCAGCATAGACAGATCCTGAAAGAGTTGGATGTCTGTTCCATTAATAGTGATGGTACTTTGTGCTCTAGCCACTCTCAATATGCACTCTTTCTGACCATACGCAGACAATGTCACCAGGACATCTCTAGGTTATGCGCCAGGCTCCTTCCTTTTAGGGCCCACTCTGTGTATTCTATCTATCCCATTAACATTTAACGCTGCGCTGGTGAGCAGGTTTCCCAAGAATTGCAGCATAATGTCCATCAAATCTTGATCTTGCACACTCTTTGGTAGAACTTTTATGCGTATGTTTGACCTTCTAGATCTATTTTCCAGATCTTTGACCTGGAGTTCCAGGCTCTGGGTCGCCCTTGCAAGCTGATCCAAGAATTTCCTGATTTGCCTTACGTCTTCACCCACTTCCGACATAGTGTGTTCTGTTGTGTCTACACGTTTGCCGAAAGTCAACATTTTTGCCCTCATTTCTATCATGGAATGTTTCAACTCCTTCTTCAATGAGACTATCTGTGTATGGAGCGAGGTGTATGTTTCTCTTGAAGGTATCTCAGACAGGTGACAAGATCCTCTTTGCTGAGCACCATTTGAGCAATATGCAAGTCTGCTGAGTCTCCAATCTCTCATTTCTCCTCCTGTTGGCTTGCACTCAATGTGGTCTCTGCTTCCATCAACACTCCAAGTGGCCCTCGGCAGAGATTTGGGTGGGTTGAAGCATCTTTCCCTTTTGCCTTGGGAAACTCTGGTTTTCTCCTCTGCCGCAGATCTCACTGAATGCCACGACGTCGGGTTATACAGACAGCCGTGGTCAGCCGTGGTCTTGTGCCAAAGTCTCTTGCCTTAGAAGGCCTGCTGGACCATAATAATAAACAAATAAAAGTTCCTTCAGTGATCTTGCACTGTGGGCGATTGCTCCTCGCCCTGTGGATCTCCCGCCGCTAGGCTCGGATCCTTCTTGGGCATCCCTCCGTCAGGTTCACTACAGTCTTTCACACTTAACACAATCTTCTCGGGTATATCAGATATCACCCCGATTCACAGTAGCCTCTTAGTCTTTATCGAAGCACGTGGGTCGGAATGTCATAAATACTGCACCCGGTAAGGCAAAATGTCGGTGGATGATCAGGCCTCTATGTTTCGCAGGGGCAACCTGCAGGCATTCACAATGTGCACACACTCATGCCGACTAACGGCTATCTCACCAGCATGCAGGGGGCCTTGGCCTCCACGTGGCCTCTCAGGCATTCCTGTGCACAACGAGTGTTATGAGCTGTCTTACATGAGTTATTTTTGGCATTCCCACTGCCTCCCTGCTTGCGCGTGCCGTGTCCGCTGTGCTGCCGATGAATCTTGGAGTCCCCACTGCCCATTGTTCCCTTTCTGCAGGTGGGTCTGCTTCGCTTCTTACTGCATCTTCATAGTGTCCACCATCCTCCCGATTTTGTTGCTGCCCCTGGGCCACGGCACTCCTCCGCTACACCAGAAGACCCAGACGAAACCTGGCAGTCGCCTTCCCTTTCCTGAAAATCAACCTCTTCGTTCGGAGCGGTAATGTGGCAGGGAGGTGCTGTCTGCTTTCCAGCCAGAGTCGGTTTATGTCAGCTCCTCTGAAGTCGTTACTGCCACATTCGTGCGGCGAGCATTCTGCAAATACCGGTCATGCTTTGTAGCGGGTCGGCACAGATCCTCCTTTGTTCTGTGCCTATATTTTGTGGATTTGGTGTTAGTACTGCATCACAGGCTTCAGCATGATCGAGGACCTAGGATGGAGCAGTAACTTCACGTCTGTACCCTCCCTGCCGCCATTTTAGTATCCATTTGTGTAGATTTGAAATGTCTGAGGGTGGGTTATAGAGAAAACCCATTAATGACAAACTGCGAGGCAAACATGTATCAAATGGTGATACAGTAATTCCACAGCAACAAGCACATATTATGATACACATGAACACTCTGTTGCCCATACTGACTACAAGGTATGTATGTGCTGTATTGCATATAATGCAAGTCTTACCGTGAAGCAATAAAATACTCCACAACAAAGGGGGTGAAATAATAAAGATACATGTAGATGTTTGGACTATTAATGGTACACTTGGAGGGTCGTGGAGGGAGGGGATACAGAGGGTTAAAGGCAGGGGATACAAGTAAGTAAGGGAAAGGCGGGCCCAGTCTAGGCCAGTTTGTTGGTGGATCCACAGCTGTGCTTCTTTGTAGCTATATTTCTCTGTATTTCACACAATTTGACCGTGATCACTGCACTGTAGAGTCCTTGGGTCTGGATCAGAGATTCCCTGACTTACTTTCTGAAGTAAGCACTTGACTTGTAAAGCCAATAACACCCAATGATGCCATATCTGAGCGCATGATGGCAATGCCTGCTGTAGTATATTCCGTATGATGCAAGAACCTGGGCATATCATGGCTATACATGGCAAATCATGGTAATAACCTGACCATTAGGTGGCAACAGCTGGTAAATGTTGTTAAAAGCAAGGATTAACAAATTAGTATTCTGTGGCAAGACAAAAATCAAAACTGTTGGCTTTGCCAATTCTGTGGGATGTAGAAAAGTCCTACCGTTTGGTATGCATGTTAACTAATTTCAAAATGGAAGCTTATCATACAGGTCTTTATGCATGAAAAGCTTTCCTAGGATAATGGACACAGCTATATGATATGATATGATATTTTATATATAGTGCCCATACACAAGTGTTTCAGGGGATGCGATGAGGCAAAGGAGGGGTACAAGGGAGGACAAAACAGCAATCTTACTAGGCTCAGTGACATTGAGCACATACAAGTGCAGGGGAGAGGGAAGGGGGAAAGTTCAAGGGGCAGGGGGGGATTGGAAAGTGATGAACACATTAATTAAGCAACAATAGATAGTGCGGCCAGCTGATGGCACAAGTGCAATAATAAGGCACAGTCAAATAGTGTCTAATAAGTGCAGGAAGGGGACTGTAGGGTTACAGATACAGACCCAAGTGCAATGGTTGCCAGGAGGCAGTACAGGTATGCGGCTGAGTGGGCAGGGATCTGGGACCGAAATCAGAGGGTAGCCAGATGCCCAGTGCCAAAACAGACAGAGATCAGCAGGGGAGAGGAAGAGAGAAGGCAGAAACAAAGAGGAAGATCTTGAGGTGCTTCCGGAACCAAAGATGGCTCTCCTCAAGTTTCCAAAAGGCAGGAAGGCTGTTCCAGAGGGAGGCCCCAGCCGAGGAAAGAGATCTACCCCCAACTCGTTGCTTGGAAAAGCGACTGACCCTGAGGCAGTTTGAGGTGGAGGGTCGAAGAGCTCGAGTAGCAAGGTACTTCCGAAGGCAGAGTTGAAGGTATTGCGGATCAAGGGCCCAGAAGGCCTTGTGAACATTCAGGGGTGTTGCTAGGTCTGGAAGTAGGATGAGGACAGATGGGAGATTAATAATAATAAAAATTTGTATTTTTATATAGCACTTCGAACCCACAGGCATCTGAGCACTGCTTGTTACCCATGGTGACTGGTGCTCATTTATCGACCTCAGAAGGATGAAAGGCTGAGTTTGGCCCTGCGGGATTCAAACCTGCGTGGGCAGGCTCTGCACAGATGTCAAAGGGAGCGCTCTACTCGCTGTGCTATCTGACCGGTCGAGATTGGAGAGCAGGTCTTTGCGGGTGTTCAGGAGAGCAATTTCCGTGCTTCTCGCTGATCTGAAGCCAGAATGATGGTCACGGAGACAGCCAAAAGAATCAGTGTGAAGATTAAGCTGGGAGATGGCCAGCTTTTCCAGGAGTTTGCCCAGGAAAGGAGTGATAGAGATTGGGCGATAGTTAGCCGGGCAGAAGGGGTCGGCTGTGGGTTTCTTGAGAAGAGGGTGCCCCTTCCATGCACTTTTACCATCCGCCACTCCCATACACTTGTGCGTTCTCAATGTCGCTGGGCCTAGTAAGATGGTTGTTTAGTTCTCCCCTGTTCCCCTTCCTTGCCTTGTCGCGCTCTGAAACACTTTTGTACGAGCGCGATAGAAATGAAATATCAATAGCAATATCAAGAGAGTGCTTCTGAGGGGAGGGGAAGGCTCCAGAGGCAAAGGAGTGGCTGCAGAAGTCGACCAGGACTGGAGCGAGGGTGTCAATATGGTCCTTGATGAGTTTGGATGAACAGGGAAGAACCTGTTTTGACAAGTCTTTCATAGATCAGACTTGTCTGGAAATCTCATCAGGGGAGAACAGAGACAAGGTAGAGAAAGAGGGAGGAGAGGTGGCTGCAGGTGGGGCTGGAGGTAGAGGAGGGAGAAGAGGCAAGAGAGGCAGGGGACGATACGGTGGACAGGATGTCCTGAGTTTTAGAGATAAAATGATAGGCCAGGGCTGTACAGAGGGCCTGAGAGGGGACAGGAGAAGTAGAGCCTGCAGCAGGATTGACCAGCTCCATGCAGATTTTAAAGAGTTTGGCCGAGTTGTTAGATGCCGCAGAGACACAGGCTTGGATGTGGGCTCTCTTCTTAGTGCGGACAGAGAGCCGATATTGCCTTTGGAGCAGGTCGGCAGGCCAGTTTGTCAGGGTGACTAGGTAAGCGTCGAACCAAGCATTGCACTTGGCTTTGGGCTTCAAGTGGATCCTCCTAACTGGTGCAAGGACATTGAGAGTATCAGAGATAGCAGAGTGGAGCTTAGCAAAGGCGGTGTCAGAGTGAGAGGCAGCCAGAGGTGGAGGAGAGGGAGAGAAATTATCAGTGGAAGCCTCAACTGAAACATGCTTCATGGGCCGGATGACCGAGAAGGTAGGTGGCAGTGCTGAGCAGGCTTGGCCTGCGGGATAAAGAGGGAGCGATGGGAGGAGCGGGGAAAGTGATCACTCCTGGAGAGAGGAGTGGTGAGAGGGTTAGAGAGAGGGAGGCCAGAGCAGATGAGAACATCCAGAGTGTGCCCAGCAGAGTGAGTCGGGCTAGAGGGAAGAATAGAAAGAGAGAGAGAGAGGGAGAGCTGCAGAGGTCACAAAAGAGTACAGAAGAGGGACAGGAAGCATGCAGGTGGATATTGAGGTCTCCAAGGAGGAGGAGTTGAGTGGTTGAGACCAGGAGGGAGGAGGAGAGGAGGAAGGAGGTAGCTTTACCAGGTGGCCGATAGATAGTAGCAATGGTGAGAGAGTGGCTGGGAGAAAGAGAAAGCCTACAGACAAGGCATTTGAAGGAGTAGTAGGCCTGCGTAGGAATCACAGAGGTAGGAATTCACTCTGGGAAGATCAATGCTACACCCCCTCGGAACGGTTGGATCTGGGCGCGGAGAAGATCTTGTAGCCATCAGGGAGGAGAGTGTCAAAGCTTGTGACAGAGCTGGCCGGGAACCATGTCTCAGTGAGACCGAGGACATCGGGGTCGAAATCTTCCAGGAGACGGCAGATATCAGAGGAGTGTTTGACAGCCGAGCGAGAGTTGAGAGTGGCAATATGGAGAAGGTTGCCAGCCTTGAAAGACTTCCGTGGAGGGGTACAAATCAGAGTTACGCCCTGCAGAGGTGTAGAAGGAGCCCAAGGAGGGGGCAGAGGAGGAAGGAAGAGAGGGCGAGGTAGCCAGGGAGGAGGCACAGGCGGGAGGCAAGGTAGCCAGAGAGGAGAGAGAAGACACAACAGGAGAAGGGAGGAAGTTAATGAGGCACGGGAAGCATTTATCAAAAAGGAGAAGGTTTGCCTGAGGGACTTGGACCAGGATGGTGCCATTCAGGTAGACATTAATGATTACCTTAGAGGAGTGGAAGGGGTCAAGGAGTACCTCATTCCGGGTGCCACCATTAATGGGAGAAGAAGAGAAAGCAGAGAGCACAGAGACCATGTGAGGAGTCCAGAGATCAGGTGATGGAGCGACAAAGAGGATATCGCTGAGGGTTTGCCTGGAGGAAACGCTGGTGTAGGTGTCACCGATGGGGAGACCAGGGTGTGAGATCAAGATATCATGTTTGAACTTCTTCCTACCAGACTTAGTGAGAAGGGAAGGCTAGTCAATGGAGAAGCAGTTAGAGAAGATGGGAGAAACAGAGAGTGCCATAGGTGATGTGGAGGAGGGTGAAGAGGAGAGAGAGGGGGAGGGAAGGGAGTGCGAGGAGAGGGGGGAGCAAGACAGGAACAGGAGGACAGAGTAGCACAATGCAGTTACTCGGGTGCCAAAAACAAAAACACACAGTACAGCCACAAGGGTACAGCATAATACAAATTGGCAGCAAAGGTAGAAACAAAGCAGCCACAAAGGACAGGCTAAATTTGATTTTGCAGCAGAGGTGAAAAAACCGTACAGCCACAGGCAGAAAGAGTGAGAAGTCTGGGAGAGGAGGAGAAGTTGGTAAAGTCTTGGGGGAGGAGCACATTTGAGGGAGGGGCACCTAACCCATGGTTTTTGAGGTATGAGTGATCAGTAGTTCAGGCTCCAACAGGGAGAGCAGGAGTGCCAGTCCCATTGAGCTGGTGAGGGGTGTAGGAGGACCTCCCAGGACAACCAGGCAGCAGACAGGGAGCAGACAGGGCCTTAGAAAGTGGACCTTTGGCGAGGAAGCCGACTAAAGCCTGCCGGTCCCCAATAGGCCAATTGAGCTTCCCAGGTGGCAATCGCCATGCAGGGAGGCAGAATCCAAAAATACATGGCTGTCTTTACAAGTAAGAAAAGGCGGCGTCCATCATGAAACTGCCACGAGATGACAAGAAAAGGCCAAAGGATTTAGTCCTTCACAGCACACAAAGCCACAAAGTTGCATGGGCACAGAAAAACAAGGCGGGGCAGCGCGGTGAAAAAAGTGCTGTATTTGAAGCTTTTCTTTTTCCAAATTAAAGTTTCTCTTTTCCTTCAATCACCTTCACTTTAAGGATGAAAAGGAAAGATGTTCCGCAGGGTGTTGTAGAAGCAGGCAGCACGACCTCCAGGCATGCAGGTAGCAGACACCAGATGCTCCGGGCCAGAGGAAAGCAAAACGAAGGATGGATAGACAGGCAGGGAAATAGGCCTTTGGTGAGGGGGCCGGCTAAAGCCTGCCTGTCCCCAATAGGCCATTTGAACTTCCCAGGGGCCAATCACCATGCAGGGAGGCAGACAGGCCCATATTACAGAAACTTTGTGCCAGCACAGTGCTGTTGTTGTGCCAGTGCAAACATGTATCAAAGCAATATATATTTGCAGCAGCCACAGTTTCCAGAACAGGGGCACACATTACACTGCATCCGCTCAACATTCTCTAATCTGGGCCCTGTTGTGAAATGCCCAGGCTACTGAGCAAAGATGCTGCTGGTGTGATGCTTGTTTGCTGTTGTGGCTCTGTGGTGGTGAGTGGAATGATGACTGTATGATATATGTTTAAGAAGGGGTGCAGAACAGACTTCAAGAGCTGTCCCAATTTATGTATTTTCAGCGTAAATCATGCATATGATATATGAGCAGTGGTGGTCCAGAGCATTATTGATGCATGTAATATGTGAGCAACATTAGTCCAGAACATTATTAATGCAAATAATGCATAGGAAGCATTGGTCCAGAGAATTGTTGATGTTGTTTTTTATTATTTGTCATGATTTGGCTACAAACAAGAGCAGGACGCTTTTCTTTTGCATGGGAGCCCAAAAAGAAGGCATTATACAGGATGATTGGCTTTTATATATGCACAATCAACATTACTTGCGCTACAGAAATGTGCTTTGCCTTGAGAAAGTTTCTGTGGTGTGAAACATGCATTAGTAATGAATCAGAAACCACTTTACAATTGACATTCTGAGATTATGCCTTACCTCACAGACTCAGCAAAATAAACCCTCAAATGTTTACAGATAGTGTATGGGCTTCCAATGCCTACTCTCTGTTCTTTCAGTAATGATGCATGTTTTTGTTTATTGTCTTAATATAGTGCACACCACACAAATTGTTAGTAGGTGCTAAAGGAGAACAAGAGGAAACAACATTGAAGAAAGGAATGAGGGGAGAGTGGGAAAAACATACATAAGGATCAAACAGGGAAAGTTCATCAAGCTTGAGTGTATAGCCACCTCTTTGCACGTTTTAACTGGTGCAGGGAAGTAACTCGACAAATGTTGATGAGAACATTTGTTCCATAAAGTGATGGTTCCACAGGGGTGTGTGAGAAACCTGAAGGTGTCTCACCCGCTAGTCCCCGAAGATCTGTCATACAGGTCACCAGCACACAGCAATCGCTATTGGATCCAGTTCCTGGAAGTAGACCAGTGGGGGAGTATCACCTGGATGGGGCACAGTGGAAATGAGACACTGATGCACTACCCCATTCCCTGTAACACCTTTTCACCATTCTACCCCATAGGATATCAAGAAGCTCTATCCCCACCCCTCTTTTCTGACATGAACACTTTCTTACACAGAGAAAGACAACGGACTAACACCAGAGCCGTTTACCTGATATGCCCCAACACAAGGGTCAGGCTGAGTCATGCAATAGACCCGAATCACACACACCCGACGGCCCTTTACCTTCCCCACAGGGATAAAAGGCGGCGCGCGAGAGCACATAACGAGCAAGGCTGAACGCACAAGGGTACAGTTTTTTCAGACCGGCAGTTCAAGAGTAGGAGAAAAGCAGCGAGACCTGAAAGGATGACGAAGATCGAGTTGCCCTTGCCCTACTCAACTCAGAACCGCAAAGCCTCCGATAAAGGAATTACAAAACCGGGGAATACAGCTGGCGTGTGGTATGACAGGTGTCAACGGTGCACAGGGGCCTCACGCATGGATAACACTGGCTGGGAGGCACGCTGGGCACCGTGGTACTGTCCTTGACTTCAGAGGTGAAACAGATCAGCGGGTTCAACACAGCCAGTGAATCAGAGAAAGCGTATAGCAAACCGAACTGTGCTGAGCCCAAGGTTGCACGTGGCGACATCATATGTGAACAAAGAACTTGTGTTTTGAACTTTTGAGAAACCGAGAAAAGGGCTAGTGGCAGAGTAGTCAGACGCCCCAGGAGTGCTCATTTAAAGGACTCTGACTGGCCCCTTTGTTTAGAAGAGGGCGGTGTGAGTGTCAGAGTGGTCCTACAGAGGTCACATAAAATCCTCTGTACAATCAAAAGTCTCTGACCCATTGCTGAAAGAAAGCTAGGAAAAAGGAACTACGCTTTCTGAAAATATGAAGTAAAACATGAACTGTGTTTAGAAACTCATAACGATGGCTAAGTGAACCCGACGGAGGCAAGCCAAGGGAAAAGATATGAAAGTAAATCCTGAATGTGATAAAAACAATGTGAACTGTGAAATTGGAAAATGTGGATCCACTTGAGGGATGTCTGTGAAGCGGGTGAGATCTGGTATACCCAAGAAGATTGTGTTATGTGTGAAAGGCTGTAGTGAACCCGACGGAGGGAGGCCCAAGTTGCAAGAAGGATCTGTGCCCGGTGGAGAGTGATCCGAGGGGCAAGGAACAATCGCCCATGGTGCAAGATCACAGAAGGAACTTTTGGAACCTTCTAAGGCAAGAGACTTTGGCACAAGAGACTTGACCCTGAAGGTCCTGATATCGTTGAATGGAATAGTGAACCTCGAGCTGTAGAGGCCCATGGGTGTGCTGTCCAGCCTTGTCCCATGTTTAAAACGTGGGGAAGGGAGATTCCAGCCATACCATCCTGACTTATCATTTTGTGAACACTTCCTTTTTTCTGGTGAACATTATCCCACACTCTTTTTGTAACTTAGTGGTAAGGATTGTCAATAGTGTTTTTTAAAACAGGCCCTTATATTTGACAAAACGGCACTAGGACTGCCTTATTATTATTTGATGGTTGTAGCTTGCTCCCATCTTACCTTTAGGTTTAGATTAGGCGTTTTTCTCACCCATTCATACAGTTTAATAAACACACTTGAACTGTTATCACTTGTGTCTGTCATTACTGTTGCCACCATTAGTTCCTTACAGGTGACACACATAATGATCATTTCAATGCAAGGGCAACAATGTCATCCCTAGTCCCTCACTCTTTCAGTCTCTCTCTCTCTCTCTCTCTCTCTCTCTCTCTCGCCTAGTTATGGTTAGTTTAAAAGGCTTCTAAAAAACACTTCCACACGTATTACAGTGCCACCCAGTAGCTGTCGCTAGAAGGTTCAAACATAAATGGACAGTGCTTTAAGTGGGGTAAGGAATTGAAGGGGCAGGGGACCTCATTTGGGGCCGTGGCTTGGATGATGGGCATAGTCTAAGACTTGAAAGCCAAACATGTAAAATATTTCTATGTTTATAAAAGATGGCTTGTAAAGTACACAAACCATAGTAAGGTATGTACATAAATATATTGGCTTGAAAAGTACACAAACCATAGTAATGTACGCACACATATGTACGTACCTTACTATGGTTCCGTAGCAAAATATATTCAAATTAGGCTACGCACTAGCTCGAGGTGCAACCTCTAGCATAACATGCCGACTCCAAGACGATGTAGCATAATGGCAGTCGGGTAACTGTAGTCCCAAATGTCCCCACTGACACCACCCACGAGGCAGGCAAGGGCTTTGGTGTAGCTACAAGGCAACATGTAGCACCCACAAGACACTTCAATAAATCAATGAAGACAAACTTAGCAACAGTGTGTTCTTTGCTATCTAGGTGACTTGAGGAAGATTGAACCTAGAGGGAGCTTTACTAAAATATCTCCATTTTGCAACACAAACAATCAATCGGTCTTAAATATTTCGAAAATACTTTTCAGTCAGGACAGAGGAAGCTGTCATTTTACTCTAATTGGTGTTTGTAACATCGCTTGCTTCCTAAAACTCTAATTTCTTCACTTTTATGTACTATTACTATCATCAAACTCTATGCAGTCATAAACCCTTCACTTACCCCACCAGGGACGCACACACACATATATAAATATAAACATGTATATATCTGTGTGTATACCTTACTATGGTTTGTGTACTTTTCAAGCCATCTTTTATTGCAAGAAAAAGTTAAAAGGGGGAAAGAAAAATAAATGAAAAATAAACTGGATAAAAGGTGAGGCTAAACAACAAATAAAACGAAACGAAAGGAAGAACTCACAATTTGACAAATAAAAAATAGAATTAAAAATTAGAAAAGAGGATGAAAGGAAGTGATGAGTAGAGAAAGAGAACGTTCTCCTTGAGAGAGAACTTGCTAACAAAGTTTTGCTGTTTGGTGGCACTGTAAAATTACTCGTATGAAATAAATGGTACCCAATTTATCAGAGCCTCAGTCAATCCTCCTTGCCTTCAGACATCTGCCCGAAAAACACCATTTGCAGGAGTGGGTATTTAGCCCACTAAAATATCTGACTGACTGTGGAGGGCGTCAGAAATAGAAAGGAAAATATAATGCTGAGGTACAGAAAGAAGAAGGCGTAATATGTATTCAGCCTCCTGGGCTCAGAAGATGGGGGTGGTGTGGGGTCAACAGCGCAACAGGTTTAATGGCCCCGCTCACAGCCCATCCTCAATTATTAGACTGACTCCACCAATGCAGTTCTGCACACAAGGAGGTTCAACATGTCTGTGTCTTGGCCTGGGGATGCTGGCCATACTTGAGTCTTGGCATATAGAAGCTTGCCATACATGTCATTCATGTTGTGTGATGGATGAAGACTGGCAATGCTTGATTATAATGCTAGACATGCGGGTTATGGGCAACACTCATTTCCTTGAGTGTATTTTCTTACAGTAGCATATTCATTGGGTGATTTCTCTTTAAGTAGCATTTTCTTCAAGAAGTTTATTCAGAGTGCTTTTTCATAAAGTAGAACAATTAGTGGCTAGGGGTGAAAGACTGGGGCAAGAGTTGGGGTGACGGATCAGGGTTTGAGGCTTGTGAGCAACGTGTGTGAGATGATGGATTAGGTGTGTGAGGGTAGGTTTAAAGGGTAAAGGAGAATGATAGTGGTGAATGGCTAGGAGTGTGGGGTATAGGTGCAGGGATGAAACACAGGGGTGCATGGTAATGAGAGACGGTCTAGGGTGAAGGGCGTATGATGAAAGGTTAAAGGTGATGAGGTAGGAGTAAGGAGTGTAGGTTCAGGGGTGAAGAGTAGGAAGTGGAGGGTAGTGGATGAAGGGCTAGGGGTGAAGGGCTTGTGATTAAGGGTTTCAGGTGAAAGGTTAAGTTAAAAGGCTACATGGTGAAGGGCTAGGAGTCTTTACTAATAAATGGGTAAAGGCGTGAATGGTTAGTGAAGGATTTGAAATGAAGAATAAGGGATACGTGGTGAAAGGGGGGGATGAAGGATAAGGGGTGAAAACCATTGGTGAAGGGATTGAGTTGAAGGGATTGAGTTGAAGAGTTAGGCATAGGAGGCAAAGTGTGAAGGCGTCCAGGTGAATTGTTCAGTTTGAATGGTAAGGAGGAAAAGGTGAAGGGCTACTTGGGAAGGGCTAGGGATGAAGGCTTGGGTGAAAGTTTAGGTGGACATAATGTAGGTTCAAAGGAGATGGTGTTGTGGCTATGAGTGCCTGGGGAGGATTGATGGTGAAGGAGTAGGAGTCCGAGATGTGGGTTTAGGAGTTAACAGTAAGAGGTAATGGGTTAAGGACTTGAGAGGAAGGGTTAGTGGTGAGGGGCTAATTGCAGAGGGTTCAGTGTAAATGGTTAGGAGGGTTAGCCTTCTAAACCTTAACTTGGTTGAAGAGGAGGGCACAGGATAAAGCGTTACGGATGAAGTACTGAGAAGGAAGAGGTGAATAGGAGATGGGAAAGGGTATTTGGTGAAAGGTTTAACATAAAGGGTTAGGTGTGGGAGCAACAGTGAGTAGGATTGAGGGTGAAGGTTAGACCAGAAGGGTAATAGGTAAGAGGTTAAGGTTTGGGGAGGAAAAGTTCAATATTAATGGCTGTAAAGGGTTGCCATCTGGCAAGGGTGTAGAAGCACTGGCTTTTTCATTGTTGATGATGCAGATTCCTTTTTCTCTCAGACAAACTGCATGCCGAAAGCATAGTGTGGACCTTTGCCCTGCTGAATCAGTATCCTGATATGCAGTGCCTGCTCCCCTGTGGCACATAGCAAGCTCAACGGGCCTATGACAGCTTCAAATGACAGCCAAGTCATTGCAGCGAAAGGGCTGCATTTAAGATATGCACCCTCTTACCAAAACCACATAACTATGAGATTTACTATCCTGATGGCAGTTGTGAACTTTAAATATAAGCCATGCCCAAGTATGGTGACTAGAATCGCCCATAATTATTACAGCCACATCAATTTGATATAATTAATGTGTCAGCACTGTGAACTCAGCTCAGCTGTGGAAGGGTTATGTCCATTCTGATCAGACAGCCTGGCCATGGCAAGTAATGGGGCATGAAACTGGATGGCTATCGTTCTTCTTTGATCCTTTGCAGGGGTGGGTAACACCTCTCTGCAGTGAGCCAGCCTCCTAGCACGTGCTGGCCTGGAAAGCAAGAATTAAAAGGCACGCTCATCCCAAAAATACTACCCTCACACAAGGGTGCTGAATACCAAAATGGCGTTTGAGGCTATTGACATTGCAAAGGAGAGAGTTAGTATAGACAGAGGGAGCTCAGACAAGCTGGAAGGGATTCCACCATCTTGCTTTCTCTCTTCATCTCCCTTCATGTCCCCTCCACTTCCTATAACACAAGGCACTTTGGGTATGATGTCAGAAAGCAACGTCCACCAGCCCCAAGGACAGGGATTGGAACCTTAACACATGCTTGCTTTAGTCAATTCACCTGTACACCTTTGCCTTTAAAAGAAGGGGTATCCGACTCTTGGACAAACACATGGGGAAGAATTAATTTGGACAAGAAACAATGTATGAGGGGAACAACCTTCTCTACTTTCTATCTGTATATTCAGTGTTTTATTTTCATTACTAATGTCCATTCATTAACACTTCTGGAGCATTTGGATATAGCCCTCAGGCCTATGGAGTCTCAACACAACACCTGTACACAACAGCCTGTTGTCGCCAAGAGGTAACCCATTTGCACTCTTTACGGACTAAGTCCCATTACAATTCTCCAATGTACTTTCATAAACACATTAGAGTTGTGCCCCTCTCAATGATTTATCCCAAAACTTAAGAAAGAATTTCAATGAATCATTTTAAAAAAAACAAATGTTTTCTTTATTACATCACTTCTGTCACAACCAACTCCTGTTTGTTTAACTGATAGTACATCAAAACTTAATGAGAACCCTTTTCAAATTCAAAGAAAAATATCACATCTCTTATCCTTCTCATACAATAAGATCCCTATTCATAGTCAACCCATAATTCAGTTATGATATGATATGATATGATATGGCATTTATAACGCGCCTATACACAAGTGTTTCAAGGCGCGAAATGTTGTATGAACAGCCAAAGCGTTTCAGATATGTAGTATCCATCTTCAGGGATTTGAGTTGTCTTTCATCCTAGTAATCTATATTGACATGTTCATCTGTTCACCTACAATGCATGATGAAGCATAATATTACCTCTCTATTCTTATGTACACATCCAATTTCACCATAGTGTATAAAATAAAACAAAGACTGACCTCAGACAGTTCTAGGTGCACTCGATGTAAGTTCTAATTATATAGAAAAATGTGTACTCTTAACTAAGTATATACCCAAGAGTGAATTATAACACAACACTATGCTCACTCAATTAGTTCTTATACATTCACATGCCACTCCCCCAGCTTTGTATAGTTTACAGGCCGCTGGGTAATCTTCGACACTCAGAACTCTTGCAGTTCAGCCTTCTACCTCCCTAAAAAGATAAGGAAAGTAGGGCTTTTCAGCGATACCTTCGATAGAGGCCATTCAATTGTATATGGACACGCAGCCCACAATTGAACGCGTGTCCATTGTCCCAAGCTCCATCCAGGCGGAGGCAGCAACAGAAGCTGCCCGCCACCGCCGTGGCCGCGATGCTGGGCCCAATTTATTTAGTCCATTCCAAGCTCACAACAAGCTCACTACTTACTCGGCTCTCGTGTGCACGGATCATGAGGCAGCCGAACTGCGTATCCAGTCTGGTGCCCCACATCCAGGTAAATACTTCTGGTAGCCATGGCAACCACCAGCACACACTCGTCGTGGTGTGTTGGAGCCACATTTATCTTGCTTTGGGACTCCTTGTCAGAACAGGAGCAAGGTTCTGGCTGGGTTTATAAGATACCTAACCAATCTCCCTTTTGATCATATGAGTCAAAAGCTGATGTCTAATCCCTGTATACCAGTATTTTATAAACAATCTGCAACATTTTCAAAATGGGCAAGATTGCCCATATTTGGAACCCATACAATTGAGTGACCTTCTCGGTCTTTACAATTGGAATTAATAACAAACAAGTTACGCTTTTGACCATATATCCCAAACCAAATGTCTAATCACGGAATGCCATGTGTCATAGACAATCTGCAACATTTTCGCACTGGGCATCGTTAACCATGATTAAAGCACATCCTAGTGTATGTCCTTCTCTACCCTAACAATTGGAACTGTAAGCTGTTTAGATGTAATGAACATACAAAAACTAAATTATTATTATTAATTGTTATTATTATTAAAATCCACATCAACCAAAA
This sequence comes from Ambystoma mexicanum, assembly GCF_040938575.1. Taxonomy (NCBI): domain Eukaryota; kingdom Metazoa; phylum Chordata; class Amphibia; order Caudata; family Ambystomatidae; genus Ambystoma; species Ambystoma mexicanum. The sequence goes on along the minus strand of NC_090923.1, from coordinate 1,455,704,084 downwards.
TGGCTTACTATCCATTTTAGATTTAGTTGTTACTGACATTGCTCTTTCCACCTGGTCCCTCTCCATAGTCACTAGTTCCACACTCCTCTCAAGCATGAAGCCTGCCCACAGTCTATCGGCTGCAGAGGAGTTGAGCTGTCCAAAGCCCTCAGCCGTTGAGGTGCACTCCTTACTGACTCCCAGAACACATTTGGGGTGACTCTTGCTGGCTACCAGGACCTGCCACTGTGCATCAACCCTCTCTAGGCTGGCAGAGCAGAAACTGAATGGACTCATCCTGTCCTGGCATTCCTTGAGTGGCTCTGACAGCATCCGAAGGAACAGATCAGCTCAGCTAAGGCTCTCTGTACTGCCACATCAAACCGGTCGAACTACATTTGAATCACAGATGCTGTCCTCGTACCAGAGGGACGTGCTGGTGCTGCTTTTGGCACTCAACCGAACTTTCAAACTAAGGTGCTTGTAACTTCGAACCAACTGGACGCTGCACTGTGTCCTTGCAGAGCTCGTCACCTGCTCGGCTCAAACCAACCGCTCATCACTGGTCAAAACTCAACTATATTCTTATCCAGAGTGCTGCATCTTTCTTTCTTTGCATCATTTCTGTTCTCTCCACACGGGTGGGTTTTATACAGTGTTGTTCTATTGTGTTATTCTTGCAGATGGTGTGTTTAATTAAAGTATATATATATATATATATATATATATATATATATATATATATATATATATATATATATATATATATATATATATATATATATATATATATATATATATATTATGGTACCTTGATTGGACATTCCCTTCATTTTGGACTGTTATACTTTGCTATTTCGGTTGCTACTGAATCACATTCAAACCCCTCTTGAAAGTATATCCTTCACTCAGCCATGTTACTGTGTCTGTTTACCTTTATGATTGGGATTGCAGTAGATTTGTAGACGTGTGAGGGCGGAGTAGGTGGTATAGCCCCTATGCATTCTTATACTCATGCAGAGCAGTAGTAATTTTATCACTCAGGCTCAGAATGAAGAGCTTGGATTGAAGGGCAGTGGTTGAAGGGTTGGGGTGGAGGGTTAAAGGGTGGCCTAACAGACCAGACCAAGGCCACCCTCCTAGCATCACCCGTTCTCCAAACCAGATCCCAATCCATGCCACTACACTACAGGACCCAAACCTCTGCGCTGGCACCCATCCCGGTCCTAGCCCTATTCCCCTCTTTACACATCCCCCCTGGTCCACCTACACCCCCCATGCCCACACCCTCCAATGCCCACCCCTTTTCCCCTACCCAGCACGACAAACTCCTTTCTCCTAACACCCTCCCCATATCACATTCTTCCCCAACCCCGGCCATACCCGCCCCTCCACTCCCGCTCCTCCGACAATTCCCAACCTGACTGCTCCAGCAGTTGCATGCATACCCCACCAACTCTCTTGCACCCTCATCATCACCAGGTAAGTCTCCAAAAAGAAATTTCACATCTTTGACCTCATCACAGAAGAGAATCCAGACGTCCTTTTCATCAGAGAGACCTGGCTTGCGGATGATTATGAACCCATTGTGCACAAGGCCTACCCATCCGGGTACAACCTTACGGTTCGGAACAGATCGCGAAGGGGCGGAGGACTTGCGATACTACCCAAAACACCAATTCTCACTAATAATTAAGGACACCTGAGCCAACACCATAGACTGCGAATCCCTTCTGGTAAAACTCCAAATCTCACTCTCTGCCTCGCACAGCTTTCTCCTCATCTACAGACACCCTGGCTACAACAAAAACTTTGCAGACACACTCTGCGATGCTCTGACAACCAACCACAACCTCCAACCTACACTTACCATCCTAGGGGATTTCAACATCTGGTTTGACTCACCCACAAACCCTATGACCCGATCTCTCTCAGATAACCTAGAAGCATTCAACGCATCAGCCACACCCACCCACTCTGGAGGTCACACCATCAACGTGATCTTCAGCACCACAAAAATATCCATACTGCCCCCACGGCCCCTATCATGGACAGATCACTCAGCAATCTTCTTCACCATACGACTGACAACTGTGGTCTGCACCCCAGGCCATGCCCGACCACCACCAACCCCCACACCTCTCATTCCACTATGGAATAAAATCATCATCACCCCAGATATAGACAACTCCCTCCTCACCTCTCTTCCAACACTATCCCCCAGAAAGGACCACTCCCCATCAAACTCTTCTACTTCTGTCACACGCCTCACTTCGTGGCGCCTGCTGCCCCGAGTTCGGTTACGAGGCGGCCATTATGGGTGCCGCTACGTATCTTTGGTGCATACTGTAGTGGTCTAGTTGTTTTCTTGCTGTGTTCAGGGAGGCTTATAGGCCACTCCCTCCCTGCGCGCTGCGCGTTGCAACCGCTTCAGTTCCGGGTTTCGTTTTCGGAGCCTGTTGCCCCTTTGGTTCGCTGCGCTTAGTTTTCCTCTTTCCTTCCCATTTTGGGATTTCCTACTGTCTCTCTCTCTCCCTTGCGGCCTCGCCGTTGCCTCTCTTTCCTTTGTGCCCTCGCCGCAGCCTTTCTCTGTTTCCCAGCTCTTTCTCTCCTGTTCCGCCTCTCACTTACCTGGTTTCCTTGTGTTTTCCTTCCCGCGGTCTTTCTTGGTGTGCCTCGTCTCACCGCTCCTGTTCCAGTCCTGCTCCGTTGCTCTGGGAAGTTTCTCTATCTTGATCCAGATCTCGTTCGAGCCTGCGGAGCCCACTTTCCACCTCCGGCTGGGGGTTTTTATGCCTCACTGTCATAAATCACCAATGTATCAATTGAAACGGATACGGTAACCAAAAAAGGACACAATTGGTAGGGCTCTTCCGGATCCTTGTTCACACGACTTGATTGTAGGGAAGTCAAATTAGACCTTCCAAATGATACAACTCTCTGACTGATGAAACAGGCAGAGAGATGGATCACTGGAAAGGGCGTGGGTGTTGTATCGGACGTCAGCCTAGGATAGATAAAGTATCATAAGAAACTGTCCCAACTCAACTCACTATGATAGCACAGTATTAGCATTAATTCAAAACACTGACCTTATGGCTAGAACTGAAGTATCCAACAAAAGTCCCTTGAAGAAAACCAGGAGTTGAACCAACGACAAAGGAGGGGAAGATTAGTAAGGGAGACTTGTCCCGAACGGCACGAGGCTCACGCTAGATACCAGGTTGGTCCAAAGTACTGTGCACAATAACCTTCCAATAGTTCATGAAATACTTCCTTTCCCACGAAGAACAAAAAATAGAAGTTCACCTGTTAACTATCACAGGTACCAAAGTTTCAAAGTAGTTCAGAAAACCACGTGCAGGATTGCACGCGACAGCGTACACGCAGCCAGGACAGCCGCGCTTGAAGACAGCGTCCACATGGAGATTTGGCACGCGAACAAGATACACGAAGCCCAGGACAGCCGCGCTTGAATACAGCGTCCACGTGGAGATTTGGCACGCGAACAGGATACACGCAGCCCAGGACAGCCGCGCTTGAAGACAGCGTCCGGGTGGAGAATTGGCACGCGAACAGGATACACACAGCCCAGGACAGCCGCGCTTGAAGACAGCATCCGCGTGGAGATTTGGCACGCGAAACGGATACACGCAGCCCAGGACAGCCGCGCTTGGAGACAGCGTTTGCATGTGGATAAGAACGCGAACCGGATACACGGCTCCAGGAATTAACGTGTGGAGGAAAACACACTACAAAAGGCCAAAGAAGTAGCTGAAGGGAATGCGAGGACGCAGGTCCAGAGTTCAGCTACAAAAACGCCAAAAATGATTTAATCAGAAGCAGCGAGCGACGTTTCCACGCTGCTTATGTACGTACTGCCGTAACACACGTGACGGAACTAAGTCACGTGAATTTAACGACGTGAAAAATGCAGACGTCGTTTTCCTGGCAATGCATCAAACAACCTCCATTTAGAATAGAACGGTCTAGCGGTTCTATGGGCGTAACTCATTCTGTATGGAGAGGTTGTTCCCGGTCCAGAGATATGTCCAGCAGGCATGACAGTGCCACCCCCCAAAGGAGCAACCTTTCCCCTTTTCGAGTGGAATCGCCTTAATAACGTAGGAGCATGAATGTTGGACAGAGGTTCCCAGGATCTATCCTCGGGACCATAGCCTTTCCAATCCACCAGATAATACGGCTTCCCAGAATGTAGCCTCATGTCCAGTATGTCCTGTACCTCATATTCGCCTGAACCTTTCACAGAAATAGCAACAGGCCGTATAGGCAATCTAGTAGCATCAGAGCACGGTTTGATGAGTGACACGTGGAATACAGGATGCACTCGCCACCGTTGTGGCAATGCCAGACAGACAGCAGCCGGATTTATAACGTGGAGCATTTCATATGGCCCGATGTACTTAGGCAACAATTTCTTTTTACCGGGTATCTTCGAGTTTTTAGTGGACAGCCATAAGATACCTGCTTTGTAGACAGGTGCAGGGATTCTATGAGCATCGGCATAGGTCTTATCTCGTTTTTTAGCTTGCTCCAATTGCTGCTTAACTTTCGTCTGTAAACTCTCTAGATCTCTAATATTACATCCTGCTGCAGAAGTATCCGAAGACAAACTGGAATCCAAAGGAATGGATCGGGGGTGTTGCCCATACAGAGCATAGAAAGGCGAAGTACCTATGGCACTATGGTAGGAATTATTATAGGCAAACTCTGCTGCCGGCAGGACATTGAGCCAATCTGACTGAAACTGCAGGCACAAACATCGCAGATATTGTTCCATAGTGCTATTGACTCTCTCAGTCTGTCCATCCGTTTGAGGGTGATAAGCACTAGACATCCTGTCATCAATTAGTAATGCCGAATTTAGTGCTCTCCAAAAACTTGACGCAAATTGTGAGCCCCTGTCAGTAATTATCACTGAAGGTAGACCAAAAAACCGGAATATATGCTGGATGAATAAATCAGCCAGACCAGCAGCTGTTGGTAAACCAATACAGGGGATAAAAACAGCCAATTTTGTAAAGTAGTCCACCACAACCCATATGGTATCGTAGCCATTATTTCTTGGAAGTTCTACCACAAAATCCATTGATATCATGTACCATGGTTTCTGAGGAACACGTAGGGACTGGAGTAAACCCACTGGTTTGCCAGGAGTGTTCTTGCATTGAATGCATACAGAACATGTTGAAACATAATTACAACATCTTGTCTTATGGACAGCCACCAACACCATCTTTTAAGCAATCAAGGATTCGTGACCCCCAACTGAGGGCCTTGTTCCAAGTGGTAACAGTTTGTAGATAGAGTACTCCTTGTTTGAAAGGAAAACCATTGTATATATCAAGATACAATCCCTGAATCAATTGTGGATTTTGTTTCACCCACTCCTGTAACTCGTTTTTTAGGGAAGGTTGTGCAGAACAACTACATATCACGTGATCTGCCAACAACTTATTTTGCACCGATGGTTCTTCCTTCACCTCTTCACCGATGCGAGACAAAGCATCCGACTTGACATGTTGTCTGGCAGGGCGATAAGTAATCGGGAAATTGTATTGAGCAAAACAGACATGCCATCTGGCCTGTCTAGCTGTAAGACATTTCATAGTTTTGAATGCCTGAAGATTTCTATGATCCGAGTACACCAGCACCTGATGTTTGGCCCCAAGAAGATGATGTCGCCATTCTCGGAAAGCATCCTTGATTGCAAGTAATTCCCGCTCGGTGACAGTATAGTTCTGTTCATATGGGGTAAGCTTACGAGAGAAGAAAGCAACTGGATGCTCCTCCTTGGTTTCTGCACAAACTTGCGAAAGTACAGCTCCTGTAGTGACACTGGAAGCATCTGCTTCAACGATAAACTGACAATCCGGATCAGGATGTTGAAGTACAGGTGCAGTGGTAAATGCTTCCTTTAACATCTCAAAAGATGCTTGGGCATTCTGGTTCCAACAGAATGGAACTTGGAACTAGTTAAAGCTGTCAATGGGGCCACTGTTTTGGAGAAAGAATGAATAAATCTGCGATAAAAATTTGCAAAACCTAGGAATGACTGTAATGACTTGACATTGTGTGGAATGGGCCAATTCAATATGGCCTTCACTTTGGAACAACTCATTCGAACACCTTGATTGGTAATGTCGTAATCCAGAAATTCCACTTCTTGTGTATGAAAGACACATTTCTCGGCTTTAACAAAGAGCTTGTTCTCTCTGAGTCTTTGTAAGACAGCTAACACGTGTTTAACATGTTCTGGAAAAGACGATGAATATATCAAAATGTCATCTAAGTAAATCACCACAAATTGGTCCATCATATCTCTGAAGATATCGTTCATGAAGAACTGAAATGTGGCGGGAGCGTTACAAAGACCAAAAGGCATCACTAAATATTCATAAAGGCTGTACCGCGTCTTAAAAACGGTCTTCCATTCATTGCCTTCACGAATGCGAACCAGATTGTAGAATTGAATTCCATTTTAGAGAAGTACCTGAAAGTTCCTAATTGATCTAACAGAACATTTATCAGTGGTAAAGGGTACTAATTCTTTATGGTGATGTCGTTAAGAGCCCTGTAATCAATGCAGGGCCTGAGATCTCCTTCTTTCTTCGGAACAATGAATAAAGGAGAGGCAGCAGGCGATTGAGATGGCGGTATAAATCCCATATCAAGAGCTATATCGATGTATTCTTTCAAGACAACATCTTCTTTGGGAGTTAAAGAATAGACTCGACCAGTAGGGATTTTAGCTCCAGGAATTAGTTCAATTGCACAATCATACTGCCTATGTGGAGGCAGCTGTTCTTCCTGGCCTTTGTCAAACACATCAGAAAAATCTGTATATTCACTTGGTATATGTGTACCACTCTGATGTACCACACTAATAGTGGAAATTCCCTCCATAGAGGCCAAAATATGTGATTTATTTGACACCTCCTGACTGGTAAAGCAATGTTCATTGCAAAAAACGGAAGGATATTGGATCAATCCCGTAACCCAGTCAATGGCGGGATTATGAAGAGTCAACCAAGCAAGTCCAAGTAATATTTTGTACTGAGGAGCCGCAATGACATCAAAGACTATTTCCTCCGAATGACCATTTAATAAAGTCATCTGAATAGGTACAGTCTCCTGAGTTACCATACCGGAAATCAAGAGCGATCCATCCACAGTATTACCTGTTTCAGGTTTGTTCTTGTCTACAAGGGGTATAGAACATTTCTTGGCATATGTGATATCGATGTAATTATGAGTGGCTCCAGAATCAACCATAGCCTTGGAAACCAATTCTTGATCATCAAAATGTGAAGTCATCTCAACAGCTATAGGTGCGTGCGCTGGAAATGTATAGGAGTCTGATGTAACACTCGACACAGGGACTCCTGCTACTGTCGAGTTTTGGCATTTCCCGAAGGCTTAACTGGTTTTTTAGGACATGCCGCCAGTAAATGCTCAGATGAACCGCAATACATACATAAATTGTTTTTTCTTCGGTTCTCTCTTTCTGCTCTAGACAACCGGCCTCTCACAGCACCAATTTGCATTGGTTCATGATCATTCGAAGAAGCTGCCGGCGCCTCAGAACGAACCAGTGCATGCAGGAAAGGTTTTCTCTCTCCTTTGCGAGCATTTCGTCGGGCATCAATTTGTAGAATCAAATCGAGAAATTCTGAGAAACCTGTAGGAACCACTGGGACCGTGGACAAGACATCTTTGAGTTCTTCTGAAAGATCCTTGTAGAAAACAGCCGTCTTCTTGACTTCAGGCCATTGGGTTTCAGCTGTTAATTGGTTGAATCGGGTGATGTAAGCCAACAGAGGTTGACTGCCTTGTTGTAGACTCAGCAACTCCAGATCTGTGGCTTAAGTAGCGTAGCGCATATCAAAGACTTTACTCATAGCAGCCAGAAGATCATCGCAATCGTACAACAAGGGGCTATTTGATTCCAATAAAGGATTAGCCCAAGCAGCAGCTGTACCCCCCAAATGGGAAAGCACGAATGCTGCTTTAGTAGTTAGGTCGGGAAACGAATTAGGCCGGCAAAGGAAATGGAGTCGGCACTGGTTAACAAAAGTTCTATAGGTTTTAGGATCACCTGTGAACCTTTCCGGGGGAGCCAAGGGAAACTGTGTTGGCATAACCACTTTAAGAGTTTCCTGTGATAATGATGGTGCCGTAGTCCCAGATCCAGATGCAGTGGCTACTGGAACCTGTGCTCCCTGAGGAGTGGCATGCATGGCATCTTGCATAACATCCATTCGATGCCGTAGCATGTCCTGTGCCGTAATCATTTCATTTCTCAAGTCGGTGATTAACTGAGTCAAAACAGTTAAAGGATCCGTACCCTCCATGGCTTCTGATTCTGTCATAAATCACCAATGTCTCCATTGAAAAGGATACGGTAACCAAAAAAGGATACAATTGGTAGGGCTCTTCCGGATCCTTGTTCACACGACTTGATTATAGGGAAGTCAAATTAGACCTTCCAAATTATACAACTCTCTGACTGATGAAACAGGCAGAGAGATGGATCACTGGAAAGGGCGTGGGTATTGTATCGGAAGTCAGCCTAGGATAGATAAAGTATCATAAGAAACTGTCCCAACTCAACTCACTATGATAGCACAGTATTAGCATTAATTAAAAACACTGACTTTATGGCTAGAACTGAAGTATCCAACAAAAGTCTCTTGAAGAAAACCAGGAGTTGAACCAACAACAAAGGAGGGGAAGATTAGTAAGGGAGACTTATCCTGAACGGCACGAGGCTCACGCGAGATACCGGGTTGGTGCACCACAGGATAGCATCCAAAGTACTGTGCACAATCACCTTCCAATAGTTCATGAAATACTTCCTTTCCCACGAAGAACAAAAAATAGAAGTTCACCTGTTAACTATCACAGGTACTAAAGGTTCAAAGTAGTTCAGAAAACCATGTGCAGGATTGCATGCGACAGCGTACATGCAGCCAGGACAGCCGCGCTTGAAGACAGCGTCCGCGTGGAGAATTGGCACGCAAACAGGATACACGCAGCCCAGGACAGCTGTGATTGAAGACAGCATCCGCGTGGAGATTTGGCACGCGAACAGGATACAAGCAGCACAGGACAGCCGCGCTTGAAGACAGAGTCCGCGTGGAGGTTTGGCATGCGAACAGGATACACGCAGCCCAGGACAGCCGCACTTGAAGACAGCATCCGCGTGGAGATTTGGCACACAAACAGGATACACACAGCCCAGGACAGCCGCGCTTGAAGACAGCGTCCGCGTGGACATTTGGCATGTGAACAAGATACACGCAGCCCAGGACAGCCACGCTTGGAGACAGCAATTCTTTTTAACTGTACACTTCCTTGGAGTGCGCATCCGGTATTCCTTTTCTGAACTTTAAATCATACAAAGATACATCTTTGATTGGTTATGCACATCTTTGTTTTTTATTTCCTTTCAAACAAACTTTCTTCTTCAAATAACCATATCCCTTTTGTCTCTCAACACGTGTTTCTCCACGTTTAACGCACATGGTTCATCAGGAGAGTTTTCTAATATAAAACAAGAAAAAACATTTTTTTGCTTAGATATATCAACTCAAATACATTGTTTATATACAACAAATTAGGTGGTAGAGGCAAACCACCAATTTAAATATTCATTTAACATACTCACCAATTTTTTCAAATTTTATAATATTCTCAACTTTTAAATCCTTTTGTTAAAGTTATTTTTTTCCCCTTTATAGCAAACATTTATCCTTTCTTATCTTCCAGAAAAATTATATGGGATTTCTGTGAAAACCAGAAGTAAAAAAAACAAAGTTTTTAAGCTTAGGTTAAGTTTAAATAATCCCTATGGTTTTGGTAACATACAGTATCCCTTAGTCTGCTCTCCTCACCTTATTTATCCCGGTACGATTGCCTTCAATCCTTCTCAGTCCATGCTACTGTGAAAGTGTTTTGAATCCTCTTATTTATACTTGCGGGCCTGCTACGTGTGACTTCTTCACACCGCGCAACGCGATGACGTCATGCGTTACGTTGCGTAATGATGTCACGCGTTTTTCCTACACGGTCGGCGACCATCTTAGTGTTTGAATAAACTATGTTTTTTACTTTATTTCAAAGACACTAATTCAAGATCATGGCACTTTACCAAAAGTAAGTTCCGATTTTACTTTTCACTATATCAGCAATTCTTTTAAATTTAGTTAAACATTTTCACAACCCCCAAACAATTTTTAAATTTCAAACAGAATTTCAAAAAACAAATCATTACAACCAATAACTCATTTCATTGTCTGAATTTAGCCCTGTACTGCAAGTATCCAAAATACAGATCCATTTCGCTTCTCTTCTCCTTAATTGTAGCTCTCTGTTGCCTCCTCTCTCCATGCTTCCAATTTTTTCTATACCCAGAAACTTGATACCCTTAATATCCGTGGCTTTATGTTCTTGATCAAAATGAATTGCCATAGGGTATCTTGTGTCCTTATTTTTAATGGCTCTAATATGTTCCTGTAATCTGATTTTCAGTACTCTGATAGTACTTCCCACGTATTTCTTATTACATATACATGTAATTGTATAAATCACATACTTAGTATTACAATTAATGAATTGCTTTAGTTTGTGAATTTTTCCATTTGGTAACCTTATCTCTTTTACACCATTTTCCATTTGGTCACAGATTCCACAACTCCCACACTTGTGGGTTCCTGTTGGTGCTGGTACTTGTAAAAATTGACTTAGCACTTCGGTTTTTTCTTCTTTCATATGGCTGGGGCTAATTTTTTGCTTTAAAGTTGGTGCCCTTCTATAAATTATCCTGGGTTAAGCTTCTATATACTGTTTCAGCATTTCATCGCTTTGCAAAATGTTCCAATGTTTTGTCAGGAATTTTTTCAAAAGGTGAGCTTCACTATTGAAAGTCGTTATGAAGTCTACCTTTTCTTCACTTTTCTTCACCATTCTTGGTTTGTCCTTTAGTAGTTCAGTTCTAGGTACTTTTTCAGCTTTGTAGATAGCTTTGTCCACATCTTAGAGACAGCGTTCGCGTGTGGATAAGAACGCGAACCGGATACACGGCACCAGGAATTAGCGTGTGGAGGAAAACACGCTACAAAAGGCCAAAGAAGTAGCTGAAGGGAATGCGAGGACGCAGGTCCAGAATTCAGCTACAAAAACGCCAAAAATGATTTAATCAGAAGCAGCGAGCGACGTTTCCATGCTGCTTATGTACGTACTGCCGTAACACACGTGGCGGAACTAAGTCACGTGAATTTAACGACGTGAAAAATGCAGAAGTCGTTTTCCTGGCAATGCATCAAACAACCTCCATTTAGAATAGAACGGTCTAGCGGTTCTATGGGCGTAACTCATTCTGTATGGAGAGGTTGTTCCCGGTCCAGAGATATGTCCAGCAGGCATCACACTCACAGCTTTTTCCCCATTAGTCCCTTACCGGGGAAGGGGCCACTGGTGAAGTTGTTTTCAACTAGCCATTGTGGCTTCTCTTCAGGAGCGTGACACTGTCCACAAAAAAAAAAGAAAGAAAGAAGGACTATCTCTCTAGGAGACCATATATAGAGGGGAGGTCAGGATCTTTGGAGTCTTCAGCCCGGGGGTCTGACAACTTCTGACTCTTGAGCACCCTTAAACCCCTCACCCCAACAAAACGGACCACTCCGAGATCAAGACCCATACCCAAGTGGTACACCGCCAACCTCAAATCACTAAAAACACTCAAGCACCGCCTGGAATGGACCTGGAAAACCATCCTTATGGCCCAGAATAAAATTGCCCTAGCAAAACTAACCAGAGCATACAGATTGGAAATCAGAAAAACCAAGAAAGCATTTTATGGGAACAGAATCTTAAACTCTCGCAACCCAATCAAGGTACTGCATAGAATCATTTCCAAATGTAACTCCCCAGCCGGCTTTAACCAACCGCCCCAATCTTCCATTCCCCATGTGACACCTTATCAGAACACGTCCACAATGTGGTAAATGACAGATGCTCCGCCATCATCTCTGAATTGCAACACATGCCCCCGCCCCCTACGCACCCAAAGACCGACCCCCGTTGAAACCCTGCTTCGATACAAACCTTTACCTCTTTTGCTCCAATCAGCACACCAGGAGTTCCTCTCACTCCTAGCACAAAGCCACCCATCAGGCTCCCCTGAGGACCCCTGCCCTCCCACCCTCCTCAAAAACATCCTAGCCTCAACCTGCGCAGGCAGCATCGCACTCTCAATCCTCAACCACTCCCTAACATCGGGAACCTTCCCGGAAGCCCTGAAAACCTCCTATATCAAACCCCTCCTCTAAAAACCTACACTCAACCCACTCCTTCAGAACTACCGGCCAATCTCCAAAACCCTCATCTTGGCCAAACTCATGGACTGCACAGCATACAAGCAGCTTGGCCATTTCACTGAAGCCAACAACCTCCTGTACCCGGCGCAATCTGGCTTCAGACCACTCAGAGGAACAGAATCCTCCAATGTGTCTGTCTGGGACGACCTAAACAGCTGATGCAGAAGGCGTGCCATACTCATCCTTCTTGACCTCTCTGCTGCCTTTGACACCATCAATCACACCATCCTCCTAGACAGGCTACAATCATGAGGAATCAAAGACGCTGCCCTCTCTTGGATCTCCTCTTTTATCTCTAATCATTCACAAATCATGCTCCTCCACCCGTTCACCTCCACCTCACGACTAGTAACAAAAGGGGATCCCACAAGGAGCATCCTATCTTCCCTGCTCTTCAACATCTATCTAAACCCTCTGCCACACTCATCCACTTCCACAATCATACCTGCTACAACTACACAGACGACACCCAGATCATCCTTAAAATCCCACAATTGCCAGACTCCAACTGTCCAGATCTGTCAAAATGCCTTTCGGATATTGACTACTGGATGACAACCAACCACCTCATCCTAAATCCTGGGAAAACTGAAATCCTAGTTTTGTGAAAACAGCGCTCCTCCTCCAACCTATTCCCTGGCTGCAATCCCTAGGTCCCCCACCAGCAACCTCCACCCTGGTGAAAAACCTCAGATGCACAATGGACATGGATTTATCCCTCTCCCAGCACATCAACTCTGTATCCGGAACCAGTTTCTTCCATCTGTGCATCGTCAGGCGTATCTTCCCTTATCTCACCTATCCTCACCATTTCTCCACCATTATCTCCATCATCCTCTCCCGCTTAGACTATGCATACTGCCGTTACATAGGCACACCAGCCTTCCAGCTAAGAAAACTGCAAAGAATCCAAAATACTGCAGCCCACTTGCTCATTAACCTACCTTCCAGAGAAGACATCAGCCCTACACTAAGAGTCCACCATTGGCTCCCTATTGGTCGACGCACTACCTTTAAAGCCATGTGCATCACCCACCGGCCCATCCACAACACCGGCCCGTAATTCCTTCAAAACAAAGTCACTCACTACCACCCCCAAGGACTCTCAGATCTCGCACATCACCTGAAACTCCCTACCCCTGCACATTCTCAATATTGACAATCACCTGGCATTCAGAAAGGCCCTCAAAACATGGCTTTTCCCTCCCTCCTCTTGAAACCCTCTTACAATCTACTCTATCGATAGGCACACAGAAACGCTAACCCAAACACAACAATACTCCTACCCACCAACACCCCACGGATGCCACCAGCATTCACAGTGGAACACTGTGACAAACTATCATCCACCCCAAACACAACAACACTCCTACCCACCAATACCCCACGGATGGCGGCAGGGTTTGCAGAGGCACACAATAACAAACTATTGTTGCTCGCCACCCCCACCCTCTGGGCCCCTCTCCCACTGCTCAGACGTTCGTTCCAGGGAGAACAGGAATAACAAGACCAGCCAATTGTATTGGTCCAAGAAATAAAGAACACTGCAGTTGAACTCCATCCGAGCGTACGGTACATATACGACTGCGGACACAGGCCACTGTCACGGCCACACATCCATGCACCCTAGAAAGCAGCTATGGCTATGCTATTCTGGTCTAGCCACACATGTAGCCATCCACACTGAACCCCCTGACTTACCTCAACACCTCTGCCATTAGTATACAGCGACAACCAACAAAAAGAATTTGGTATAGATGGGCACACATCGAATCTTCAGCACTAGCACTCTATCCTAAACCACCAGCAGCACCCACCCACGTGCCTCACCTCAGGGCTGCTTGCTAGAGCGTAGCCAACCCATGTGGGATGTATTTACCCATGCATCCTAGCCCTACCTCAAAACTGTGCAGTACTGACATGAAAACATCATGATGGCCAGAGCTTCCCAGAAAATGCACAGGGAAATGCATGAAGAATAGGCTGCCACTCATTTTTGCCGATGTTATGGGCACAGAAGGACACTGCCTAAAACCACCATTGGACTACCCGCACAGTAGTCTGAAACCATTGGGAATGGCAATGCTGATTGCCAAATGCAACCTAGAATTGTTGGGAATTCATTTCTTAAATCCCAAAAATGGGTGCAGTACCAGTACTCACCACTATCCAAAAGCCGGCGTTTTAAAACCACTCTGTTTCCCTGAAGGCAAGTCAAAATGCCTATTTTCAAACATTGCAATATGTGCAAAATATTTACTGAACACCAGCAGACATTTGGCAGAATGGAGTTTTGTGTGCCTACAAAATCTGGGAAATGAAGATCATAAGACAAGGTTTATAACAAGACTGGCTGCGCTGTGGATTTCAGCAGTTTAAGTTGCACTGGATTGAAAGACACTAAAAAAAAAATCTAAATGTTTAAATTGACTGAGTGACCTACTTTTGAGTGTCACATAGGTTGCAATTGTTTAAATGTCATAGTTTTGCACTTAGAATCAGCATTCTAGCTGCATGTGTAAAATTGCAAGTTAATTTAAAAAGCAACAAATAACATGACAGTAGCTGAAAGTCTGGCTTAAGGAACTTGATTCTGCCTGGCAACTACCCCCATCAGCAGTGAAACTTGAGTCACCACTGTGTTCCCAGGCCAACCTTCCTTTTGCTGCCCCCACTAAGGATATGCCATCTATCTGATAATTGAATTACCTGGGCTCTGCAAGAGAGTGGACAAAGCCCTCTTCACTCAGGCAAAGGTTTTTATTACCGCAGTCGTAAAATGTAGCTTCCTCTTGGCAGGAGCTGGGAGGAGCACTGCCTGTGAGAGCAAGCTGGCTTGGCAGAAACTGGAAAGACTGGTTTCTATACCATGTGACCTGGGAAACCACACCCCTTTGGAGCCAGAACATAACTTTAAAAAGATGAATAACTCATAGAGCGGACATGTGAAAATTTTATAAATGATACCATAATTCTTGTGATTTTTCTGCCCACATTTTAAGAGGTTTTTCGACCCGGTGGCATGTTCAGGGGGGTGTCAGCGGAAAAGTGGATATTACTCTAAATGTATGCATGTTAAAAATCTGAAACTTCATCAGTTAATGTCCCTACTCCCTGCACACATGTATGTAAAGTTGGGTCAATGTCAGAAATTGCAAAATCAGTTAAAAAGTGAAATATGTGCCATTTCTGAATTCAAGCTCCCAGGAAGAGCAGAGTTTGAACAGGGTATACCTCCTGTAATGCATGATGGGTGCATATGATTTTAAAACAATATGTACCTCTGCAAATATGTATTTGTTTCAAATCTAGATTTGTGTGTAAATTGACAGGAGGAGTGGACTTTCTGCAGGCTGTAAAATGACATCACTCTGACTCACAGTTCATTCCCCAATCAAATGATAAATGGAAGTTTGACCAATTAGAAGCTGAGAGAGAGGTAGGGTCAGTGATGCTAGAACACACCCACATTCTAAACACATAAAAGCAGACAGACAGGACAGATAGGGACCTTCCAAATCCATCTGCAGCGGGACGCTCTGCCGGAAAAATCCATACTTACCTCCATCAACCTCCAGAAAGCCAAACTAGAGACTTCAATCTATCCAGAACTAGAGACCCAGACCAGAGAACCAGAGAGAGCTGACCCAGATCACTGTGAAGTGCAGAGGCCAGACCAGACCAGACCAGAGTCCAGTCCAAAACCCTGACCAGATCCATGGCGAGGCCCATTTAATTCAAGAATATAGTGTGAGTACCCAGCAGAACTGTGTAGAACCAATCTCTTAGTTTAAATTCATCTAATTCAATCTATTTAACCTAAGTAGAACTGCCTCCTAGCTGTCACCTGTCATTTCTAGTTGCAAGCTGCACTTTTCATTTTGAGCTTTTGAAATTTGCAAACCCAAAAACGACCTTTATTAAATCGCTCATATCTCCGCAACCGTTTGTGCTAGAGACTTGCAATAACTTTTATTTGAAAGCTTAGAATCTTAGCTTTGAATCGCACCTAGAACCGCATTCCTACCCCTTATAGTTTTACCGCAATCGCGGAACACGCATTCGCGAATTTTACCGCGATTTGCGAATTTCTTCACATGTAAAAACTGCTGCTGCTTGCCTTCCATTTGCCAGAAATTCGTTTAACCTGCTAACTATCCCTGCCTCATTGCTAGTGTGAGCCTGGACTAATATTAACTAGATACCACTCACCCTGAACCTCTGAAAGGGAATTAAAAAGCATTTCCAGCATATTTCTCATCCATTGCTAGCACATATCAAAGCATTTGGGTCTGTGTTTGCAAAATATTTACTGAACACCAGCAGACATTTGGCAGAATGGAGTTTTGTGTGCCTACAAAATCTGGGAAATGAAGATCATAAGACAAGGTTTATAACAAGACTGGCTGCGCTGTGGATTTCAGCAGTTTAAGTTGCACTGGATTGAAAGACACTAAAAAAAAATCTAAATGTTTAAATTGACTGAGTGACCTACTTTTGAGTGTCACATAGGTTGCAATTGTTTAAATGTCATAGTTTTGCACTTAGAATCAGCATTCTAGCTGCATGTGTAAAATTGCAAGTTAATTTAAAAAGCAACAAATAACATGACAGTAGCTGAAAGTCTGGCTTAAGGAACTTGATTCTGCCTGGCAACTACCCCCATCAGCAGTGAAACTTGAGTCACCACTGTGTTCCCAGGCCAACCTTCCTTTTGCTGCCCCCACTAAGGATATGCCATCTATCTGATAATTGAATTACCTGGGCTCTGCAAGAGAGTGGACAAAGCCCTCTTCACTCAGGCAAAGGTTTTTATTACCGCAGTCGTAAAATGTAGCTTCCTCTTGGCAGGAGCTGGGAGGAGCACTGCCTGTGAGAGCAAGCTGGCTTGGCAGAAACTGGAAAGACTGGTTTCTATACCATGTGACCTGGGAAACCACACCCCTTTGGAGCCAGAACATAACTTTAAAAAGATGAATAACTCATAGAGCGGACATGTGAAAATTTTATAAATGATACCATAATTCTTGTGATTTTTCTGCCCACATTTTAAGAGGTTTTTCGACCCGGTGGCATGTTCAGGGGGGTGTCAGCGGAAAAGTGGATATTACTCTAAATGTATGCATGTTAAAAATCTGAAACTTCATCAGTTAATGTCCCTACTCCCTGCACACATGTATGTAAAGTTGGGTCAATGTCAGAAATTGCAAAATCAGTTAAAAAGTGAAATATGTGCCATTTCTGAATGCAAGCTCCCAGGAAGAGCAGAGTTTGAACAGGGTATACCTCCTGTAATGCATGATGGGTGCATATGATTTTAAAACAATATGTACCTCTGCAAATATGTATTTGTTTCAAATCTAGATTTGTGTGTAAGTTGACAGGAGGAGTGGACTTTCTGCAGGCTGTAAAATGACATCACTCTGACTCACAGTTCATTCCCCAATCAAATGATAAATGGAAGTTTGACCAATTAGAAGCTGAGAGAGAGGTAGGGTCAGTGATGCTAGAACACACCCACATTCTAAACACATAAAAGCAGACAGACAGGACAGATAGGGACCTTCCAAATCCATCTGCAGCGGGACGCTCTGCCGGAAAAATCCATACTTACCTCCATCAACCTCCAGAAAGCCAAACTAGAGACTTCAATCTATCCAGAACTAGAGACCCAGACCAGAGAACCAGAGAGAGCTGACCCAGATCACTGTGAAGTGCAGAGGCCAGACCAGACCAGACCAGAGTCCAGTCCAAAACCCTGACCAGATCCATGGCGAGGCCCATTTAATTCAAGAATATAGTGTGAGTACCCAGCAGAACTGTGTAGAACCAATCTCTTAGTTTAAATTCATCTAATTCAATCTATTTAACCTAAGTAGAACTGCCTCCTAGCTGTCACCTGTCATTTCTAGTTGCAAGCTGCACTTGTCATTTTGAGCTTTTGAAATTTGCAAACCCAAAAACGACCTTTATTAAATCGCTCATATCTCCGCAACCGTTTGTGCTAGAGACTTGCAATAACTTTTATTTGAAAGCTTAGAATCTTAGCTTTGAATCGCACCTAGAACCGCATTCCTACCCCTTATAGTTTTACCGCAATCGCGGAACACGCATTCGCGAATTTTACCGCGATTTGCGAATTTCTTCACATGTAAAAACTGCTGCTGCTTGCCTTCCATTTGCCAGAAATTCGTTTAACCTGCTAACTATCCCTGCCTCATTGCTAGTGTGAGCCTGGACTAATATTAACTAGATACCACTCACCCTGAACCTCTGAAAGGGAATTAAAAAGCATTTCCAGCATATTTCTCATCCATTGCTAGCACATATCAAAGCATTTGGGTCTGTGTTTTCAAAACTCCTATCTGTGTTTTAAACTTCTGTTGTCTAAGCTTGGGGGGGATTGAACTGATTACATTGATTGCATTTCTGAGAACTGTGTGCTCTCCTCCCATTCCCTTGCATTGCATAAAGAGGGGGGGAGTGAATAGCCAGAGAAAAGTGATTACATTGTTTTGTTGAAATCATATTGAGTATTTTCGGTACTGCATTCATTGAATATTGCATCCACCTGAGCTTACATAAAGCATCCTCTACCACATTATACTTTGGTTCCTATTTACCAGTGTGCTACCTTATCCATTTCCTGTCAACTCATTAGTGATTATAAGAAGTGTGCTAGTGCCAGATTCTCCGTTGTTGATCTTTATCATATCAGATTAAGTGTGCTATTCAATTATTAATTTATTATAAAGTGTGATCTATATATCTCTTGTTTAAATTATCAAATAAACCTTTTAAACTTGCAAAACAGAACTACTTCTTGGCTCAGTGGGGTCAGGGGGATTCCAAGAGAGGGGTGTTATATAGGGGTAGTCATCCAGAACGCATGAACTGGACCTAAAGATATATCAATAAGGGTTTTCATTCAGTATTCTAGACTAGGCGTTAACTTAGCTGTAGTGCTGAATTGAATCCTCTTACAAATTGGGGGCTCGAGCCGGACGTTTGGGTTAGAATACCACTTGTGCAGCTTAATACAGTGTGCTAACTGACGGGATACATACATCCGGTCGGATCACCACGCTGCATTACGCTGTGAAGCATTCCTCAAAAGGGACACTCCAAGAAAAGTTCTGTTCTGCAAAAATAAAATACAAACTTCTGTAAGTCAGGACAGAGACCAATCTCTAGAATGACGACCTTAGTAGACATGAAAATAGCCAGAGAGCACCTCTTGCATAAGCTATTTGTGAGAGGTGAATGGACCGAACAGGGCCAGGATGTGTGGTTGCAGGCCATCACACAACAGGTCACTGAAACAGGGTCAGATATATATAGAGATCAGGGTCCCTTACATGTGGCCCTGAGTGAACTATATATGGCTCCTAAAGCCAAAGAGGAACACAATAAGATTGCCAGGATAGCAGCATACCTGTACCTATATATGGGAGACATGCAGGATAGATGTGCTGAAAGCCAAAATCTGGCAAATAGGCAACAGATGGCATTACAGAAGGCCCAATCTGATCTGGACTCTTCTGAGCAGAGGCTGCAGAGGAGCCAGGAGGCAGAAAATAATAGTAGGCAATATATCATTAAAATAAAAGAGGATATGGGCATCCTACAACAGGAAAAGACAGACCAGGATACCCGATTTCTGGCCCTGCAGAAGGAGCACCAAGACAGTTTGGACTCCTTACTGCAGAACCAGAAAAAGCTGGAGCAACAGATCAATTTCAACAGGGCATGCACAGAGCAGGTAGCCACCCTGCAAATCCAACTAGACAGAGAGAAAGAGGAGAGCAACAAACTAATTTTGAAAGACCTAGATACCCAGGCAGAGTTTGATCAGGAGCGCCAGAAAGCCGGCGCCTTCCAAAGGCAAAGGGACGACCTGGCGGCACAAATGCAGACTCTTAGTCAGGAAAGAGACGCCATAGGCCAGGAAGTCTGCCACTTAAAAAGAAAAATGGAAGAAAATCACCTGGCCCACCAGGGACTGGGTGACCTCCAAAAAGAAAACCAGAACTTGGTAGAGCACACCAGAAGGGTGGAAGATGCTCTAGCAAGAAAGGAGCAGGCCAATAGGGACATTGCCCAGGAGGTAAACCTCCTGCAGCAAAGACTGGCCCAGTTCTCCAGGACCAACCAGGAAGCACAGAGGGAGAATGAGGCCCTCTGTCAACACAATGATAGGCTCCAGCAACAGGTAGCGATGCAGGAGAAACTGATAGAGTCGAGTAAGGCCTTAACAGAGGAACTGAAAGCACAAATGCAGGCTCTTGCATTGCAACAGGGAGCAGGGGCGGATAGAGATGAGGTCCGCTGGGAAAGAGAGACTCCTGACCATAACCGCAGGAGCCCTAACACCAGGGGCCTTCATCTTCCCCAGTCCCTGGACTCTACCACCCCCATGTCCCCTGGCGCACATGAGCACAGGGCCACAGGGATGGCAGATTACTATCCAGCTAAGAGTATGGGGCTCATAGGCCAGTACCACTCAGGAATGGAGGGGTGGGCATCCGGGTATGGGCACCCAAGTACAGTACAGTTCAATGGGGAACCCCAGGAGAGTAGGTCCATTAAGGGCATCCTGAAAACCTCTGCCCAGTTAGGTCAGTGGAGGGGGTACCCATCAAATCCTGGCAGCAAGGAGGAATCTGAAGACTCCTCTGAACTGCGCAGGACACAGGAGACCAGGTCCCCACATTCTGCCAGCCATTCCCAGGCTCGCAGAATCCGGGAAAACCTGGAAGAACAGACGGGAACCTCTGGGAGCAGTGCCTCTGAGTCCGAGGAAGAATGGACAAGGGTTACCCGAACCAAAAAGGCCAATAAGGCAAAAAGGGCCTTGCTTAAGGACCCCTTAAAGCAGATTAAGGCGATCAGGAGCGTCATCACGCCTTACCATAAGAACGCTAAGTATTCTGTTTGGGAGCACTTAGAGTTGTTTGAACAAATGATGGAGACTTTCCATTTGAAGGACAGCCAAAGCTGTATTCAATATGTAAAGTGGACCTTCTCCCCGGAATACTCCAGTTTCTTTGCGGGGCTGGAGGACCAAAATCATTTAAGATGGTCCACATATAAGGCGGCCATCCTGAAACATTTTTCTGTTCACAGAAATCCTCAAGAGGCTCGCAAGGCGGCCTACAATTTGCAATGTGGGGAGGATCAGGCCCCACGAGAATTTGTGCAGGAGTTAAAGCGGGCTTTTGCGCAAACCACCAGAAGGGTGCGCACAGATAGTAGAGAGTTTATAAATACGTTTTTCCATGCCTTGCCCAAATATATCATGACCCAGCTTGTGAGGGATTTTCATGAGAAAAGATCTTTAGACTGGGTCATTGAACAGGCTACCCGGATCTATGAGGTGCAGAAGCCCATAGAAAATAAAAGCAATGCCCAGAAAAACCCCAAAGCCAACAGCACCCCTGCTGCTGCCAAGGTGGCAGAGGTAAAGGTCACCCCCGTTTTGGATTTGGAGATGGGGGGGCCTAAAAACCTACCTGCACCTAATAATGCTAGGCCCAGAAGGTCCTCGGGCCAGTCACAGACAGGGAGCCAGGGAGGCAGCCCCACAAATGGGGTCCCTCGCTCTCCTGATTATGTAAGTCCACGTTACAAGGGAAATCGACCCATCCTGGGTTATGTTTGGACTCCTCCAGCCCAAGGGGGGGGATCCAGCCAAGCACCTAACCCAGGGAACTTCCCTCCAAACTTCCCACAGGAGGGCAGAAATTTACCAAACCCTGGGCAGAACTTTTTCCCCAGATATCCTCCCGACTTCCAACCCCAAAATCATCCATCCTTCTTTCCCCAATTCCCTGAGCCCAGACCACTGAATCCGGGAGAGGGGAGGCCAAGGGTGGAGGGGTACCCAAATCTTCCCAACCAGGGGTACTACCAAAGAAGGGACAGCTACCCTTCCCGGGATCAGCCCAGGGGAGAAAACAGGGCCCCGTATCAGCCTGAGCGGGTTTCCCAGTTAGAGCGCCAGGTTCAAAACATGGCGCGGGATCTGGGTCACATACTGAGGGCTCAGCAGAACCCTCAGATGGGCGTTGCGGCGCAGAACGCACCCAACTCTGGACCTGGTGCTCCAGAACAATGACGGGGGCAGCACCCCGATAACTCACCGGTTCCCAGGGAGGAGGCACAAAGGGAAGGGGGGTGTAAAGCCTTGGAGGAAGCTTCCTTCCTCACTTGTAAACAGCCCCTGGAAACCCAGGAACCGGAAACAAAATCTCTTGCCCCTGAAAGTCTGCCTCCTAAGGAGCAGAGGGGGGGTAGGAGAAACAAAAGACCCAAACAGACTCAGTTTGAGGAGGAGGTACAGATCTTCCAATTTGAGGGAGAGGGATCCTCAGAGGATCCTGGGAAAAGGATCTTCTCCTTCAGAGAGGGGGGAACTCCTCCCAAAGAAAAATGGGTCCCTAGGGATGCAAATCCAGACTGGGGAGATGTGGAGACTGAGCTACCGCCGGCCACCATCTCATCCCAGAACCAACAGCAAGAAAATCCCCTGGTTCAAACCCATCCTGGTGACTGCCTCCAAAAAGGGGGGGGCGGCCCAGAACCGGAGCCAGGGGAACCCACAATGGCTCTGATCTCCAGTTGCCAAATTTTTCTTTCAGATTCCCAAGACTCTCCACAGAATTCTGCCCAAATCTCTTCGCTAGCAATGTCCAAAACCAGAAAGTTAGCCCACCAGTTGTCCAAAAATGTACATTACCTGTGCCCCCTTGAGGAGAAGGAGGGAAGATATTATGCCCCGGTACAAGTACAGGGGCAGGGTACAATCTCGGCACTGGTGGACACTGGATCTCAAGCTACCCTTCTGTCCAGAAGGGCCTTTGACGAACTGAATGCAGGAAGGGGAGAGAATTACCAAATTCCTCTCACCTCTCTTCCGGGACAACTACAGAACTTTGACGGGAAGGAAATTCCCGTTGAGGGGACTGCAGACTTGGACATTAAAATTGGGCGACACAAGTTGAAACACCCAGTCATAGTTGTGACTCCAGAGGGCACCCCTTGTTTACTAGGGAATGACCTCCTGAGAAGGTTGTCACCCCTAATAGATTGCGTAAACAAGGTCCTCTGGACCCAGACTAGCCGACCAATAAAATTAAAACAGAGTGTCAACCATGTTAGTTTAAACGGCACATGCCACATGGTTGAACAAAAATCTGACCAAGTAGAATTTCACTTCCAGAACAACCAGATTCCAGACGTGACAGTAATAGCAGTAGGACAACAGACTGGTGATGGGGGGTCCTCTCTATTTCTGAAAATCAACCTTCCTTCCAGTTTAAGGTGGTATTCCACGCTGGAAGGAAACACTCTGAAATTCTATACTAATCCACAATCTGAAACTCCCACTCCTATAGTCCAGAAAGATGTGAAATCAGCTCAAAGCCTGGCTGATATTCAGCAAATTGGAGAGCAGTTGTTCATCCCTGTTCAGTTAAATGATGGGAAGGACTCTGTTCTCGCTCGAGTGTGCGTGAACAATGGTAAGAGCTTCATCAGCGAAGCCATGTTTCGCCAACTCCCAAAAGATCCAGCCATTCCCACCTTCAAACTGATAGACAAATGGGAAATGGACCTGGAAGCACCCAATTCAAAACATCTCCTGCCAAGCAGGTGTATGCTCAAAATCTCCATTGGCAACAAGAGCATAGTCCACAATTGTTGGGTCGTGCGAGACGTCCCTGCCGCCTTTTACTTAGGCAGTGACATTCTCAATCGCTTTGCCATTAGTTTGGACCTAATAAACTTCAAAGCTTGGTCCCAATTAGCGGATAATCCCAGGGGCTTTGATGATCCAGAAAAAGCATTTAGGGCAGCTCAATTGCTACCTTATGCAGTTGAAATTCAGGTTAAAGAGGAAGTCACCATCCCAGAAAGGACCCGACAATTCTCCCTGGAAGTGAAAGTCAAAAGGGGACAAGAGTTGAAAAACCCTGATGCTTACATACATCTAAATGCTTCTCTCCAACAGCAAGGGTTGGGGGTAAACCCAACTCCATTAGTCAACATAGAACATGACACCATTCTAATAGAGGTGGATAACAGCGACTTAAAGAGTATTACTCTAGCCGCAGGCACCATTATTGGAATGGCGGTTGATGACCGACATTTCTCCATTGATCTTGTAAATGAACTGTTAGGACCAATCCCCAAGGACTGTGTTGACAGTGACAGTGAGGACAATACAACACCAGACAGGATTTTCACCCGGCATGGGGGGAACTTCCTGGTGTACACTTCCTGCCCCTATGGTAAGGAAGATGTGACGTGTGACTTCAGGAGGGATGAGGTGATTTTCCAGGTACATGAGGGCTGCCTTTCCCACCTGAAGCCTCCGGTCCAAATCAGCACTCTGACCAGGGACTTCTCCACCCAGTTGGAGGAGGCCGCTGAGATAGCCAAACCAGAAGTCTTTCCAGGCTTCAGGCAGATGGTGGAAGAGAGAGTCAACCTAGCTGATGCCTGTGTGACTCTGGAACAAAGGCAAAAGTTGAAACAAGTTTTCTTGGATTTCCAAGATCTCTTTGCGGTAGACTCATATGACTGTGGTCGCACTGACATCCACACAACAACAATCCCCACGGACCCTGGCATGACTCCTGTGTTTGTGAAGCAATATCGCTTGCCTCTCGCATCAATGGAGTCCCTTACTGAAATAATTAAGAACCTTGAGTCCCGGGGAATAATCCGTCCAGTCCACAGCACCTTCAATAATCCGGTGCTGGGAATATTGAAGCCAAACGGCCAGTGGAGACTCTGCGCCGACCTTAGGGAGCTCAACAAACGGGTCCATACTTCCCGATGGCCTCTGCCCTACATTGACCAAGGGCTAGCCCAGATCCAGGGGTCACAGGTATTCACTGCAATAGACCTGACCAATGGATACTGGACTGTGCCTGTCAGTAGGGAGGACCAATACAAACTGGCTTTTACCTTTGGGGGCCAGCAATACACATGGACCCGGACTCCCTTCGGATACCTTAACTCCGGCAATGAATTCAACATTTTCCTACATAAGGCCATGCCCGACCTGGGTGCGAGGGGTAACCTGGCTTATGTAGATGATGTCCTCATCAAAAGTTCATCTGTGGAGGAACACATAGCGGAGATCCGTTATGTTCTGACACAGTTGAGGGCCGCCGGAGCAAAACTTTCCTTTCAGAAAGCACAGTGGTGTAGAACCCGTGTTAATTTCTTGGGGCATGAGATTACTCCTCAGGGCCTCTGTCCCCAGGAAAAGAAAGTGGAAGCACTTCAGAAACTGAAAGACCCCACAACTCTGCGAGAACTAAGGAGCCTCCTTGGACTGACTAATTACAGCAGAAAGTTCATTGAGGGCTATGCAGAGATCACCAGACCCCTGATTCATCTCCTGAAGGGGGGGGTCAAGTGGGAATGGGGTCCAGAACAAGCCGAGGCAGTAAGACAACTCAAGAGAAGCCTCTCACAAGCGCCTTGCCTAGCTTACCCTGTCAGAAAAAAGGAGTTCTTCCTGGAGACGGGGTTCTCTAATACGTGCTTGACGGCAGTATTATACCAAAAGCATGACAAGGTCAATAAAGTAATCTCCTATGCGAGCAAAACTTTATCCTCTGTGGAGGAAAAATTCAACGATTGTGAGAAGGCACTCCTGGCAACGGTGTGGGCATTGAAGAATTACCGTCCGTTTATCCAGGGGGAACACATTATAGTGGAGACTCCACACCAGCCTCTGCAATATCTCCAAAGTGACAGAATCCGGGCCGGAAATGTGAGTAATTCCCGAATTACTTCCTGGATTCTGTCCATGCAAGGCTTTCCTGTGGAGGTCCGATATGGCCAAAACAAGAAGAGTCCCCTCGCGCAAGGTCTGGCTGACTTGCATGATTGTGCCAGAGAAAACTGTCTCGAGGACGAAAGTCTAAAAATAAAGGACAACATGGAGGCATACCTTAATTCCCCACACAAAGTCTTTGAAGAGGACAAGTGTGAGGGAATGCCCACTGTGTATGTGGATGGATGCTCTTACCATGTTGACAACAACGGGGAGAAAGAACTAGTGGCCGGCGTAGGGAATGCATGGGTGAATGAGTCCCCAGAACCCTCCGCCGGATACAAAATTGGTCCCCGAAGTAGTCAGGTGGCAGAATTGATGGCTGTGCATCAAGCCATCCTCACTGCTGTCCAGCATCAACTCCACGAACTGGTCATAATCACAGATTCGGATTATGTACGGAACGGGTTCGTGGAGCACCTGGTTAATTGGAAAACCAGAGGCATGTTATGTGCTAACAACAAACCCTTGAAACATGGGAAGTTGATCCAAAACACTGATGATCTGGTCACCTCGAATGAGATGACCATCTATTGGAAAAAGATCAAGGGTCATTCCAAAGTAGAGGGACCAGACAAAACTGGAAATGACTTAGCTGATCAGCTGGCCAAAACCGGGGCCATCCAAGGGGATCTAATTGAGATTGAGTCCCTATTGGGGGAAATCCAGGTCACTGCCATCACTAGGTCCCAGACAAATGCTCACAACGACCTTTCAATTGCACAATGGAGTAAGGAGACCCCTGATGCTGATTTGATTACTGCTCAGAAGGGGGATCCAATTATTGGTAAATTTTACCAGCACCTTGAAGACCCTGAGAACTTTCCCCTGACGGATACCGATTACATTGGGAAAGAGGACCTAAGAGTGTTGATGAAATGTCCAAAAATGTTCCGAATCCAAGACGGTTTGTTGGTAAGGAAATCCAAGGCTGGCCACGATCAGTGGGTGGTTCCTACCTCATTCCGAAGCCTGATGTTAAGTCACGCCCATGATGCGGCCACCGCCGGTCATAGGGGGTTTCACACAACACTGGAAATCTTAAGAGAGGTTGCATACTGGCCACACATGGGCCAGGACCTCAACCAATATTTGAAGGGTTGTCTTGTGTGTGCACAATTTCAGCCGACATCTCTCACACACCGGGCGCCTTTACAAAAGCGGGGGATGACACTGCCATGGTCAGATTTACAAATCGACTTTGTAGGCCCTGTGATTCGCTCGGCTAGGGGGAATAAGTACATGTTGACTGTGACATGCTTGTTTACCAAGTGGGTGGAATGTCTCCCAGCCCCAAACTGCAAGGCAGAAACTGCAGCTGCCTTGATGATTAACCACATCTTTTCCCGTTTTGGTCTACCTCAAAGGATTGAGTCAGACAGAGGTAGCCACTTCACCAGTGAAGTAATGACAAAGATGTGGGAGATACTGGGGGTCAAAAGGAAGTTGCATATTGCTTATAGACCAGCTTCTTCTGGGGCAGTAGAGAGATATAACCGGACAATTGTGAGCATCTTAAAGAAGTTTGTGGCAGATTCTGGGCCAAGTTGGGATATCCGATTACCTCTGGTCCTAATGGCTATCAGATCTACCCCTTCATCTGCAACCAAAATGTCACCATTTGAGTTGATGACTGGGCGCAAGATGGTGCTTCCTCAGCATTTGCTCTATAGGACCCAAGAGCAGACACTGATAAATGCCTCCACTACTCATGAGTATGTAGAGAATTTAAGGAAACACCTCCAACATGCTTTTGCTTATGCTCAGCGGAATCTAGAAAGATCGGCTGATAGCATGAAGACCCATTATGACCTGAAAACTTCCAGGAAGGAATATCAGGTGGGAGACCGGGTCTATCTATACAACTTCCAAAGGAACCAGGCCAAGCAGCGCAAATTTTTGCCTACATGGAAGGGACCCTTTGAGATCGTCGATAAGATCTCCCCTGTGGCCTACAAGATCCGCATCCCCAAAGGCGGTTCGGCAGAGGGGGAAGACAAGTGGGTCCACATAAACCAGTTGAAATGTTGCCATCCCAGGCACACTCTGCAACAACTGGAGGAATCCTCTGGAATCCCAGCGGGTATTGTCTCAGACTAATTCAGTTCCAATCATAAAACATACCACATCTAGTCTCTAAAATATTGTGATTTGCATGAAACTGTCTCTTAGTTATACTGTTTTTTTTTTCAAAATAAGAATGTAATGTTTCGTGATGAAGAAATGCATATGCTGCCCCACTATCTCAACGGTGGTGGAAAAACGTCTATGAATAGGTATTGCCGCTCTTCCTTTGTCGTCCTAGGAGAAAGAAAACCTGAAGACGGGCCAAGGAGGATGATACGGAGACCGGGAACGAAGATCCAATGGGCCCAGTGGACCGCCCAATATTCCCATCAGGACCGGCGAGGAGAACTGATCGATCAGTACCGGATGGAGGAAAAGATGCTGAACTGTGCCATCTATTGGAAGAAGATGAGGAAACATCCCAGATCTTGCGAGTCCCATCAGTGAAACCGAATGGCCATCGCAAGAGGGGGGCTTGTGGGATGTATTTACCCATGCATCCTAGCCCTACCTCAAAACTGTGCAGTACTGACATGAAAACATCATGATGGCCAGAGCTTCCCAGAAAATGCACAGGGAAATGCATGAAGAATAGGCTGCCACTCATTTTTGCCGATGTTATGGGCACAGAAGGACACTGCCTAAAACCACCATTGGACTACCCGCACAGTAGTCTGAAACCATTGGGAATGGCAATGCTGATTGCCAAATGCAACCTAGAATTGTTGGGAATTCATTTCTTAAATCCCAAAAATGGGTGCAGTACCAGTACTCACCACTATCCAAAAGCCGGCGTTTTAAAACCACTCTGTTTCCCTGAAGGCAAGTCAAAATGCCTATTTTCAAACATTGCAATATGTGCAAAATATTTACTGAACACCAGCAGACATTTGGCAGAATGGAGTTTTGTGTGCCTACAAAATCTGGGAAATGAAGATCATAAGACAAGGTTTATAACAAGACTGGCTGCGCTGTGGATTTCAGCAGTTTAAGTTGCACTGGATTGAAAGACACTAAAAAAAAAATCTAAATGTTTAAATTGACTGAGTGACCTACTTTTGAGTGTCACATAGGTTGCAATTGTTTAAATGTCATAGTTTTGCACTTAGAATCAGCATTCTAGCTGCATGTGTAAAATTGCAAGTTAATTTAAAAAGCAACAAATAACATGACAGTAGCTGAAAGTCTGGCTTAAGGAACTTGATTCTGCCTGGCAACTACCCCCATCAGCAGTGAAACTTGAGTCACCACTGTGTTCCCAGGCCAACCTTCCTTTTGCTGCCCCCACTAAGGATATGCCATCTATCTGATAATTGAATTACCTGGGCTCTGCAAGAGAGTGGACAAAGCCCTCTTCACTCAGGCAAAGGTTTTTATTACCGCAGTCGTAAAATGTAGCTTCCTCTTGGCAGGAGCTGGGAGGAGCACTGCCTGTGAGAGCAAGCTGGCTTGGCAGAAACTGGAAAGACTGGTTTCTATACCATGTGACCTGGGAAACCACACCCCTTTGGAGCCAGAACATAACTTTAAAAAGATGAATAACTCATAGAGCGGACATGTGAAAATTTTATAAATGATACCATAATTCTTGTGATTTTTCTGCCCACATTTTAAGAGGTTTTTCGACCCGGTGGCATGTTCAGGGGGGTGTCAGCGGAAAAGTTGATATTACTCTAAATGTATGCATGTTAAAAATCTGAAACTTCATCAGTTAATGTCCCTACTCCCTGCACACATGTATGTAAAGTTGGGTCAATGTCAGAAATTGCAAAATCAGTTAAAAAGTGAAATATGTGCCATTTCTGAATGCAAGCTCCCAGGAAGAGCAGAGTTTGAACAGGGTATACCTCCTGTAATGCATGATGGGTGCATATGATTTTAAAACAATATGTACCTCTGCAAATATGTATTTGTTTCAAATCTAGATTTGTGTGTAAGTTGACAGGAGGAGTGGACTTTCTGCAGGCTGTAAAATGACATCACTCTGACTCACAGTTCATTCCCCAATCAAATGATAAATGGAAGTTTGACCAATTAGAAGCTGAGAGAGAGGTAGGGTCAGTGATGCTAGAACACACCCACATTCTAAACACATAAAAGCAGACAGACAGGACAGATAGGGACCTTCCAAATCCATCTGCAGCGGGACGCTCTGCCGGAAAAATCCATACTTACCTCCATCAACCTCCAGAAAGCCAAACTAGAGACTTCAATCTATCCAGAACTAGAGACCCAGACCAGAGAACCAGAGAGAGCTGACCCAGATCACTGTGAAGTGCAGAGGCCAGACCAGACCAGAGTCCAGTCCAAAACCCTGACCAGATCCATGGCGAGGCCCATTTAATTCAAGAATATAGTGTGAGTACCCAGCAGAACTGTGTAGAACCAATCTCTTAGTTTAAATTCATCTAATTCAATCTATTTAACCTAAGTAGAACTGCCTCCTAGCTGTCACCTGTCATTTCTAGTTGCAAGCTGCACTTGTCATTTTGAGCTTTTGAAATTTGCAAACCCAAAAACGACCTTTATTAAATCGCTCATATCTCCGCAACCGTTTGTGCTAGAGACTTGCAATAACTTTTATTTGAAAGCTTAGAATCTTAGCTTTGAATCGCACCTAGAACCGCATTCCTACCCCTTATAGTTTTACCGCAATCGCGGAACACGCATTCGCGAATTTTACCGCGATTTGCGAATTTCTTCACATGTAAAAACTGCTGCTGCTTGCCTTCCATTTGCCAGAAATTCGTTTAACCTGCTAACTATCCCTGCCTCATTGCTAGTGTGAGCCTGGACTAATATTAACTAGATACCACTCACCCTGAACCTCTGAAAGGGAATTAAAAAGCATTTCCAGCATATTTCTCATCCATTGCTAGCACATATCAAAGCATTTGGGTCTGTGTTTTCAAAACTCCTATCTGTGTTTTAAACTTCTGTTGTCTAAGCTTGGGGGGGATTGAACTGATTACATTGATTGCATTTCTGAGAACTGTGTGCTCTCCTCCCATTCCCTTGCATTGCATAAAGAGGGGGGGAGTGAATAGCCAGAGAAAAGTGATTACATTGTTTTGTTGAAATCATATTGAGTATTTTCGGTACTGCATTCATTGAATATTGCATCCACCTGAGCTTACATAAAGCATCCTCTACCACATTATACTTTGGTTCCTATTTACCAGTGTGCTACCTTATCCATTTCCTGTCAACTCATTAGTGATTATAAGAAGTGTGCTAGTGCCAGATTCTCCGTTGTTGATCTTTATCATATCAGATTAAGTGTGCTATTCAATTATTAATTTATTATAAAGTGTGATCTATATATCTCTTGTTTAAATTATCAAATAAACCTTTTAAACTTGCAAAACAGAACTACTTCTTGGCTCAGTGGGGTCAGGGGGATTCCAAGAGAGGGGTGTTATATAGGGGTAGTCATCCAGAACGCATGAACTGGACCTAAAGATATATCAATAAGGGTTTTCATTCAGTATTCTAGACTAGGCGTTAACTTAGCTGTAGTGCTGAATTGAATCCTCTTACACCCACCAAAGTCCTAACCCGGCAAAGAATGCACACACGCATCTTTTAATTTAAACTCTTAGAACCTCCTACACATGGACTGTGTTCACCAAGGGCGTTCCAACCACAAAGCAAATGGAGGCCATACAAATGGGGAAAAGGTGCTACATAAATGACCAATACAGTACAATACAAGAGAGGTGAATGGCTAGAGGTGGGGGGATAAGAGTGATTAATTATGGGTGAAGGGCTAGGTGAAAATAAGGGTAAAAAATGGAATTTGAAGAGTTAACAGTGAGGGGTAAAGGAATAACAAAGACATAGAGGGTATGAAGGGTTAGCTGTAAAGGGTTAATGGTTAATGGTTAGGGGAAATGCTAAAGAATGAAATGATGGGGCGGGGTTAAGGGTGAAGGATTAGGAATGGAGGATTGGCGGATTGGGGGCTAACATTCAAGGGTTAAAGGTGAAGAAAATGGGTGCGTGGTTATATAGGATTAATGAGATTGGAGTGAAAGGGTAGCTGCTGAATTGAAGGACAGTCATGAAGGGTTGTCATGAGAGATGAAGGAGCAAAGAAGATGATTTATTAAACAAGACAACTCGGAGAAAGAATCTTTCCGTGAAATCAACTTGAAGAAAATATGCTACTATTGTAAAGCAGGGCAGCGCAAGAAAATAGAACTCAGCGAAAATGCTTCTGGAGTAAATAAATATATAAACAAATGTAGATTCCTGACTATACCTGCTGCTGTCATGTGGTGCATGTTCATACCTCTGCTGCCCATGTGCAAGTTCGGGCATGTCGAAGCTAGCACACTGTAACTAGGCATAATAATAATTTGGCATTTATATAGCGCTAGGAACCCTCAGGTATCTGAGTACCCACGGTGTGTGGTGCTCATTTATCCAGCACTGGAAGGATGAAAGGCTGAGTTTGGCCCCCGCAGGGATTCGAACCTGCTCTGGGAGCAGATGTTAAGGCAAGCGCTCTACTCGCTGTGCCACTTGACCGGCTTGGAAAAATTGTCCTAGTTGGGACATGGTAAATAGTTATTTGGTAACACTGTAGTAGCCACTCCAAATAAAAAAAAATGCAAGTGATTGCTGGCCAAATCATCCAGAATACCTCTTCACGAAAATATCCATTGAAGGACTTTCTGTAAAATGTTCATTAGAAGGCGCATCCTTCTGGTTAACACGAGTTTAAATGGCAACTAACACAAAAGGTCAATTTGTGTGCATAATTACCTGGAATGCATTCTGTCCTGAGGAAGGGGTTCGAATTCTTTAATACGCCGAAACGACACACAGAGTTGTTGAATCAATATGACACAACAATATGTGACAGTGTTCCGTGACAAAGATGCAATGAAATATGTTTCCTTGTTTGATTATTGGAAGCGACATATCTCTTCTCTTGTCTATTTGTGGGTTGCTTTAATTGGTGTCGCTATGTTATAGTCTACTGTTCAGAGAATGCAAATATGTATGCTTTTTCATATCATACCGTTAACGCTACACTTAATTTATGAATGATTTGTTGAACATTATTAACTAAGTTACTTCATAAAATTCAAAAATGCTTTGTGCACTTTTGGAATGATACATTTTTTTGAAATAGCAAAGATGAGTTGAGACTTTATTTGAATTACTAAATATGTTTTTTTTTTTAAAACGGATGTGTAGTGTTTCCGGAGAGTGCAATTTGGTGTTGTGTTTTCTTATCTTCAGTCTGCTGCGTACTCTCTAATAGTACACGTTGAGGGAGGAAGGGCAGCAGAAGGACCTTATGAAAGCAGATATCTGCTGTAACAGGAAAGATTGAATGAAGGAATTGTGACCAAGACTTGCTCACCTTTCAAGGAGGTAGCAGGTTCCATTTACAAATGGGCGAGCACGTTTGAAGCAGCCATGTATACACCGTTATAAGAGGTAGTATGTCTTACCTGGCATCTAGCTCCCACTTCTCAGTGAAAAAAGCCTGTGGTGTGGAAGTGCTAAAAGCCAACTTTAACTTGTATTGGCAAAGTAAAATGAACATGACATTTCTGAGAAAGATACAGAAAGAGGGTGGAAATGCATTCATAAGAGAAATATACTTGACATTCGTGAAAACACCATTTCACACTTACAAAAACGGCCTCACTTCAGGATATCTGTTTAAGAAAAAAAGATTTATCCAGCACTGCGTGTTTGAAGTCGATCTGTGGAAACGGTCAAACGCATGTGTTAATTCCAATCTAAAAACGTAACACGTCAGGCAAAATTATTTATCAAGTTTCTGAATTGAGGGACTTCCAATCAAAATGCAAACAAGGATTTACTGGAGTGTCAGAACACCCATCATAGGATGGGCCTGTCAGTTTCTCGAACAAGTCCCTCTCTCGTCCAGACGATTCTACGGACAATATAGGCTGCAGGCAAGTATTCTGATTTCGAATCAAATAAGTAATTGACATGGTAATACAAGCTTGCTGTCACCAACATGGCCACAGGAAACTGACTTATAACAACAACAAAATCAAGGTAGTGTGTTCTTCCAGGAAAATCCTCCAAATACATATGGATATTTTTCTTCAAATTCCAGCAGCAAGCGGGCCCAGTTATCTATCAGTCACCACCCAATGCAATATACTGCTGGGGGTTGGTTATCTATGTCCTTGTCTGGTTAAGTTTATCCTTTGAGATTTTGCTCCTAGAAAGCGAGTGCTGCATCTGTTCTGTGAGCAAGCATTGGGTTGGTAAAAAGCAGGTGGGGGATGGAGGGGGGTTCTGTTCTTATTTGACTCTTGATCTTTGCCACTGACTCTCACTTTAGAATCCCCCTTGACCAACTTTGAACCTTCATCATCACGTGTGCATAGGCGCTATAGGGAAGTGGATCCAATCCATTGGAAATATAAGGGCGGATTCGAAAAAAATTCGCACAAATGAAAGCGGTGCAGAATATGCATCCATTTCATTTGCGCGATTTTTAGAAACGCGCCCATCATCTTTTGGTGACCTATGCGCCTTTCTAGAGGGGTTGGACAGTGGTGCAGAGATGGCCTGTCCAGCCCCCTTCCATACATTAGTGTCGGGAGCTTGTTCTGGACACTAATGTATGGCTGGCTGCTGGGAGCGCATTTACCCTAGACGGCCGTTACGGGCCCGTCTCGGTGAAATGACAAAAAAAGAAGTGCTGCATCCCTGAGTGATGGAAAGGCTAGTGTGACAGCCGTGTTTAACCCGTGGCTGTCACACTTCAAAACAAATCATGGCAGGGTCAGGAATAACCCTGCCATGATTTGCAATTCCGCCTGCTCCTGTTTTAAAACACGCAGGAGCGTGGCCATCAATTCTGCGCATTTTAAAGTGCACCCCATTTGAGAATTCTGGATGCGCTTTGACATGCTCAGAAAGGCCCCTTCTCTAAGAGCGTCTGAGTGAGTGCATCAAAGATGCGCTCATTCAGATGCCGTTTGTGAATTGGGCAGCCACTTTTTTTGGTGCAAGTGAGGAGATCTTCACTTTGCACCCAAACGTCTTTGGGGAATCTGGACCATAGTCTAAGCTCCAGTTTTCCCACACTTTGCCTGCATTAGAAGTTCCTAAACAGCTTTCCTCCCCAGCTGCTTCTCCCCAGCCCTGAGTGCTGTCCTGCCTGCAGCTGGGCGAGAATGTGCCTGGCTCAATGGATTCAGAATGCATGACACTATTCCCAAGGTCCGACCGTCATTGGCTTCTCATCCATCAAAGGCAGGGTTGGAAGTGGCCCCAGCGGTGGAGAGAGTAGGGGGGAAGGGAGTAAGGGTTGCAGCAATGCTGGTTGACAGCCACTTGAGTAGAAACAGATTTTAGTTTAGCTGTAACTGCTATTGGGTGGTAAAGTGGAGAAGTGTGCTTTAACTTCACAAAGAACAGTTCCGGAATGATGAACGTTTTTTCAAAAAGTGGTGGAACAGTTAACAGTGAAAAAATAAAAGTACTGCAACGCTGATCCCAACCGTTCCCGCTCACTTCGACCGCAGAGCAAAGGATACTTTTAAGTTCCTGTGCATTATGCATCAGTACTTTTATTTTAACGGGTCCACTTTCTTTCTAAGCATGAAATTAAATACGCTCCTTCTCGTAATCTACATTCCTCTCATGTTTTCCTTTTGCTTCAGTTTAGTTGTAAAAGCAGCAGAGCCTTCTTGTCTCATCACCAAATAATGACATTGGCTCCTTCTATGGCTCGCGTCCCTGTCCAACTGCTTATATTTTAGAAAACACCTTAAAAATACTATTTATTTCTGCCTTCTAACTAATCTAGCTGTAACGCTTTTAGTAGTCTAGCGTCAAGAGGCCATCTTGGCGTTGTATGAGTAGTTCATAAAATTAAAACCAATCTATAAATGAATTTGTGGAGGGATACATATATGCCAGTACCAGGACAAGTAGCACACTCTCTGCAATATCTGAATTCTTATCAAATTTCAGTGCCTGCAAAAACAGTTGTCAAAAAGGTAAAGGTTTTATTGTAGCCATCTGGCTGCTCCTTATCTAAATTCTTTTAACACTGAGTAATTTAAAACAAGCATTTCTGCCTATAAAAGCATCTGTCTGACAAGGAATGAGTTAAATGTTTCTATCAATCAGCTTGTGGTATGAAACATCATCCTTGCTCATCACCTGCGCAGATCTTGTCCCACTCGACTAATCTGAAAAGGCCAAACAGTACTGTCAATCACCCACTCGGCTACAGTACTGTCAATCACCCACTCGGCTACAGTACTGTCAATCACCCACTCGGCTAAAGCCCACAAAGGTCAGATTAAAGGCTGCCTCATTCAGCGATGCTCGTTCAAAACCTTCCTGGTCAATGAGCTAGAAACAAACTTTAAAGAATTCCCCATTACAGGGAATGCCTCAGTCCTCCTAGAACTATTCAAAATGTCTGCTGCGAATCTGGTGGACACTCATGCCGCCATAAAAACCAGCCGGGTTTAGACCAAACAATCTGCGCCTTTGTACACCCCTGAGCTCGCACACAAACACTCAATCAAAGCCCCAGAGAAACGTTGGTGCAACAATAGTAACCCTGAAGATCTCACCAACCTCAAATCTCTTCGAACCAACCATAGAATTCTGATTTCAGAGGCCAAAGCTGCTTACTACCCCGCCACCATCACACCAGCCTCTAACAGGAGCACAGCCCTCTTTCTGTTAGTAAAGAATTGTACCAGACCCTCACCCAAACCAAGGTGCCAGCAACTCAGGAAAAATGCGACAAAATCAACAACTATTTTGTTGAGGCGATATGCACTGAGGGTGCGGGCCGACCCTGTCGGTAAAGTCCATTGCCCAAGTTAAGGGCCAGAGCGAAATTAAGGTCCCTTAACGAGGGCCGCGGCGCCGTTACCAACAGGGTTGGCCTGCCGATGGGGGGCTTAATGTCATTAGGACCCGTGTAGTTCACTACAAGGGTACGAATCAGGTCTTAGAAATGTACCTTTGCTGCGCAGCCCGGCACCAAACAGTACTGTCCCATGAAGTGTGTTTTCAATGTTGATTGGTGTCGTCAACATTGAAAATGAACCGGGTCGCAGAAAAAAGGTACGTTTCTTTTTTTTAAAAAAGGTTTTAAAATACACCATTAGGACCCGGTTAGGGAAATACACGAGTGCGAAGAGGTGAGGGGTAGAAGGGAACGGAGCACAGGCTACCTGCACTGCATGGTACAGCTCGCATTCCGAGCATCCTGACTGGCCAGCGCCCCCTTTCAGGGTGCTAATGAAAAATTTGACAAAATCTAACAGATCATCGAATCAACCTCCCAGGGCACTCCAGCAGGCACACTGCCACTCTGAACTGAATGCTCTCCTCTACCTCTACCTCCACCAGGCCTACTAAAAGGAATCACCTCCTTCAAACCCACTTCCTACTCTGACAATATCATCCCGGCCTCCATCCCTAAAGAATTGATGGGCCCGGCACTCAAAGCACTCCTCAGCATCATTAATGTCTCCCTCACACAAGTGTCATTCCCGGACACCTTGAAGACTGGTCTCATCTGACCTCTTTTAAAAACAGTAACCGTATACCCAGAGGACCTGGCCAACTACCGGCCCATTATGAACCTCCCGTTTATTGTCAAAATCTTAGAAAAAGTAGTCGATCAAGAACAACTTTCCAGAATCGAACAACTACACCTCCTAAATGACTATTAGTTAGGGTTCTCTCCCATGTGTAGTATCGAGGCAGGCATCATCTAGGTGATGGATGATGGCCTGCAAATCCAGGATGAGGCCGACTCATGACTCTTCGTCCTCCTTGACCACTCGGCTGCATTTCACATTGTCAACCACCACATCCTCCTCTCCCTCCTCACCAACAGGATGGGATTGTCTGGCACTGTCCTGAATTGATTATCCTGAATGTGATAATTGGCTCGAAGTCCACTTCAAAGGCATTGATTGAGCGGAATGGCTAATAATCAACCTTTATAATCGCCCTACCCAAGAGGGTGGGACGGGGGGTTTACCCTGCTTAAATCTAGGGTGAACTCTTGGAGGGCTTAGGATCATTGGAATTTAAAGATCCTGATAGTTGGGGATTTTAACATGCAGTTGGAGCCGCTCGATACAATGTTAGGGGTGATGGATGATCAAGTTATGGTTTGGGGCGTGCAGGAATTCAACGCCCCAAAACCATGAAGGAAAATCAAATTGGCGGAAATGGTTGCTAGCTTGTTCCTTTCTATGAATATGAGAGCGTGCAATGGCCGACTACCTGATGACCAATCCGCAAAGAACACTTTCCAATCTGGCAGTCACTCCAGCTTAGTTGATTATATACTGGTCAATTTGGACGCATGGGACTCAGGGATTTTTTCGAGTCCTGTCACGAGATGAGAGTGATCATTTTCCACTCTCTCTGAGCATAGCTCACACATTTACTGGAGCAGTTGAGGTGCTATCTGGTCAGACTGCAGTCCCCATACATATGGTGGGTCATGCCAGGCGGGTTTTTAAATGCTCCAAGGTAGACACTGCTGCCATTTCTTCTAGTATCTATGACCAAATCACTCCAGCACTGGAATTACTTTCGGCATTGCCCGCTGCTGAGGCCTCTAATATAGTTGAGGCATTTGCTTTCATAACGTAGGAGTTGGCGTTCATTTCTCGGCCCTGTGCACAATAGTGAAAAATCTGACTTCTGAACCGAACTCGTGGTACAACAGGGACTGCTTTAAGGCCACTGTGGGAGTGATAAGGTGTGCAAAAGATGTACAGACAGTGGGTACAAAAGCACTCTGAGATGCCAAGAGCCCATACAAAAACCAGGTAAAGGTGAAAAGGGTGGCCTACATGGATGATCTGTGGGGAAAAAATGCTTCTTGCAATTAGACAAAATGATACCGGCAGCTTTTGGGTCCTCCTAGGAAAAGGACTTACGACTCCTATTCTCAGAGCTGGCCACCCTCGATTGTTTTTCCTCCTAAAAGTTGTTTTTGTGTCGGTCTTTGCTGCTTACGTTCAATTCCTACCATGTAACCAGTGCCTTGATGCCTTTGGGTTTTGTACGCTATACAAATGAAGTAAACAAATAAAAGGGAGGCCTACAGTTCAGGGTCAGCTGGAGGGGTGTATTTCAAAGGCTGTATGGTATGATCATTTCACGAACCTCTACCAAGAGACAAGGGCCTTTTTGACACAAGGGGCATTTGATGCCATTGTAGGTACAATTGAGGAAGTTGTGTCACGGGTATTTACTGATACAGAGAATAAAAGTGCCCTGGTCAGTCAGAAATCAGGCAAAACACCGGGCCTGCACAGATTTCTTCCTAGCTGAACCCGAATTCTTTAATGCTGTGCTGAGGTCGAGTAAGTTCCTTTCATCATGGACGAAGGAAGAGGTTGTACCAATCTATAAGAAGGGTTCTAGAGATGATCCAGGCAACTACCTCCCTATATCCTTGCTTCATGCAGGTGGTAAAATCTTTGCCAGTTGTGTTTTGAGTCACCTTGAAGCTTGGACTGAATATAATTACATTAAATATAACCACCAGGCAGGTTTTCAAAGCTGCATCCGTGCCTTAGTTTAAAATTGTTATTGGACAAATTTGTAAAACACACAAAAATGAAAGTTTATGCTGCTTTTATTGATCTCCGCACAGCGTTTGACAGGGCCCTCAGGAGTCAGCGATGGAGGGCGCTGTTGCACCTTAATATGCTGGTCACTTTGTTGAGGCCTATCCAAATGCTGCACGAGAAGAACAAAGCTGTGGTTAGATGCAATTTTGATGGCTCTTCTACTAAGGCCATAGACATTCAGAGGGGCGTGTCTCAGGGATGTGTTCTGGACCCTAAGCTCTTTTGCCTATTCATTAATGGGGTAATCCATGACTTGCTTAATGTCCCCTCAGATGTCCCTAAATTGGTGGGTGAGAGCTTCCCAATTATATTATTTGCAGATGATGCAATACTGCTGTCTCTCACAACAGTGGGCTGGAAAAAACAGTTCAGTATCTTTGCGCAGTTTTGTGAGATCAATGGCCTAGCAAATAATGACCAAAATCCAAGGTAATGGTGTTGAGAGGTGCGGGGGTGAAATAATCCTTGGATAGACATGCCGTTGAACAAGTGTATGCCTATGATTATCTTGGCCTGAGGGTTACCATTGACTGCAAATGGAATGCCCTTATGAATAGAGCTGCTCTGTCCTTGGCATGATATAGTTGTGTGCTGGGGAGATTTAGCAGGAATCAGGGAGTGGGGTGTGCAGCATCATGTTGGAGGAATACAAACCTCAGGCAGGCCTCCCTATATGGGGCTGGCTGTGGGACGCAAGTGATTGCAGGAAGTACCTTTCTGAAGAGTATTCTGGGACTAACACACAGTGCTCCAAGCATGCCTATCTTCTTAGAAACAAATTTGGTGAGGATTGGGCCAGTTTGCAAGTCCAGACAGGTATTTATTTTGGATTAGGGTCTGGTCTACCCCAAGGCTGGCCAGATTCAGTGAGGCGCTTCTGGACGTTCTGTTCCAAAAGGGGAGCTACATAAGTGGAGTCTCCAGATATACTGGGACAATCCCAGCTGCACGACCAGTAGTACGAAATTGCTACTAAAAAAAGCATATCAGATTAAAGTGGAACATAATGTAAGGAACATGCCTATCAACTCTGCCTCGTTCAACACTTACTGGGCGATAAAGTTAAATATCGGCTTCGAATCATACCTGGATGACATGACCTCGATTGCGATGAGAGCACTTTATATAGAGATGCGGTTTGGAATCATACCAGTGGCTACTGTCCTAAACAAATGGTATAATGGTCATGCGCCAACATGTCACCGTTGCAAGACGCAAAGAGAATGTATCACCCATTTTTTAGATATTTGCCGCTTGTACATGGACATTCAGAAAAGGTATTTAAATCAGCTTTTTTAGCCAAGTTTGTTAGTTCTGCAGTTCAGGCTATAAACATATGCCGTCTGACAGGTGACAGCTTAGTAGAAGTGCATAATGTGGCAAATTTCCTGCTAAGAGCT
This sequence comes from Ambystoma mexicanum, assembly GCF_040938575.1. Classification (NCBI taxonomy): domain Eukaryota; kingdom Metazoa; phylum Chordata; class Amphibia; order Caudata; family Ambystomatidae; genus Ambystoma; species Ambystoma mexicanum. The sequence continues at coordinate 1,455,662,746 of NC_090923.1, read as the reverse complement.
TGGAACAGGAGGTCTAGCATCTAGTCTCCTGTTGGCAGAGTGTAGTTGACTAGATACCCTAAGACAGCTGTTCACAGTAGCTTCTTGAATCTTTTTATGTTGGGTGGGGGAATCCTATTGTGCTGATGCAAGAGGATGTGCTACCATCGCCTAGGATGATTTAGTTGCTTTGATCAGCTCGTTATACTATTGTGAATGTTTTATCCATGTGTCATTTTATGTCTTCTTCTTCATAGCATTTTATGAATGATGTAGTGTGATGTACTTTTATGGTAATGCTGACTAAAGCTAAATTGAATTGAATTGATTTACCTCCTACCTCTTGGGCATATACCAGGCCATCCAAATGAGCACTTTGTGTTCTAACCAACTCCCAGTCTCTTGCTTAGTCCCTCAAGACTCCGACCTCTCACTGATCCTTATTAAACTTAAAATGGAGCATCTGGGCACAGTCCTCAAAGATTCTGATATAGACATCTACAAATACGCGGATGATACTCTGTTGTGCATGAGAGTATAAAGCCCACAGGACATCACCTGTGCCTGCGATTACCTCATGGGGTTGTCACGTGTGTCCTAATCAACCTAGCGTTGTCTCTCTTGTTATTGTATGACATTCCCTTAGCCGTTTCTGGGCGTTGTCTGTGTCATGCTAATTTCTGTCAACCTGTTCTCTTTGTTTCCTGTGTGGTTGATTAGTTTCAATTTGTTTCTGCGGTGTTGAAGAGCCAGGTTTGAGTAGTTTTCTGAATTGTAGGTGATCTTTAGTGTTTCGTATTACTTTCGGGATGTTGTTCCAGGTTTTTGCGGCTAGGTGGGAGAAGGAGGAGCCTCCTAGTTTTTTCATGACGTATGGTTTTAGCTCCAGGCGGATTTCATTGCTTGATCTGAGTAGTCTTGTTGGCTTGTAGATTGTTATTTTCTTTTGTAGGAATTCAGCACCCTGTACGCTGATTGCCTTGTGTGCAATGCACATTGTTTTGAAGGTGATGCAGTGTTTGACTGGGAGCCAATGTAGTATTTTTAGCGCTGGGGTGATGTGGGCTCTTCTGGATAGTTTGAGGAGGAGTCTAGCTGCTGCATTTTGGATGCGTTGCAGTTTCTTCAGGAGGTATTCTGGCATCCGGAGGTAGAGGCTGTTTGTGTAATCGATTCTTGACATGATGAGGGCGACGATTGTGAGTGTTTTGTGAAATACATGTACTAATGATATCCATAATGTAAACACAATACTGGGGACCTTCCAAAGAGCGGTTACAATTGTTAGTGGAAGAATTCCCAGTGGAAATGAGCATATATCTAGAGCTTTCACTCCTGCTTTGCAGAGGGAATTTGTTGTGCATAGATATTAATGGTGAATGTTTCTTTTCGATCAGGGAGATAATGGTGCCCACTGACCATACTGGCTGGGGGACTGCATCCTCAAAACACCTAGGGGGTGCTTCTGTGCCTACCCGTGCATTAGGAGGATCCAGGGCGGCCAGTCCCTGCCGATCACCCTTTCTCTCTAGCACCAGGAAGCAGGGAGAGGTGTTTGATTGACCCCCCTCTCCCTGTCTGGAAGGATGCAGGTAGGGCCTTCTGGAGAAGCTGAGCAGGAGCCTGGAGCTGAGCAGACATACAGGTATTTTATTTGAAAAAAAGTGTGTTTGTGTGCATGTGTGCATGTATGTGAGCGATTGGGTATATGTGTGAGTGAGTATGTAATGCTGAATGTGCATGTGAATGATTGATGTGATTGGTGAATGTGAAAGTGAATGAGTGAATGCATGCTGCTGATTGAGTGAGTGTATAAATGGGGAATGTATGTGGCTGAATGAGTGCATGCATGTTGCTGAGTGTGTGAGTGTATGAATGGGGAATATTTGCAAGGGAATTTTAATTTTCTTTGTAATCAGAGTGAATGTTTCAATGCTTGCATGCCAGTGGCTGTATGGGTGCTTTACTGCTTGTGTGATAGATACACCCTCACTTTCACTTATACATACCGCACTCTGAGAGTGCAGTATGTACATGTGAGAGTGAAAGTGTAATGCTTTGGAATGTGCACGTAAATTAATGCAGTTTATTGTTGAATGTGTTTGAGAAGAAGTGAATGAGTGGTGTGCCTTGTGTGAGTGTATGAATGGGGAATGTGTCCGTGTGAATGTTCTTTTTCTTTTTTTTATCAGAGTGAATGTTTGAATGTATGCACGTGTTGCTGTACGGGTGCATGGGTGCTTGTGTGATTAATGGGCATGAATGTATGCATGTGTGAATGAGCGAGTGAATGCTGTGTGTCAATGAGTGATTGATTGAGTGTTTTGTGAATGTATGTGTGTGTGCTAGTGTTTGCTGGGTAGGAGCACTGATTTTGACAGAGTGAGGTGGACAGGGGATGAGGGTGTGCAGCATTTTCTTACTGGGCATCTATGAAAGCATGAATGATAAGTAATTACGTGACTAGACTGGCATTTTGGTGCAGCCATTCTAGTAATTTCTTTCTATGGCATGACATTGTTTTACTGCCCATCCATGATAAAGCAAACATGATAAGTGTTATCACGTGTCTAAACAGGTCTACATTGCTGCAGCCAGCTTTCACCTGCTTTCTTATTGTAGGATGGAATTTTTAATGGCAAAAGCCAACAGGAGTATATTCTTACGTGGGGACACTGGCCTATATTGTCAGAGCCAGCTTGGACATGTTTCTTTTAGTATCGTTACTGGCATTATGCACAATGCAAACATGAGTATGTTCTTCTATGGGAATACTAGCATATATCCGTGAAGCCAGCGGGAAAATGTTTCTTATACCTTTATAATTGGCATATATTGGCTTAAAGTGTGGAGAAAGGCATCATGAAAATGCTTTGGGAAATGCTCTTGTGCACTGTTGGTAACTTGCATCTATTAGATTTTTTCATGTGTAACCCTACAAAACAGAGCACAAACAGTCTGGATTTGCAGCCTATTTTTCACAGACAGTGTCTTGTATAAAAAACCATTTTAACACATTATTCAAAAAAATGCATCATGGGCAAACCCCCCCAATCCACCCATGGATGGTACAGGCTGCCTCGCTATGCTCTGTCGCTCTTCCATATTTGTCGCAAATATTTACACCCCACCAGCAAAAAAAAACCACCGGCTGCTAGTGCCCCTACCTGCCTCAGGAGACCGTTGCTAACTGCCATTACGAACAGAATGAGACCATACTTGCTATCCCTACTGATTTAGGCAGTAGGCTACTGCTTTTTAAGCAGTCCTACCCCCTGGAGGTTTTGGTGACAGATCCGACTGCATTTTACAAGGGCAGGTATTTATGTGACTCTAAGGCAGGCTGTTTGAGACTGGCACAGGACAAAGCATGCAACACAGTTGTGTGTCTGTGCGGTGGGCGGGTAAGTGATTACTTTGAGGGATAGGCTCAGACCAATCCAGTGACCTGACAGCTACATGACTCTACCCTGCACTCTGGCCGGGACAGGCCTTAGGCGAACCACCAGTGAAGGCAAGTGGCACAGCGTACCACCATCACACAGCATCTGAATATTAGACCGAGGTGGGTCTCAGTCTCCACGTTGTTCAGTTATTCATCTTGCACTGCAGCAATAATTATGTAGTGTCTCAGGCTGCCTACAGAGCAGTGGCAAACGTTGCCTACCAGCTCTGTGCGATTACCTTCTGTTAAGTTAGGTAATTGAATTCGGTGTTAACTTAATTTACCATTCATAATTATACATTTTAAACATTTGACCCTCTTTCCATGTTGTGCTGTTTGATGGGTTATGTATTTTAGAATGCTCCAGTGGTGCCAACAATGTATGTTTTGTATTTTCCTGTGATATCATTGTTGTGCAAAGTATTCTTTCCTACATCTTTTTGGCCACAGAATGTTGGCAAGTATGTGAGGAGGAGCAGATGAGGCAATGGCAGAGGATTGGAAAGGGAACATGTTGGCAATCCCGAGACTCACCTGAGCAGATAATGTGGGCATGTGCAGCCTGAATCAGCCAAAACGTGCAACGTGCATCACGAGAGGTGTAGCAGGTCGAGCCTGTTGCTAATGCACATTACTGCAAATTACTTTGACCTTAATTTTACCAGTCTTATCAATAAGGCTGTTTGCTATCTATCCTCGCACACACGCGGTGCGTTGTTTACATCGCTCAACGGACCAAAGGCCCTGTCGATGACCTGCTGAAAGCCTCTGATTAGCAGCAGCGAGCTCATGTCCATTTCCATCTGGTCGGCTCGTATTTGATGTTGCCATTTGGACGTCTGTTTTGAGAGCTGGAAGCACTTTGGGAACACGAGGCACTCTCACGTGTCAGTGTGACGATGCCCTTAAAATCCTTACTCGGTGCAAATTGCTCGCCTGCTGCAGCTGAGGATCAAACCCACACGGCCATCAAACGTTCAACAAATGTCCCCACCCCTTAAGGGAGGGAATATGAGTTCACCGAGAAGCCGAAACCAAAGGATGCAGCACAAACTGTACACGGGCTTGAAGTAGACTTTCTGTCACGTTGGGCCCAGCCTCCCATAGGGAATCTTCAGGATGTCCTTTATGGAAAATAATGCCATTTTTTCATGAGCCGCTTGCAAGTGTGACAACAGGAAATTCAGCTGCAAGCAAATGTAGGAGCTTGTGGAGGAGCTGAACGCCTCCTGGTTACACGTCCAACTGCGTGGACAGGGTAGGGCCTGAGTGGGCAAGGTCCACCCACAATCTGTGTGGGCTTTTACAGATGTTAATGTCACTGCTGAGGGCCCAAATACATTGGCTCAAAGGCCCCACTTGTTAGACAATCCTGGAGACGTCTCTGCAGACGCCAGAGAAATGATCCACTAGACTTCAAATCCACCTGTGACAGCATGTGAGGGTGCCAGGCTGCCAGCCAGCTAAAAGATTATCTGCACAGAGCTCTTCAGGTGCCATGCAGCACACTTGTGTGCCATGCCTGTCCCATGCTCAGGACTAGCCATGTCCAATTATTTATTTCATACGTTCACACCTGACTGCAGTGAGTACTTCTATGTGCAATTGTACTGCAGTAACAACGACAGACACGCGCACACTGCTGAAATCTGCGGTGGGGGGCTCACACCCCCTCCTAATCAAGTAGGCACTACTGGGACTGTGGCGAAACTAGCCTAAGGTGGCACACAATCTTCAATGCTTCGTTTTTACACCCACATGAAGATTGGTGTGACGCAGTGAGCTTCTGAGTCACTTTTGCTAAGTAAAAGCCCAATCAAAATTCAGTCATGAGAGGCAGCAGCCGACAAAACCTTTCCAGGAGGTCTGCGAGTTAAAAGCGGAACTGCAGTGGCGTCCACTTTACTCGATTGCCCAAAGACTTCTGCGTCCCTGTGCCTCCTCTAATCCATATGCTAATAGCTCCACTGTGGTCTCAATACCGAGAGGACATATGACCCAGTACGTATCTCTTGGTAGCCTCTCATTTTCCAGTTAGCAGCAGTGATTGACAGTAATGTGCTTGAATTGCCGCCTTTTGCAGCACAGTCGCCTGGCTGACCTCTTTCTTTAATGCGCAGTCATTAGAGGATAATAAAAAAAGAGAGTCGCTGCTCTCATGGGTTTTGATTCCGCGCAATAGCTGCCGGTGGACGAGGAGATATTATGCCGGCAGTCCATGCGTTGGCTGCATTAGTTCTGCAATTTAAATAAATCCTTATAGCCAAAGGGGCTGATAATCTCATTTTCTGTTCAAGAAAAATGCCAACTGGAGTACAGACTGATGTCTCATGAAAAAGTTGTATATTAATGCTCGGGTTTGTCTTCTAAAAATGTTTGCTGCATGTTTGCTTTTTCACGCAAATACTTCACTAGGAAGTTCCCACGAGTACCTCTGAGTCACTCCTGGAAAGGGACCATTTGACTCACAAAGACAGTACCGGTAGTAACTCTGACTTACTACTGACGGGTCCCTTAGCGGCTCCCACTAAGGGCGGCTGGTAAAACCAGCCGGCCTTAGTGGGACCCGCTAAGGGACCTCGGAATGCAGTGGTAAGGGGTTAACGGCACAGGCATTGTTACCGGTGCTGTTAACCCCTTACTGCGGCACTCGTAATGAGGCCCAGGGGTCATTCTGACCCTGGCGGTAGGGGGTTAACGGCACCTGTAAGGATGCCGGTGCCGTTAACCCCCTACCGCCGCATTCTGAGGTCCCTTAGCGGGCCCCTCTAAGGGCAGCTGGTTTTACAGCTGCCCTTTGCGGAAGCCACTAAGGGACCAGGGAGCAAATAACAGGCCCACTATTAGCGGGGCCGTTATTAGCGCCCTCCCCATTCCCATTGAGCCCTATGGTGGCTCAAATGGGAATGGGGATTGGTATTTTGAATGGGGACTTACCGGGTCCTCCTAGGTTGGAATGACCCGATAAGTCCCCATTCAAGGAATCCGGACCGATTTCGGCGGCAGCCATGGTGCTAGTAGCACCATGGCCACCTCCAAACTCGGAATGACCCCCCCCCCCAGTCTCTTCTCTTTCCAGAGTAAGGGGGTCATTACGAGTTTGGAGGTAGCCATGGTGCTATTAGCTCCAAACTCGTGTCCGGGTTCCTTGAATGGGGACTTACCAGGTCATTCCAACCTTGGAGGACCCGGTAAGTCCCCATTCAAAATACCCATCCCCATGCCCATTCAAGCCCCCATAGGGGAGGGAGCTAATAACGAGCTGTTATTAGCTCCCTGCTCCCTTAGCGGCTCCCGCTAAGGGACCTCGTAATGCAGTGGTAAGGGGTTAACGGCACCGGCAGCCTTACCGGTGCCGTTAACCCCTTACCGCCAGCCTCGTAATGTGGCCCTAAATCAGAGGTACTCCTTGTAACATGTGTGTGAGCTACCTAATCTCTCTTCAGGAGGGAGTCAAGAGTAAGCCATAGTTACTACTAGTAGCCTCTTTGTGAATCAGCCCAGGAAGACCCCTTTCAAGGTACTCTGCCACGCACCCTAGGATTAGCAGGGCAATGTTCCTCTCCTGAGCCCACAGACTTTCAGTGTCCCGACCTGGTTCCTCCAGCAAACTCTGCAGCTGTAACTTTCTGAAAAGATGTAAGGCCTGATTTACTGAAAAACGAGTAAAGTGTGCGCACAAATGTATGAGCATGTGCAGGATTGCGTGGCGCAAATGCATTGCATGAGGAGGAGATTTACAAAAATAAGTGCTAGCAGTGCACCTACACCCACTATTCCTACTCCCACCCACTAATCTGAGCCTCCCACATGCAAAGTGCACCTGCACCCACTAATCCAACTCACTGTACAATCACCACACCACACACATAATGCCACACCCACGCATCCCACTGAAAAGACTAGCACACAAAAGGTGCACCCCAAATCCGCACAACCCTGTCCCTCATGCATCCCCCTGGAATAAAAAAATAGAGCCCATGGTTCAATCATACATTTGTCAATTGGCTGTCTCCATTAGCACCCACTATGTGGGGCACAATGGTGGATGAGAACTATCCACCTCAGGTAGCGTTTGTGTGGTGCAGCTGGCAGATGCCCCCTGCACCTGTATGTCTGCAACAGGAAGGCAGGAAGCCAACCACCCCACACTTGGCTTGGGTGCCCCTAGTTCAGGCATTGTTCAATTGCCCTGAGGCCAGAGTGACGCTTAAGTGAGACTGGACAATGTGGGCTATATGGGTCCCTACCCCTGGCAGGGGTTCCAGGGAATAGCTGGATGGGCTCTGTGAGGTGGACCATGACACACTGTGCTGTCAATCCTGACCACTGGGCATCCACCAAGTTCACCAAAATGGCCCGAGTGGAATGTGAGTCACATCAAAGCCCAGCAGCTGGACACACAGGCGTGGTGAAGGTAGTGAGGGTGGGACCTGAGGCCTAGACAGGGCTAACCAGGGAGGGTCCACCTGGGTCCACCTGGGTCTGCACCCCACAAGAACTGAGGAAATTGACTCCATATGGCATGCCATACCAAATATGGTGGCGGAATGGTGAAGGAATACCACCTTAGTGTACCTGTATATACACAAGAATGTGTTGTCACACCATCCCTAGAAGTGTCAGGGTTCAGTGGCCATCACATCCCCACTTACACTTGTACACTGTTTGTTCCGATCCAAATCCTGCACAGATGTGTGTCCCATGACGTACGCCAGGGAGAAATCAATGACTACAATCATCTGAGGCACCCATATTGCTGTTGATACGCATTCACCTGAAGCACATGTACAGCTACAAACACCCTTAAGCACAAACTCATCGGCCCTACAGATGTTGGAGTGATGTCTGGGGTGTAACACATGCATTAGCAGCTACAGTGCATTAAATGACTGCATATCTGCACAAAAGGACAAATCAGGCAGCACAGGCATTCACATTACAAATACTGAGCATGATAGTGACCATCACTGGGATGATCAAAATCACAGTGCAACAAGCACCATCACTGGCAACATCAGCACACCCAACACACATGTGATACACACAAGACATTGATAAAGCCTTGCCAATAGTTTTGTCACCCATGAAAGCACACCCACATCCACGACACAATCACAACCCTGCATGAGTAGTGGGGCCATATACAACAACCACATCTCATGATCACAATTGTTTACAGTGCAACATCCATGCGTACTGCAAAGCACAGTCATCCTTGCTACACATAGGTAATCATAGACCTGCACAACCAACATACATGGCTACATGACCATCTGTGTAAGGAATGCAATGTAGGACAACCTTCACTATCCCAATGACAAACCGTAACAGTACCCCGCCACCATCACCACCCTCACACACATGCAGCCAGATATGATGCACATGACAGTCTGCATACAACACAAATACATGTGCCAACCCCATGAACATGCATCGACTACATGCATGGATTGAGAAGGTCACAATGAATATATCTATATATGCTTATCCATAAGTGTATGGCTGTGAGCCTGACACCTGTATACAGCACACGTTTCTTGTTGGCAATGTGCACGCGTAACTCAGAATCATATCTGCATGGTGATCAGATGCATGGCAAATGCTACACAGAATATTGTCAACTGAAAACAATGAAATGCTGAGTGAGGACACATGAATCCCGAGAAGCATACCACATGAGTATGCAGCATGCACACAACAAAACATCCCAGTGTGAAATGGACACCAAAACAGGACTGCACACAGACATGAGCGTTGGAGAAAGTGAATTCCACACAAAAAGAAAAAAATCACCGCAAGAATCTGATTAAAACAAAGACACAACTGTATTGTAATGCAAACCAAACAATAACCATGAAAACATTAGATCAAAACAAAATCACAGGAATCCAGCTCTATACAAAAATGATGCCAATCCATATAAAACCAAATATCTACAGTCACTGCTGCAGTTCTATTTTGGACAATGTCTGGCCCAAGGCTGCTTGCGTCTCTGCTTCTACTTGCTGCAGGTGGGCCCCAGTGATGTCCCTGAGGGCCTGCAGGGCCTCCTGAGTGGTCTGTTCAATTTGTTGTGCAGCCCTCATGCTCTCCTCCAGAGTGGCATCATGCAACTCCTCAATCCTTGCATGTGCTACAGCCCTGGCCGTGCAGCTGCCTTCTCAATTGCATTCAGCCTCTGTTCCTCCTGCTGCATCATGAGTCGCAGTTGGCATGTGATGACTTGCCACCTGCCTCTCCTGCAGGACTACAAATTCCTGCTACACATTCCATGCCATGAGTCGCCAGAGGGCCTGCCTCTGCTGCTGCAATAGCTCCAGCAGCCTGGCAGCCTGACTCTGGTGCTGGGACTGTCTCCGGTGAGACGAACAACTCCTGGAGGGGAGTACTACCCCACCAGTCACCCCCAGTGCCATGTCCACCTGCACTGCATGATCCTGTGCAAAGGGCATCCCAGACAGTGGGACATCATGAACGGCCTCCGTGGCCACTTACACCCCCACAGACTCCGAAGGGGGCACCAGACCTGTTGACGGGGTGACAGGGGCAAAGGAGCCTGAGGTGGCAGCCAGCATGGAAGCCAAACCTGTGGGCGCCTGGGGTACACTTAATGAAGAGGTGGGTGTCATTCGTGTAGCCTGTGCCAATTGTACCATGCACAGCAGTGCACTAGCCTTCTGTGACATCATGATGGCTTACGAGCTGGCCCCGGATCACCTCAAGGGCAGCAACCTGCAGGGGCAACACGGTATCCCGAATGGCATCATCAGCACTGACTGCGGGCATTGTCTATGTTGTGGCATCACCAGATGTGTGTAACCCTGTAACCGATGGGCCCGTGATAGTGCGAAGAGCTGACTCCACTTCTGTGTCCTGCACAACATCCTCTCCAAGCCCCATGTCCGCAGCCTGCAAATCCGAAGATGCACCCCCACCAGACACCATGGACTGGCCCACAATGGCACCTTCCCCCTCCACCACACCTGACCCTGACACCCAAGATGGCACCACCGTAGACATCGGCCTGTCTGTGGGAATGGTAGAATGTCCCTGGCCCTCTGCCCTTGAGGACTCACCCTCAATTACCTTGGCAAGGTCCTGCATGTCATCACCAGCACCATCCGAAGAAGTCCCCTCGCCAGCCACCTGACCCTCAGATGGGGTGTACGGCGGCAGTCATGGCCGTGGTTTTCGCAGACCCCTGGAATGCCTTGGCCTTGCAACTTGCTCCTCCTCAGAGCTGGTCTCATCACCTGCATTCAACACTGGTTGAAAAGGGAGAACAGAGAGGCAGTTCAGCATATGCATGTCTGAAGATTTGCAAGGTACCATGCTGCCATCTCACATACAAATGCCACCGCCCCATCACATCATGACTCCAATGAATCATCTTGAACATGCAGACATGTAAGCCCATAATGGATGATGACATCCCCATTAATTGTATGCATGGATTTACATAGAATGAGCAGTCACCACTCCAAGGCCACAATTGTTACCAGGGACAACTGGGCACATGGATGGGGCATACATGGGGATTGTAGCATATTGGCAAGACACGCAATCATCATCATTGCACTATCAACACCAACATACCTCTCCCTCCACTGACCAAGGGCCGTCCTCCCACTTTCAACCATGGTACATGGTCAGGGGAACACTGGACCGCGCAGACTCCCTGCTTTCCTCCAAAACATTCCCACAGCCGCTAGGCGAGTCAGCTATCCATCACCCATCTCAATGAATGGCCATCCAGGGCTCAAAACCCTCTCACACCTATCACATCAACCACCAACAGACAATGCCCTCTGTGATGCTGGGAAATGCATCGTAGAGACAGGGCCTCCGCATCCTTGTCCTTTACTGTTATTTATTGTGTGTTCTGTCATGTTTTCCACGCAGGAGTTCATGTGGGACTCCTGGCGCTGCAGCTCTCTCTTTTGGTTTGATGTACAGACCCATGGGATACCCTTATGGCACCCATGGGTGGGGGTACAACCCTGTGCCCCTAGTGTATGTTTTTGGGCACCTGTGTGTAGCCCACAGAGCAGGGAACAAGCTGGTGGCAGCTCTGTGCTGAATTGATGAGTGCCCTGAGCGTCCTCCATTTTGGGATGCCCAGGCCCTGTCATTGGAATCAGTAGATAACTGATGGGAACAAGATGGCCCCCGCGGCCTCTTGCCTTCCATCGCCTGTTACCTTGGTTTTCCTGAAGTCCTGGGAAGCCCTGACTCTGTCCCTTTTCCCTGACTGGCTGTTGGGTGGAAGTTCCATATATGGTAGTGTGGGGAAGTACCAACCAGACTGGCTGGAGCCTTCTGAACGACCGTATGTTGTGGGTGCACCTGTGGGTGGGACCTGGGTGAATGGAGTGTGTGACGAATATGCACTTCTTGTTGTGGATGTCTGGTATCTGGTGTTTGACCCAATGACTGAGACAGCCCTGCCCAAAACTGGTATGAATGCAGTGTGTAGTGTTGAATGGCGTGCTACTTGTCCGAATACGTATTCTGTGTTGTGAGTGTCTGGATGGAGAAGAATGGCCTGAATGCACCGTGCGCCTGATTGGCTGACTGACTGCTGAATGCCCTTCTGAGTGAGTGGTTGCCTGAGTGTGACCCAGCAGAATGAATGGGAGATCAACTAGTATTGCTGGGGGCCTCTCACTGGTAGAATTCGTTCAGAAGCTGGAGTTGAAACTGACATTGAAACTGAAGTTTATCCTTGAAACCCTGCTGGAAGAGAAGTAGTGCTGTTGCTCTAATTCCTCAATCTGAAAGCTGCTGTGTCTTCTGGGACTGATCCAGAGAGGACCTGGTTAGGCGCCCTCTTCCCGAGCTATGAGGGACCATCGTACACTGCTAACCTTCGCCGAAGCGCCCTGGAAGTCAGCCTACGAAAGACTGTCAGCCGGAGATGGGGACCGCCGACAAGAAACAAATAGAAGCACCGGACAGCCGTCCACCATCGTCGACCAAGATTCGCAGGTTTGTTATAACCGCTTGAGGCCCATCGAAGTTAGTTGCCCAGAAGCGAGGACTGATTGACTCCGTGCCTTTGAAGACTGCAGCCGCAATGCTTCTTTTGCCTAAGACTTTCTGATTCAAGGATGCGCTCGTCCGCACCACCCACCACCTTATCCCACCGGAGAAGGCCAGGGCGTCGACGGCCGAAGAGCATCCGCCGGTAGGTTTCCCGCCACCTAGAGACCGTAGAGATGGCGGACGACTCGACGCCCTTGCTGGGCCACAGTTCTTCACAAACTCTTTGCGGTCCAGAACTATTGACATTGATGTGCCCCGCACGACTCATCCTTGCAGGACGCTTTCGACTCGTCATCAACGAGCACCAGCCAAGATCGAAGCTGCTTCCTCAATGCCACCGAACTTTCCATCGACGATCATCGATGCCAAGTTCACCTTCTTTGAGGCCGTTGATGATCCGTGGCTCCTGCTTTAAAGGGAGTCACTCAAGAAGGATCCATTGACGCCTCTCCGAGGAACTCTGCTATTCCAGATACATTGGGGTGGTAGAAACACTTTAGAAGGGAAGAAGATTAACTGAACAATATATGGACTGGGCTTGTGGTATATCTTTACTTTACAGGTTGCCCAGATGGGGGATCTTCACACAGAACTGTGTCTAGTTGTAGGGGCCAGTATTCTGTCAATTGTCCGAACCAACTGCTTTCCTCCCATATCTATTGTTGGTTACTTTTATTCATTGATCTGTGTGACATTTGACTAGCGTATAGCTGATGTACTTTAATGAGATCTAATAATAATTGTGGTACCACTTAGAACTGTATATATTTGCCATGGTGTATAACCGAGCACAAAGTGATTTATTGTGATTGTGTATATAACCTTGAACCTTAATTATATAAAGACTGTGTTTTAACTAATACAGTTTGCGGATATTCCTTTGTAGGTGCTTGGGGACTACACTGTACTTAAAAACCAGCCTGCATCACCTCCTGAGAAGCTAGGCCTTGATTGCTCGTCCATTGCTACCAACAATAGAGAATCTTGGCTGGGATCCTCTGTGCCTCTCCTCTACCATATAGAGAGCAGAAGTACAAGCACCCCCACTGGTCTTTACACCCCTGCACCAGATGTGTCACCCCAGCCCTCAAATCCCCCAAAAGCAAGCACCCATCCTACAACAGAGATGGCAGCCTGCTCCCTCACCCCAGAATTGGTCCACATATGTCCATCAGTCAAAAGACAAATGGGGAGTGAACCTGAAGGGTGAATATCCCTTGACCTGTAACTGATGACCCAACACCATTGACCATCATGTAACTCCTCAAGGCCATCGCGTAATAAAAGGACCCTCCTTGCACACCCTCCTCAGGTTCTCCCACCCATAGGACCCACACAGTGTGGAACCTTGCATGCACCATGGATACAGCACATATAAACATATAAGCCATGCCAATGGCACAAGAACAAGATGGCATGCCACATTACATCACACTACAATCCTGTGTACACCGTCCAGCGTTTTCCCAGCGTGCATCCTCTACAAATGGCATGCCAATTCAGCCCCATCGCACTTACAGTGCGGACTCATCTGCAGCCTCGATTTGGGCCTGCAGTTCGATGACCTAGGCGTGAAGAGCTTGGTTCACCCTCGGCAGGATCCTGAGGTGTAGAGGCAAAATATGATGGCTCACCCCTGAGTGCACCTCTGCAGTGGGTCGTGCTTCGATGGCTGCCCTGGCCTTCTTCTGGCTCTAGATCCTCATGTTGTCTTACCTTTTCTTAATGTTCTCCGGGGTATGGATGGTCACCTCCTCAACATTCACAGCAGCCGTGATCTCCTGCCAGATCCTCCTATGTCCAACGGACCCAAGCTGCTCCCCCGGGTGGAAGAGGGCATCATAGTGCAGAGGCACCTGTTCACCAAGGATGGCAACTTCTGCTCCCGAGAAGATAGCAGCCGTCATTCGCGCGACCTTGGAAGTGGAGATGAAGGTGGCCGACATGGTGCAGCTAATGCTGGTGGCCTGACACTGGTTCTGGAATGCACCTGTAACAGAGATGGAAGTGTAAGAACCATCATTGGTATGCAGTACTACCACTCAGTTTGATCCCCACACAGCCTGCCCACTATTCAAAGGCTCAAGAATGCTCCTGGGATGTTGATCTTCATCCCTGACCCAAAATTGAATCAGCTGGCTATGGACAATCAGGCATTGCCAATGTCAGAAGTGACATCCAGGCATGGACCGACACACACACATAGACACGCACAAACAACGACCAGCTGTATATGGCTCTGCAGCCTTACCATCTCAAGCAACTTGCAATCACAATTCATACATCTGCAGTAAAGGATTCCATATGCATGATGGTACAATTGGAAGTGAACTACTATGCACAGCAACAGTAACCATGCCACATACACATAGCAAAACATAGGACAGCACCGACCTGCTACGCACTGTACCTCCCACAGCAGTATTCCCTCCCCATGAATGCTATCATCCCGCTTCCACCGTCTTGGATGCAGCCACAGAACTACCAGTTTCCCTTTTGCAATTCTCCCTCTCACCAGTGCTGCGGAGCAGCAATGAAGTAATGTTGTCCCAATGAGGCAGTGGCAGTGTTTCGCAAACTTTCTGAGGACTTCACACTGGAAGGATGGCAGGAGTGTGAGGGTAAGGGAAGTTGGTTATGGACAGGTAGCAGGAAGCAGGCAGAGTCATTTTGCAGCACCAGCTGGCAAATCAAGCTAGGGCTGTGTCATGTACTTTAAGCATGTTGCGTTGAACGTACTGCGCATGCATAGCCTACTACGAATAGGAGGCCATGCTTTTAGTTCTTGTAGAATCTGTGATTTTATCTCATTGCTTTTACTCGTTAGGATTGTACTGTATTGTTAATATATTTGCATAATAAGTCTGCAACTTGTTCCTGCAATTGTTTGCTTTGAGGCTTGGAAGGCAGCCTCAGCTCAATTTGCTTATAACTTTCGTCTGTATACCGCTTTTGGGTTTTAAAGCAGACACATGCTAACTGCACTGGGCAAGACAAACTACAACTCCTAGACCGCCTTGTAGTTCTCACACCATATTTTTTGCATTCCATGCGTGAGAGCGCCAGTGCGAGAACACAAAGCAGTCTGTGGCGGTCCGTGAAGGGCCAGAAGGTAGAAGGCAAGTAAGTTCCTTTCACATTTCTATCGTGATGAGTTTAGCTGAAGTATTAGCAGCTATTGTGGTACATTTGACAATAATGCCCAGAGGGCGGAGCTTCGATGTGTGGTGAGTCAAAGTAGCTGTAATACCACAGGCACTATTTGTGATTATGCCATCCCTGTGCTGTCGCTGGGCTGTCCACAAGTCTTAGTAGCAGACTTGCCAATGGGAAGCACTATTGCTGAGACCGCGACTGTGCACATATCTCCTTCTATATGAAGTGGCGAGTTATGGTCATGCAGTGCTCTAGTGGCACCCAAGAGTGTGTCTCTAATGTGTGTCTCTAATGTAGAGTTTGATAAAGGAGGATCTGCCCGGGCTCAATGGGGCACTCTTCCCCCAGGTGATTCATTTACGGCTCCGATGAATGAGGGCCTTTACTCCTGGGTGGGGGGGGGTTACCCCTCATTAGAAGTAAAATTATTCCTGTTTCTGACCTTAAGATTATGATGCTTAATACTAGGTTACTTATGAAACACGCCGTGGAAGTAGCTACATATATTGAGGATAATGAAATTGATATATGTGCTTTTATAGAGACCTTTTATAGAGACCTGGGGCCATAGTGCAGCAGGCCTCTCACTGAAATTAACCATTCCAGATGGATACTGTATGTTAGGTCAGGATAGGATGGATGGGAGAGGTGGGGGGTAGCAGTCATTTTTAGAGCTTCACTTACTGTTAGGGAAATGAATGGCCAACTCGCTGAAGGGTTAGAGTCCAAGTATGTTAAGGTAGGACTTAATGCTGAATCTTCGATCAATGTTCTTTTGATTTATAGGCCTCCCTCAGCGGAAGAGGATTTTACTTTGGTCCTCTCTAATTTCCTCCTTCCATTACCTGTGACTTGGGCACGACAATGATAATGTGGCCTCTGACTTGGAGTTGGCCTTATCTAATCTGAGTTTTGTAGAAAAGATTCAGGTACCTACCCATTGTAAGGGGCATACCCTGGATTGGGTTTCCACTCTTAATGTTCTTTACAAGGATTTTCGAGTATCGCCTTGCCTTTGGTCAGATCATTATTTTGTGCACTTTACAGTGCAGGCGGTATTTCCTGTAAAAAGGAAAGGAGCGAAGACTCAAGAGTTTCTTGCTAGAAACCTTAAGAATCTTACTCTGGAAAGGATTGAACCCTTGTTGAGCCCAGACATTGGGAACTTCGCGAATATAAAATCCCCCGCAGAGATGTCGCGGCTTCTCTCCTCTTCTTTGGATAGTATTTCCAAGAAGTTAGCACCAATAAATAAGAGGAGGCGTAAGGAAGTACAAAAAGTAATTCCTGGTTCTCCCCAGAACTTCTACAAGTGGAAACAGAATCCTACCCCTTTAACTTTGGCAGTCTATTAAGGAATGGCCAAAAAAAATAAATCAGCCATTGCAAAAAAGAATTCCCTTAATACGAGAATACAAAGTGCCCATTGAGATGTGAAGGAACGTTTTAAGATCCTCAAAGAGCAGGAAACCCTGCTCAATCATGATTTGGTCTACTGGTAATGGATGCCGCCTGGTGTTCTGCTATTCAGGATGCTATGCAGGACAAACTGACTGGAATCAACCTAATATATCAGGGGAAGTACCGAATCTGGTTTTCACCAGATGCCCTCTTATTCCTCAATTTAGTTTTTCTGCCATTACGGTTTCGGATTTGGCTATGATAGTGGATCAGCTAAAAACCACCACGTGTAAGGGTGACCCATGTTCAGTGGTTATCATTAAAACCTGCCCCACCTATTTTGCTTGATGCTATCTGCAAATATGTTAATGCCTCCCTCCTGGAAGGACTAGTGCCCAGGAACTAAAAACAGGCCTGCATTACTCCCATTGTTAAAAAAACAGGGCTTCCAGCAGATTTGCAGCTTAATTATAGACCTCTCACCAATACCCAGTTCCTGTTAACAATTCTACATCGGTGGCTTATGTCCAAATCTCTGACCCCCTTAATACATTTTACATTCTTAATAATCGTCAATCTGGATTTTGTAAGAGGATTCAATTCAACTCTACAGCTAAGTCAATGCCTAGTCTGGGATACTGAATGGAAACCCTTATTGATATATCTTTATGTCCAGTTCATGCGTTCTGGATGACTACCCCTATATAACACCCTCTCTTGGAATCCCCCTGACCCCACTGAGCCACGAAGTAGTTCTGTTTTGCAAGTTTAAACGGTTTATTTGATCATTTAAACAATATATATATATATATATATATCACACTTTATAATAAATTAATAATTGAATATCACACTTAATCTGAGCAGTAATCAATAATGGATAGTCCGGCACTAGCACACGTCTTTATAATCAATGATGAGTGGTTATGGGATGGATATGGTAGCAACAATACTTTTATGGTTTCAAATGGATGCAATGTGGAATGAAATGCAGTACAGAAAATAACTTGATAGGATTTCAGCAAAAGACAATGTAATCACTTTCTTGGACAATTCACCCCCCCCTTTTATGCACTGTAAGGAGATGAAGATGACACCGTTCTTAGGAATGCAATCAAATAGAATTCAGTTCAATTCCCCCCCCCAGCAGCTTATACAACAGATAGGAGTTTTGAAACACAGGCAAAATGCTTTGAATATGGTGACAATGCAGTGAGAAATATGCTGAAAATGGTTTTAATTCCCTTTAGGAGGTTCAGGGTGAGTGAAATATACTTGGGATGAGTTCAGGCTCACTTTAGCAAGGATCTAGGAGTAACTAGCAGGTTAAACAAATTTTTGGCAAAGGAAAGCAATGAAGCTGCTGTTTTCACACGTGGCTGGATTTTTAACCAAATTGCAAATCGCGGTAAAATTCGCAAGTGCGAGAATCGTGATTACGGCAAAAGTATGAGGAGTAGGAAGTCGGTTCTAGGCTTGTTGAAAAGATGAGATTCTAAGCTTTCAGAGGAAAGTTAAACCAGGTTCCAGAGATATGGACGATTAAATAAAGGTAGTTTTTCGGATTTGAAATTTTAAAAGTTCAAAGCGACAGGTTACAGCTTGCAGCTAGAAAATGACAAGTGACAGCTTTGCAAATGACAGGTGCCAGTTAGGAGGCAGTTCTGGTTAGATTAAAATAGATTGAATTATATTATTTTAACTAAGAGATTGGTTCTGCACAGTTCTGCTAGGTACTCACAATATAATTTTAAAAGGAATGGGCCTTGCCACGGATCTGGTCAACAGGTTTTCTTCACTCGCCACGGACGGTTTCTGCGCACAGCGTCTGGGTCAGCTCTACTCTGCTGGTCTGGGTCTCTGGTTCTTATCAGGTCTGTGGGTCCGGATACAGCGGTCTCCGGTTCAGCTGGTCTCTCTCTGGATACAACACTGCTCTCTGGCAAATAGCAAGAGTTCTTGCAAAGAATTCAAACAGCTCGCCTGGCTGTGAATAGTGGCAATTATTTGAGGCCTGCTAAAGAGGGATTTAGCTTGTAGTTGACCTCTCTGCTACAAATTCTGAAGTAAAGTCTTGGTCTCTGAAGGTGGATAGATTGAAGTCTCTATGTTGGCTCTCTGGAGGTTGATGGATGTAAAGTATGGATTTTCCCGGCAGAGCGTCCCGCAGCAGATGGAATAGAATCCCCTCTCTAGCTTCCAGTGGCTCTTTTTATGTCTTTTGAAAGTGGGTGTGTGTGCAGCATCACTAGCCAGCCCCTCTCTCAACTGCCCATTGGTCAAGCTTTCCTTTCTCTCTTGATTGGGCAAAAGAAGTGGAGTGTCAGAGCGATGTCATTTAATGGCTTGCAGAAAGGACACTCCCCTGTCAAATTACACACAATCTATATTTGACCTAAAGACATATTTCATAGATACACAGTGGTTTGAAATTACATGCACCCATCACATTTACTGATGGTAGCCCCTGTTCCAATTCTGTCGTTTCTAGGAGCTTGGGTTCAAAAATGGCAACATATTTCACTTTTTGGTCGGGTTACCAATATTGGATTTGACCCCGCATTTACACAAATGTTCGCAAAGCATGTGGGCATTAGGTGGTGGAGTGTCAGATTTTTAACATACATACATTTAGAGTAATATCCTCTTTTCCGCTAACAACCCCCCTGAACACACCACCGGGTCCTAACACGTCTTCAAATGTGCACAGAAAAATCACAAGAATAATGATATCACTTATAAAAATTTCACAAGTCCGCTCTATGAATGATCCATTTTTTAGATTTTTATGTTCTGGCCCCAAAGGGGTGTGGTTTCCCAGGTCACATGGTGTAGAAACCAGTTTATCCAGTTTCTGCCAAGCTCAGAGACCCTGCCCCTCCCAGCTTCTGCCAAGAGGAAGCTATTTTACGGTCCCCCTAATAAACCATCTGGCTGGGCCCTGGAAGGCCCATTGTTCAAGAGGAAGCCATTTATGGCCACCCCCCAATAAACCTTCTGCCTGGGCCCAGGACATGCCTTTATTCAACTCCCTGTAGCTGCTCCACCCCTAATCTAATAAGAGAGGTGACAACTCCTTTTGGCAAGGGGAAGAGCGGCTGAGCAGGTTTTAACTCCTGTGGGGGTAGATGTCAGGCAGAATTCAGTTCCTTAAGCCAGGCCCCAGCTAATGTCACTTCTAGTTACCCAGTTTTCTGCATTCAAATAAACTAACAATTTTTACACATGCAGCTAGAATGCTGATTCTAAGTTTAAAACTATGACATTTAAACAATTGAAACCTATGTGACACTCAAAAGTAGGTCACTCATTTCTTTTAAACATTTAGATTTTTAGTGTCTTTCAGTCCAAATTTACTTAAACTGCTGAAATCCACAGCTCAGCCAGTTTTGCTATGAACATTATTTTAGGCTCATCCTCTTTCCAGATTTTGTATGCCCACAAGACTTTATTCTGTCAAATGTCTGCTGGTGTTCAGTGAGATTGTTGGATATTCTTCAATGTTTGAAATGGGCATTCTGAGCTTGCCTTCAGAGAAACAAAGGGTGATTTTTAAAGTGCTTTCTAGCGAACAGGCACTGCTGTTTTTCTCTTTGGCACCCCATTTCACTCATGGCTCTTCTGACCCAGCACACCCGCACCGGGGGGTGGCAAGTCAGGCGGCCATTTTGGTGTGCGCACAAACTGAGCGGTTTTCATAGATTCTGGCGCACATGTGGGCTTTTTCGGCCATCTTGGATTTCCTAAGCCCACAGCACCAAATGTTGTAGCATAATAGTCCAAACGTGGGTCAGAACACCCAACAATTTAGGCAGGGATTTGGGACATAGACTGCACTGCTGGAACTCAAGGCCAGTTTACGGGAACGCATGAACAAGGGAAAGGCTTCCATTTTGATGCTGTTAGATTTGTCGGCGGTCTTCGACCTGGTGGATCATTCCATCATGATCACTAGGTTGAGGGACGTAGCTAATTTCTCGTCAACAGCGGCTCAATGGATAGCCTCATTCCTAAGCAATCGGGACAGTAGAGTATTCCATGAGGAGGCAGTAGCATCGCCTATTTCCAAGGTGGGAGTGCCTCAGGGGTCTTGCTTATTGCCTTGCCTGTACAACATCTGTATGGCACCCTTCTTTGTTCTTTTGGTGCAGGAGGGAATGGTGTTTACGAATTATGCTGGTGATACCCAGAGGATCATCCCTATTTCTGGGACACATGAAATAGATGAGGCACAGCTGAACAAAGTCTACACTCTCATTGAGAATAGAATGATCTTAAATAACCTGGCTTTGAACAGAGACAAAACAGAGTTGCTGATTGTGGGAACCCCAAATATGTTACAGAAATTGGGTCCGGCTTATTACAGCTTTCACACCGAGGACTCTAAAATGTTGATTCTAAAGAAGGTTAAGACATTGGGTGTCATCCTGGACCAACACCTAAATATGAAGGTGCACGTAGGTAGCCTGGTGTCATCTTCAATTTACTATCTTAGGCACCTAGCTCACCTTCAACCTTTTATTACCCAAGCTAACGCAGAAATTATTGCAAAAGCAATTGTGGGTGCTAATATAGACAACTGCTGTAGTCTGTTATATGGAATTAACAAAACAGATTGTAACAGGCTCCAGGTAATACAGAACGGAGCAGTACGAGTATTCATATTAATTGCTCATAGAGATTATGTATCAGTGGCTAGACGTGCTCTGCATTGGCTTCCCGTGGAGTCAAGATGTCTGTTTCGTCTTCTAGTTATCACTCAGAAATGTCGACATGGCAAGATGCCGGCTTATCTTCAGGATCTTCTGAATGAAAAACTGCTCACAAGAACCCTCAGATTGAGCTATACTGATAAGCTGGCCCTTCCTAGGTGCAGATCTCTGAAGGCTGCAAGGGGGTCGTTTCATTACGCAGCTCCAAACGTCTGGAATGGCCTTGCTCTGAATCTGAGATGCTTAGAGTCCACATCATT
Organism: Ambystoma mexicanum; assembly: GCF_040938575.1. Taxonomy (NCBI): domain Eukaryota; kingdom Metazoa; phylum Chordata; class Amphibia; order Caudata; family Ambystomatidae; genus Ambystoma; species Ambystoma mexicanum. The sequence goes on along the minus strand of NC_090923.1, from coordinate 1,455,640,745 downwards.
ATTTAGGAAGAAATTGAAAACTCATCTGTTTATATGACGCTTGTCTGATGATCTCTGAAGAACTGTTTCTGGTTATCATATTCTCTCCTTCCTCCTTCCTGCTGTCCTTTGTTTTGTTGTTTTGGTTATTGCGCCTTTATGCATCTACGCTGCATAATCATAACAGACAGAGGACGCAGAGCACTTTTGAAATCGGCGTGACAGGTGGTAGCTGAGTATACACGGCACAAGTGCAAATCAGCAAGATTTGCTGAGCTTTATCTGCATCAAGCCCATAATGGTTGTGAGGGGTACTGACCAGTTTGGGAGACCAGTTAAGGGGAAGGGACCACCACCATCAAAACGTTCCAGATAGACAGCACCACCACCATGTGCTGGGGATGCATCACTGGCACAGACACGCAGCAGCACTGTCACCAAAGGCGCCACTGGTACCCCCACAACTAAGGGACAGACAGCGATCCCTGAGAAGCTTCAGAGCCTGTAGTAAAAATTCTCTGAGGAGGAATTAGTAATCCTCATGCACTATGTGGATGAGCACCAGTCGGCGCTGTACCAATGGGCTGGCAGCACTCTGACACTAGCCCAGCGGCAGCCGAAGTGGCAGAAGGTGTCTGACTTTGTAAATGCCTCTGGGGTGGAGAAGCGCACTGGACCAGAAATACATAAGCGGATGGATAACCTCACCAGGCGTATAAAGGAAAAGCTGGGTGCAAATGTGTCCTCTGCACAGGCTACTGGTGGTGGGCCTCTGCGTATTGAGGAGCTCACACCTTTTGAGGAAGTTGCCTCTGGGTTCATCACGAGTGAACAGGTTGTTGGCATGGGAGGCTATGACACCTATGAACATGCAGCAGGTGAGTGACATGTGTGACTAGTACATGTGAACATGACACAACTCTGCATGACAATTGATGAGCGATTTGGTGTTGCCTAGGGAGATTCACGTCAGGGATTACCATTTGAGCTGTTCATACATGTGAAATCTGCCCACATGATATGCAGTGTGGCTATTGGATGCGTAATGGTCATTACACTGCACATTACAAGTGTATTTGTGAATGGCATTGGCTACATGGCAATATGTTCAGTAACTTCACGTGACTGCACACAATATCAGTGCCATGTCTGTGTAGTGTGTACTCTCAATGTTGGGTGCACTCGCATGGCTTCTCCACTAGCAATGGGCCATGCATGTGTGTATCATTCACTGCTCCAGTCATACAGTTACCCAGGAAAGGGTGCATTGCCAGTGAAATGTACAGGGGTTCACATCCACTGCAACCCTTATGCTGGTAAAAAACAGCATTGTCATGTTTTCTCATGTTGCAGGTTCATTTGGAGTGTCCGTGCTTGTGTTGTCCATGAAAGTGCACACAGGTGACATATGTGCCGGTCCTTGGCCAGACATGCCTGTAGTGCATGTGTGCATTTGACACTTGATACACCCTTGACTGTAACCTTTGCAGAGAGGCTGGCTGTCGGTGTGGCATTGCCTGTCACCACAATGGTTGCAGGGGGATTTTACAGGGCACTGACTGCACGTGCAACATCCACACATGGAGGCTTGCCTTTGTATTGGATGGGTTACAGGATTCGTAATCTACCTGGCTGGTCTCTTGCCACCTTGGCCCACAAAACATGCCTTTGCAACTATGCCCCTGTGACTCCATTTCCTACTTATACCTGATTCATTTACCTCCTTGCATATCCCAATGATTAGAACATTTTGCATTGCCAACAAATACCACACCTGCTATATGTTGCCTTGCCTTCTGCCTCTGCAGCCGCAACTCCCATTTGTTGCTTGTTCTGTCAGTGTAGCTACATAATGCTGGACACATGTGTAAATACTTACGCCACCACATACATGCACATTTTGGCATGCACATCCAATGCGGCTGGCAATGACATGACATGACTGCTGGGTATTTAATGGCAAACTGATGATGTCTGCTTGTATGTGACATTGCACTTGCATCACCAGAATATGTGACGATGATATATATGCATGCCACTGTCAGTGTGCAACATGTACGTCCTGATGACTTACATGACATGTCCAAGTTGCATGGATACCGCTTTCCTCACTCATAATTGTTACACTTCCATCATGTCTGTCCAATTCGGGTTGTCTGGGGTCCAATGGAGCTCCTGCTAGGGTTGCCATGAATGTGGAACAGGACTATATGTCCAGTTTGGGAGTCTGATGCATCAGTGGGTAGGCCATGTGTTCTGCATGCATTTCATGTGAGGCATACGTGTATATCCAGATTGAGCCCTGACTTTTGTTGTCTGCCTTTTTGTAGGTGATGCCACAGCAGAGGGGAGCAGGTGCCAGAAGAGTCATCAGGGGATGCACAACCAGGCACCAGCAGTGGCCGGGCTGCTCTGCGTGGTGAGAACCCACTGCTGTTCCAGATCATCCTCAGCATGCCTGCACAGGCATAATCGGAGGAGGATGACGATGCAGATATTACAGGCATATTGAGGCAGATGGTGGAACAACTGCCACTCAGCAGTCCCGACCCATGTTTCTCCTTGTGATCTTGGAAGAAACTGAGCCATAGCGGGGACAGGTGACCGTGCCCCTGCAAGTCGGGGCCATTCCTCTTCCGACAGCACTGTGCCTGCAAAGTTGCCCAGCAGAGGTGTGTACTGGGAGTGGGATGCATGTGGACCCACAGCCCATGCCAGTGCACTCACTGAAACAGGGACGCACTGCTTCATGACATTTTCGTCAACCATGCACACGTGGGGGATGTATGCCTGCCTCCTGCTTTGATTGGGATGAGGAGGTGATACACCAAATTGTGCAACAGGGCGAGGTTATGCAGGACATCGGCAGAAACATGCATCATCTGGCAGGCAATATCATAACATCCAATGCCACAATGTGCACAGAGTTCCAACTGTTGCATGGGGAGATCTCTGCCTTGCATGAGGAGAGGAAAGCTTCAAGAGACTAGAGCAGGCAGGAGATGACAAACCTGGTTGTACCCCTGCATGAGCAGTTGGATGCCTCACGGGAGTGTCACCATCTTCAGATGTCCTTCCTGAGGGACACTATCAATGTCCAGATGGATGCAACAAGGGCTGCCATGCAGGTAGACGTGCAAGGAGAGTCATCAGGACCTGGTTGCAATTGGCGGATTGTTGCATGCTTCTGTGTCACATGTGGCAGCCGCACAGGACGACCAGACATTGGCCTTGCTTGGCCCGGGCCACCCATCCCAGGATGATCGACAGGGTGGATCTTAGCAAGGATTTACGCAAGTTTTGCTATTTTTGAGTTGCCTGCTGTGGGAAACCTGAAGGTGTCTCTCTAGTTAGTCCTCGGGGATCTGTCATCCAGGTGGCCAGGACACGGCCATTGCTATTGGATGCAGTTCCTAGGGGTGGACCAGTGAGGGAGGATCACCTGGATGGGGGGTCCTCAGGGAGTGGGAGTGGGAGTGGTAGTGGGACACTGACGGGTGAGGCGTGGTATTCCCCTCCCTTCTACACCTTTTCCCCATCCTCTCATGTAGGATATTGAAAACCATGCCCCCCCGCATCCCCTTTCCAACACAAACACTTTCACACAACACAAAGGACAATATACTAACAATGGACTAACACCAGAGCTGTTTACCTGACATATCCCAATGCAAGGGTCATGCAAAGTAAGGCAATTAATCAGAATCACACACACCTGATGGCCCTTTACCTTCCCCACAGGGATAAAAGGTGGAGCCTGAGAGCACAGTACGAGCACGGCAGACAGCACAACGAGACGGCTAATAAGGTGCGGCAGTTCAAGAGAAGGAGAAAGGTGGCAGGAATCGAGCGGGTGGCTGCAGGCCCCGGGTGCCCAATGAGCAGCCCCTGAGAGGGTGCCGTGGAAGCACATGTGGTCATGTGATGCTGCTGTTGAGGCCCCAGCCCACCCATTGTTACGGGGAGCTGGCCCACCCAACCAGGCCACCAGATGTGTATGCATTGTTGTGCTGGAGCGGCATTCATGCTTACCAAAGCCAGTCTTGGGCAATCGCTACCTGCAGCTGCCAGTTCTCCCGCTGCCCAGGCACCTCCCGGCTCGCACAAGCCTGTGACCCATCCACCAAGGGGAGGGGATCCACTTTTAGTGGCATTTAAATGGTACATGCTTATTATCAGGGATACAATCAGTCATTTACACTGTACTCATTGAGGGTTCATGCGTCAATAACAGGCAATGAAAGTGGCTCAATATGTGATGGTGTGCCATGCTCTTTGTTTGACATTGTTCGATGTGTCATGATACTTTCTTACTTGATCTGTGTAGCCAAGACCCTGTTGTCTTATTTATTTTAATTGGTTTTTTATTGAATTGTTTTTTTTATAACGCGCCTAATACCGTACCAAAGTTTGATGTCTAAGCGTGGTCTTGCTTCCAAGACCATCGCGTTTCCCCTGTGCTGTCCTCAGTTCCTCTGTACGTATTTGTATGCATGGACGAGTGGCTTGGGGAATGCAATGTGTAATACTAAGGACACTGCCCATGTTTTCAGGTTTTTCTGTGTAGGATGTAGATGGAGGATATGTGTGTTTTTTCGACTATGAGGCACACATCACTTGTCCACCCTGGTCTTCCATTCTTAGGTAGTTGTTTATCGCCCCAACTGTACATGCCATGTTTCATCATCGAAGGCCATCAGGGATGTGGCTATGATGTGAATTTCACACTGGATGATATTCATGTGAAGAGTGTCTTGATGAGCTGATTGCGTATGTGCTGGCCCCTCACCTTTTGGCCTGCTAATTGTATGGGTATGGCATGTGGCTTTGGTTGCAACCCCTCATGCCCCTCTATTGGTATGCCATGACGTTTATCCATATTATGCAAGATGCAACATGCCAGTATGATTTTACATGACACAGCTGGTGCGTCCAACAGTACTCCACTTGAATCGTCCAAGCAGGGGAACCATGATTTCAGCACTCCAAATGTGCACTTGATTATGCCTCTGGTGGCAATGTGGGCTGCATTGTAGAGGTCCTCCAGTGGTGTGGTGGGATTTCAAATAGGCGGCATCACGAATGGTGATAGCGGGTATGCACTGTTCCCTGTAAATGACGATAAACAGATGTATTTTTGGTATGTGATTGTATGGTGATTTGTATTGGATGTGACCCCCAATCAGTGTGTTTTTGTATGAGTGCTGGCTAATACTCACCAATGAGCCACTTGTTGCCGAAATTTCCCGATGCCAGTGCCTGGTGGATGGGGAATGGCGTAATATGTAGCTGTCGTGGGTGCATCCAGGGTACTTTGCATTCACATGTATGATGTGACCCTTTGCATTACAGATGCCCTGCACATTTAGCAAAGGCCAATTATTTGGGTTTCTATATATATATGTTCTGTGAGGGGTTGTAGTGCAACATGTATGCAATAAATTGCCCCAAGTACCCATGGGATATGTGCAACTGCATAGAATTCTTGAGCCACTCTTTGCATTAATTGCACGTTGCATGGCATGTCTATGTGGCTGTGCACACGTGCTATGATGCAGCTTAGGACCTGTTTGAGGCAGTGTGATTGTGTAGGCTTTGAAATACCCCCAACAGTGGTTGTGGTCCATTGAATGTGCCAGTCCCAGGAAATGAAGGGCAGATAGGACTTTTAGCAATGATAGTATTGGCTGTGAGCACATGGTTGGGGACACATGGTCATTCTCCCACTCCCTGACCAATTCAAGGATGACATGGGAGGGGGAGGGGTATGTGCCATATACGTCCTCATCGGGCATGCTGAATATCGTTGTCCGTGTATGGTAGATTCTGACCCTCCTTTTTCTCCTCCTTCCATGAAGCAGTAGGTATGCGAGCAATGCAGGAACGGGCATGGTGGCGATGTTTCTCTACGATTGTTTGGCATATTTTAAACCTGGGATTGCACGGCCCAGTCTCACCTTGCGCCTGTTCATGGGTGGCAGTAGAATGTATCTCCTTTTTGGTTAGCGCAGATGCATGAGTGAATCTGTAAATTCATGTTTGTTTGAACTTCATGGGGCGTGTTTGTACATTTGCACGTTGCCTCCCTCCCCACGCCCATGTTATCCTTCATTTCTCTATGAGGACATTTACATATTTCGCTCCTTCTTGGTCTTTGCACTGGCCATTCCCTCAAGCCTTGCGCAGGGTGCGCAGACATGGTGCACGGAGCTGGGAAACTGCATAGAGGCTAACCAGTAGATCTGTGGATGTAGTTTTGTGTGACGCATAGAGGTTTTTTTGGCGCAAAACCTTCTCTAAACCAGGCCCGTAATTGGTTACAAAAGTGAGTGAATTAGTGGGCATAATGCACCTCAAAAGAGGGGAGACCTCCAAAACATGTCATGATCCTCTAGGTCACACCTTGATTACATATATTATTTTGGACATGAGGGGCTGGAATTCGCTACATGATGTAGAGGTAGTGGTATGGGGATGGAGTGATCAATGCCCCGTTATTTTGAGCTGTAGTTTGGGGCTTCTATTGCTGAGCCCCAAACCTCCCCCTCCCCCCATAATTGTAGCACCCAACTAATACCTACTAGCATAAGCACAGAATCAAATGCTATTTACTCTAATGTCTGAACAGTCCTAGAGAGTTTTGCTCTGGCTATATCGAAGCTTTAAGTAAATCTAAAATATCTTTTGTAATGCCTTCACATTTTACACTGAAATGTCCTATTAGGAAATGTCATACATGGTATGTAAATGAGGGTAGGTCCAGAAAGGGCGCGACTATTCACTGAATTATAACATGATAGAAGTCTGAATAAAGATTTGACAATTCATCTGCGGCCAAACTATAAGCTCATTGTTAATAGGAAGCAGGCAGAAGCCAAACACCATATTCGGGCAGATATTCTGAAAGTCACAATGTGTAAAGATCAACAGAAATCTTGGACTCTAGCAAACAACTGGAGCGTGGCTGACGAGTATCCCAGACACATGTTGCAATTTCGGCAAGTTTGTGGTGCAGGCATTTTAGTAACTTATATAGTGACTGTTCGGGATCTCATGCTAAGTCTAGTAGTTTGTATATTGCTGGCATTAGATGAATCAGAGTTAGTCATTGCTATTTAATCATAAACATTCTGGCAAGGCCCCTGGATTCATCAGGATTCTGGTCAACCTGAATGAAACTAACATTTGAATTCCATTCCTGACGCTTTTCTGTAATAAGATTAACAGTGTCCATGTCCTTCAATCGAGTTGGCGTACGGCTGAAATAATTCATCTTTTTAGGTCACAGGTCTTCACCAGAGAATGATTGCCCATCTCATTAATCGACTATGTTGCCAAACTGTAGGACAAAGTGCTGTTAGCACACCTCGAAAACAGGCTTGAAGACCTGCATTTACACTGCAACCTCAAAGAAGGATTTATGAAGGAGAAAGGGACTGTTGCCCATGCCTTTTTATTTGTCTGCTTTTATTCATAAGTGCACAGTGGCAAAGAAGCAATCCCTCTGCATGATTTATTCTAGATTTCAGGCTAGCCTTTGATAGCATAGACAGGAATAGATTGGGGAAGGGTTTTACTTAGTTGAAAGGGTCTGCAGCATTATTGAAATCCATTCAGTTGCTCTGTTTTGACAACACTGACAGGATCCAATTTGGTTGGAGTGGGGAATGTACCAATCCTTTTGCGTGTGCTCTGGGGTGGCTAAGGATCCATGCTCGCCCCCTGCTATTTGCATTGTCTATTAATGGCCTACTTCAGACTAACCAAGCCTTAGATTGTGATGACCAGAAAATAGAAACAATAGCTTCATCATCTGCATACATCAAAATGCCAGTTTATCCCTGTCTAAGTCCACAATGGTATCAAGGAGACAAGTTGCTGCAATAGAAATCTTTTGCACAAATTCCCATCTATTGGTTAATACATCAAAAACAGCGTTTATGCCCCGGAATGTAACTAAAGTTCCTAACGGATCTCATAGTCTCACTGGCAAGATTATTTACCGGTTTGCCTTTTTTGATTATTTGGGAATTTGTTTTTCTGATCATGGGTGCTTAATAAAGGGTGCTGGTCACACCAAACTGAAAGGAGCCACAGTATGTAGAGTCAGAGGGCTGGTGCTATCCTTGCATTCGCTCACAAATGTGGAGGTAAGGTTATCCAGCCTATTTCAGAGGTGTATAAAGTCAATGCACAGCCCAGCGCTATATATGGAGCAGAGTCATGGGGCAATGACACAGGCTCTCTACAGCGGACTGAGAGGAGTTCCCTTACTTTGCCAGTTCATTTAGAATTGAAATTGGGCTCCCGCCCAACTCTTTATGAGACCTATCTCAACCCTCTTGTATTTTGGCACCATTTGAATTAGACCATGGAGCTATCTTTGCAACAAAAAGATGTATTAGAGATACAGAGGGCTGCCAATGGAAATGGCTCAAATGTTTCATTTCAAGTCGTTTTTTTGGGCTTGGATTTGGTCATCTGTGGAATGTGAAGCAGTCCACAGTGTGGCAGCAGGAGTTGACAGCATGGTGGCCTTAGCAGCATGGAACCACCACTGCGGTTTCCTCTGCATCATGGACAAGCGAAGTCCAACTTAGTCAAAAAATTGAGCACTCCCTCGGCTGTAGCAAGCTGCTGAGGGAGTGCTTTTTGGCTGGCATACCTGTCAAGGGGAAATGTGGCTTTGCTTTGACAGTATCAATTCCCCAGCACCAATGTCAAATATGCCATTCAAGGGCAGAACTGTTTTGCTTCCGTAGCCTGCATCTACAAGGGGGCATGCAGAGGTTAAATGTGTGTAGGGAACACATTTAGGTGTCTGTGGGCAGAGAGATGGATGTACTCTTACTCCATCATGCATGTACAGAAACCAGGACCCTCTCCCTGCTTCCTGGTTCCTGCTTTAAGCTGCACATGAGCAGAGTGCCTTCAGTACAGGTGTCGTCTGAGGTCCGGATGGAGGCTACGTGGAAGAATTCAAAGTATGCATTTATGCATCTATGTATGTATTTATGTCGGTGTGTATACGTGTATGTGTGTATGTGTATGTGAGGACTTGTGTCTGTAAATCTGCTGAGTACATTTGAATGAAAGAGTGTATGTTGTATGAGTATGTGAGTGATTGAGAGAGTGAAAGTGTATGTATTCTTCATTAGTGCACCCGTTAATTAGAGAGTGAGAGTGTATGAATGAAATTCTGTATGAACGCTTTATGGATGTGTGTGTGCTAGGGGACGGGCTTCTGATCGTGGGGGTAATGGGGCATGGGGTCTACTCATGCAGTTGCAGTCAGGGCTTTTATTCCTACTGTGAAATGAGATTTTGTTTACTAGGCATTAAGAGTAAAGCCAGAAGGATGAGTGTTCTTAAGTGGCCTATATCGGTGGAGCGAGTCTGTACATGTTTTCGTACTGCGATATGCATTTTATTACTGGCATCAAGCGTAAAGTAAACTTGATAATTGTACTTATGTGGCAATACTGGCCTACATTGGGGCAGCCAGTCAGGACATATTATCTTACTGCGTTATGAAATTCACTACTGAGCATTAAGGTGAGGGCCAACATGATGGGTGTTCTAATGGCCATACTGGCCTACATTGGGGCTGTCAGTCTGGACAGGTTGTCTTACTGTGGCATGACATTTTATTTACTGGCATCAAGGGTGTAAAGCAAACTTGATGGGTGTCATCACGTGGCTAGGCTGGCCTAAATTGTTGCAGCCAATCTGGATATATTTTCTTACTTTTACATAAACTTTTTACTGGCATCAAGGGTAAAACCAACATGATGAGTATTGTTACGTGGGCATACTGTCGTACATTGGTACAGCCAGTTGAAAAAAAAATCTGTGACATGGCATTGTTTTGGGCAAAGCTAACTGGAGTATGTTCTTATATGGTAATAATGCAATATATTGTTGCAGCCCACATCAGCCCACATCAAAATATATGGGCATAACCAGCATGAAAATGTAATTTTATACTGACATACATGGTGCGCAAAGGCAAACATTAAAAGGCCTTGGAAAATGCTCTTGTGTACTGTTGGTGACTTACATGTATGGAATTATTTTCATGTGTTTCCCTAAAACAAATATTGAAAACTGGGTGCTTTATTACCCAATTTTTCAAAGAAGTGCGCAGTAAAATGCACTATTTTAACCCATTATTTAAAAATAAAAAATTCCCAGGGGAGAACCCTCCCAGGCTCACCCCTGTTTGGTTAATTTAATTAATTTATTTATTAATCAATTAAAACACACTTAATACTGGGGACCAGTCTCTAAGCGCTGAACCAGGATTCAAACATGTGTAACTCTGTGTTGTCTTTCTTCCAAGCGAAACGCCTTGTCCCTAAGCTATCCGCCCGGTTAGAGCTCCTTGGTCACTGCAGTATACATGTGGGAAAAATGTTCACCCTTCCAATTAAACTGTCATCACCCACCGCTGGTGAACAATCAGTGGTACAAAGCGGAGCAGTTGGGACGAAGAGAAAATTAAAGAGTGGGAAGTAGAAAAGAGGGACCCAAAAGGGACAGAGAGCATAAGAAGCAGTACATAGAGGGACACAGAAGGACGAAGAAGAGATATGGCTCTCAGATGGGAGAAGGAGGCTGTAATGGCAGGGAATTAGAGATTCTCCTTTCAGTCTTGAGTATCTCATCTCCTGGGCGTACATCCAGGAACCCAAAGGATATTTGGGTCAGGTTGTACCCTGACAAGATGTGGTGTGTGGGCCCCCTCAGCCCAAAGGTCACCCAGGCCAGGTAAATATTCCCCAAAACTCAAGAGACTGCTTTCCAGGGAAGCCCTGGAAGACACTTTCTTCTTCAATGTATATTCTTCAGCCCTTGTTTATTTTCCCCTCCCTACCTGGTCACCTCTGTTTAGTTGGTATATCTTTAAGTTGTGACACCAACGGTTTCCCCTTCACCACACCAGGACAAGGAGCCTTAGGGTTACTATCCAAACCCATTTGAACCTATTTATTGTTTAGCTTAAACGTTTATTATTTCCTAATAAATCACTTGAAAGCAAAAATCATTGTGTGGGTCTGATCATTCGCTTGCTTAGTGCCCATCCTGATATGACTGGTAATTTCTTTATCTCTAACTAAACAGTTTCATACATGCCAACCCTCCCGATTTAGGCAGAAGACTGCTGATTTTTGAAAATATTTATATTTTTCCTTTGCTCTTGCCTAAAATAATTCTAACCCCAATGTAAGCCCATGGGAACATTTATTTCTCACGAATTCCATGACAACATCTCCCTCCCAGGTGCTAATAGAATATTGGAGTATTGGCACATATGCAGTTCATATCATACTTCCTGTCAGGAAATTATGCATTATAAATTATCCTGTCTCAGAAAACCATCTTGTATCTAATAATTAGGGATTCATTTTTTTTTTGTCTCGCTTAAGTTTGATAGTAAACCCCCATGTAAAGGTCTTTCTTTCAAAATGATGCTTGAACATTGTACTTCTCGTAGAATTGTTCTCAAAATGGTACTCTGCAACTCTAGTAGTTGCCCCCTTTGTGTGCATGAGACAGAGATGGATATCCATTATATATTATTTTGTTTCTTTATAAATCCATCAGAAAGTAATGGATTATCCGATGGGCACTCAGGCGACCTGTAAATCAATTGATGCAGCTCTTGTAACAACTATATTCTTAGTGTATGCTTGTAAGAAATTGATATCTGAATTTTATTTCCTGACTCATCATTTGATGATTTATCTTTACACACACATGTTATGTGTAAAATGATCTATTACAACAGGTTATTAATTTCACTTTGCACATATACATTCTATAGCATTTTATTTGAACCCATGTGAACATTTTTAGACACGGATAATGTGGATATGTAATGTTATCCTCTGTTTATGTGTTAATTGTGAAATTACACTTTTTTTTTTATAGAATGTGAGAGCCTGTATCCATGATCCATTTTTATTAGGTTTGAGTATTTTAATAAGATCAGATTTGTTAAATATGTTGATTAAGTAAGTAGATGGTTTTAGCTGTACTCTATCCTTGTAGGTATTAGGATTGTACCTTATGTATTTTAATGTATGCATATTATTATAAACTAGCTGTTGCCTGTGGTTCAATCACGTGGATTTTGGGATTCAGTATAATACTGGTTCTCCCTTCAGGTGCTAGGATTACCATACAGTTATTCTTTCAATTGTTGCAAACAATCACTCTTTGTCTAGGTAAGATCCTTTTCCATTGATCGCTAACTTGTCGCTTGTCTAAAGATTAACTGCTGTGTTTGCCCAGCTATACGTGTGAATTGTAAATTAGAATCTTTAGATTACAGGTGCCTGAGAATAAAACATATTTCAAACACCAATGAGTTTTTACTGATTTTGGTTTATTCTTGATACATACAATTCAACTTAACAAACATTTGGAGCTTATTTGAATCTTGATTTAAATGTTCATGCTTCTTTTACCTTAATGTCCAGATTCTCTTAATCCTTTATTCTCTTGATTTAAATTGACGTTCAATCCTCTGAATGTCCAGATTCTCTTAATCCTTTATTCTATTACTGTCCTGATTTTCTTAATCCTTGATCCTCAATCCTCGTACAATTCAATTTAATGAACAGTTAGCGCTTATTTGAATCTTGATTTAAATGTCTGTGCTTCTTTTGCCTTAATGTCCAGATTCTCTTAGTCCTTTATTCTCTTGATTTAAATGTATGTTTAATCCTCTGAATGTCCAGATGCTCTTAATCCTTCATTCTAATCCTGACCTGATTTTCTTAATCCTTAATCCGCAATCCTCTACACGTGTTTCGCCACTTAGGTCTGGCTTTTCAGGAGGAATAATGCTGTTAATTCTATGTCTTGATTTGATTTAATTATGACTGATAATAGTCAGAAATAGTTTTTATAATCATCCAATTAGTTTGAGTTGTATTTTGTGCCTCTGGAAAAATTGAAGAATGAAATAAAGTCTTTTTAAATTAGAATTTGTCTCTGGTTTATATGATCTAGTAAACTTAAGAGAGGGGTTTCCCTATCAAAATGTGAATTGGGCTTGTCAATGTGTGCAAGCACTGAAGTAAACTTACCCTGCTTTGTTAAGGCAGGCAATGCCTTGGATCACCAGTCTAGTTCTTTCTATAGTGCTGGTGTGCTCTTGAAGGTTCTCCAATTACTGAAGAAAACAAGAAAAAGTAAAAGAAAAAGAAAACTAAGTGTTTGGAAGGTGATGTGAACCTAGTATCTTGCTCAAAAATGTTATTAGAAAAAATTTACAGATGATAAAGAATGACGTGCCCAATTTGTTAAAAAATGGAAAGGGCTGGTAAGCCCAAAGCGTAGCCTTGATGCCAAGTACTTATTTCATTGGAGCTTTTAGGATGCAAAAGGCTGCAGTGGTCCTTTCCAAATCGTCCATTGGCGACAAACAAGAAATGGCGTCAGTCCGCCCAGACCTAATGCATGAAGTCATCACGCTGAAATGGGGCGATATGCTGTTAATGCACCCATTTTGGTTTGGGACAATTATATTATCTGTTGGTTTCTCTGAAAAAGGTAGAAATATACAAATGGTTGATTTGTAAGGATGAATTTAAATTCAAATGGTTACTTTGGGTGAAATATTATATAAGACTTGAGGAATTTGATAATTATTTCAATAGTATGTTTTGAGAAAAGAGTTCTTGCCCACTTCAATTTGTGTCTTAGAGGAATGACCAATACTCGTTGTCCTGATTGAGACTGCTGTAACAGATGTCCATTAAGGTTATCCATTTGGATTCTAGCTGTCTAAATTTCTTAACTCCGTTACCTCCTCTCAGGGTTTCCTTTGTGATGTCCAGACCTGCAAATTTAAGATCCTCGTTTTTTTTAATCCTTGTCATCAGAATTGAGATGGAGAGCTAGTGGTATCTTAAGTGCTGATTTTTTATTGCTCTGATGGGTTCCATTATTTTTATTTTGAGCTTCCTGATGTTACTGCTTACATACCATTTGTCGCAGTGACATTTGATTCCATAGACTACAAATTGTGTGTTGCAGTTTATGAAATCCGATTCTTTTTTTTAAAGATCCATTTGGCAATTATATTTCTTTCATATTGTCCAAAATTTGTGGGCATACTTTGCACCCTCCACACATGTAGTTCCCAAGGATTTCGGAAATGTTCCATATTGATTTGATGGTTCCTAATGATTTGAGCCGAGTTGATTTCATGTAACTTGGACTAATAATTTTTTTGATTGATGCCGCTTTCCGGAATGTCATCAATGGTTTGTTGTCTATATATCTTGATAAGACTGGATCAAGTAAAATAATTTTCCAATGTTTGTTCAGAATATTTCTTATTTTGTAATGGTCAGAGCTGTATGTTGTTACAAGTCTAATTTTCCTTTCTTCTGATTTTTTTCTTGATGTGTGGTCTTCATCCACTAGTAGCTCTGCTCTATCTTTCTTGAGTGCTCTAGATTTGGTTGTATTTGATTTTGATATTTGATATCCTCTTACTTTGAATTTGTGTTCACTGTTGTTCAGGTGATTTATTAATTCTGTGTCTTCACTACAGTTTCTTTTTATCCAAAGAAATTCTCTGTAGGGGATATTCTGTATTGTGTGAGCTGGATGGTTGATGGACGCGTGGAGAATGCTGTTGCCTGATGTTGGTTTGATGAATAAAGTCATGTGTATTTCATTGTCTTACAAATAGATTTTCAAATCTAAAAAATAGATTGTTTTGGTGCGTTCTTTCCTAGTATCTAATATATTCAAGTTGTTTTGATTTTGATGTTGTGTATATTCAAAAAGTGAGTTTTTGCCTCCGTTCCAAATCATTAATATGTTGTCAATGGTACGACGTCCATTCATCGTCTGGAATTTAAATGTGCACCTAATTTTGAAAATGTAAAACAAAATACATTTTTAGGGTGCTGGGAAAGGGCAGATAAGGGATTGGGGGTAAGGAATAGGTAAAAAGAGGTGGGGAAAAGTGGGGCATGGGGGGTAACCCCCCTACAAAGAAACACATTTGATGTACAGTTTCGTAATTATTTACACATTTAAATGCCAGGCGTTTACATTTCCGGCAATGAAAGAACATAGAACCGTTGTCAATATACTGACCCTAAAAAACGATTTTGACGGTTTCTGTGAATGCTTTGTGAACCCATACATGCTCCAAATCAAAATAACCCATAAATAAATGTGCATATAGTGGTACAAATTTGGCTCCCATGGCTGTTCCTTGTGTTTGCCGATAAATTTGATTGTCGAAGCAGAAAATGTTGTTCATGAGAGTAAATTTGAGCATCTTAGTAATCATTTTGTTTTGCTCAAAGAAAGAAATTGATCTGGATTTAAGAAAGTATCCTGTTGCTGATATGCCTTTTTCATGCTCAATACAGGTGTATAATGACATCACGTCCATAGTTACCAATCTGTAATGTTCCTGCCACATTATTGATACAATTTGTTTGATTACATTCTTGGTGTCCTTAATTTAAGATGCTACTATTTAAGCCAGTGTTCAGAAATGTGTCTATGAATTCAAAAATATTTTCTGTGATTGATCCAATCCCATTTATGATACGTCTTAGGGGCGGAAATGTGAGATATTTCTGATGAATTTTGGGAAGGAAGTAAATTGTTCCCAATGTTGGATATGGCTCATTAATCGTAGTCATATTCTTCTTCACTAAGAAGGCCTTGCTGTAGCCAGTTTTTGCTTAGGTTTATTCACATTTGTCCGATTTATTTCAAAGGGTTATTTGGTATCCTTTGTAGCATTTAATATTATGTAGTTCTTTTTTAGCTTCCTTAATGTAATTCTCTTTATTCATAATGACAACTTTTCTGCCCTTGCCCGCAGTTTTGGTGACAAAATTGTAATTATCGTGTAGTTCTTTGATGGTTTCCCTTTCTGCATGTGTAAGATTATATTCAGAAGGTTTTTGGAACTTATTTATATATATGTTTCTGAGGTCCGTTGTTACTGCCTTGTTGAACATATCTATCACATTATCTGGTGGTAATTGGGGTATGAATTTTGATTTAGGTTTTAATTCACTGTCTTCTGTAAGGAAAGTGTCTATATCTTGTTCCCTCGATTAATCTTGAATAGTGAATTATTTGTCTACACTATCTAGATTCATTAATGTAACGATGTCTTGCGCTAAAGTACATGATCATTTCGAAGGTGGGTTCATAGTTTCTTTGTCAAAATAATTTTTAAAGTTAAGACATCTGCAGAATTTATATAGGTCAACATTACTCTCAAAGTAGTCATAAATGCTCGTGGGACAGAATGTCATTCCCTTGTTTATGGCCAAAACTAAGGGCCTGATTCATGGAACTTTTTCCTATGGGATTGCACCATTATAAAACACTTCCATGAATCAGGCCCCAAGTCTTTAGACATTGTTAGGGTTTGAGACGTTGACTACTAAATCTGCTTTGGGGTTGATGTATTCTTCTGTGATCTTGTTTTTACTCTGGCTGGATCTAAGTCTAGATTTTCTACCACCTCTTTTGCCTCTACAATGGATTTTGATGGAATTGTGGTACTTTTCCTTATATTTGTATTTGTTGTGAAACCTGATGGGAATTGGTATCTCCTTGTACTTAGTTTGTGTTTCTTTAGCTCCTCTAAAAAAGGACATTCAATTGTGGATTCTAGAAGGTTCTGGTCTTTAAGGTGATCTGCGTCACTTCCGCTTTGTGAAAGATCTGTTTCTGATGAGGAACACAAAGTCACCAGTTGTGCTCTTTTCTCAAAACATACTATTGAAATAATTATCAAACTCCTCAAGTCTTATATAATATTTCATAAACATTCGAAATTAAATTCATCCTTACAAATCAACCATTTTTATATTTCCATCTTTTTTCTGAAAAACCAACAGATAATATAATTTTCCAAAACCAAAATGGGTACATTAACAGCATTGCGCCTCATTTCTAGCGATTACATCATGCGTTAGGTCTGGGCGTACTGACATCATCGCATTTGTGACTCAGTGAGGTCAGACACATAGATCAATAAATGCGAGCACCGTTTCTTTTTTGCCGTCTACGGCCGATTTGGAAAGGACCATCGCATCCTTTTGCAACCTGAAAGCTCCAACGAAGTAAGTACTTGGCCTCAAGGCTACACTTTGGGCTTACCAGCCCTTTCGCTTTTTAACAAATTGGTCACATCATTCTTTATCATCTGTTGATTCTTTCTTAGAAATTTCTTTAGCAAGGTAATAGGTTCACATCATCTTTCAAACACTTAGTTTTCTTTTTCTTTTACTTTTTCTTGTTTTCTTCAGTGATTGGAGAACCTTCAAGAGCACACTAGCACTATAGAAAGAGCTAGACTGGTGATCCAAGGCATTGCCTGCCTTAACAAAGCAGGGTAAGTTTACTTTTGTGCTTGCGGGAATTGACAATCCCAATTCACCTGTTGATAGGGAAACCTTTCTCTTAAGTTTACTAGATAACATAAACCAATGCGACAAACTCTAATTTAATCAGACTTTATTTCATTTTTTTTTAAATACAACTCTAGCTAATTGGATGATTATAAAACCCATTTCCGACTACTATCAGCCATAATTAAATCAAATCAAGACATAGAATAAACGGCATTATTCCTCCTGAAGAGCCACACCCAAGTGGCGAAACATGTTTAGAGGATTAAGGATTAAGAAAATCAGGACAGTAATAGAATGAAGATTTAAGAGAGTCTGGACATTAAGGCAAAAGAAGCACAAAAATGTAAATCAAGAGTCAAATAAACACTAACAGTTCATTAAATTGAATTGTATTAGGATTGAGGATTAAGGATTAAGAACATCAAGACAGTAATAGAATAAGGGATTAAGGGAATCTGGACATTCAGAGGATTGAATGTAAATTTAAATCAAGAGAATAAATGATTAAGAAAATCTGAACATTAAGGCAAAAGAAGCACGAAAATGTAAATCAAGATTCAAATAAGCACTAACTGCTCATTACGTTTAAGTGTATGTATCAAGAATAAACCAAAGTCAGTAAAAACTCATTGTTGTTTGAAACATGTTTTATTCATAGGCGCCTGTAATCTAAAGATTCCAACCTACAATTTACCATAGAGTTAGGTGAGCTCACTTTGGAACCGGCCACTTAAAACTGCCCATGAGAAAAGCAGCCTTCCCGCAGGTCAATCCCTGCTACCTTTAAAGTCTGCCCCTGAGATTTTTTGATGGTCATGGAGAAACAAATCTTTAAGGGGAACTGAAGTCTTTTGAATTCAAACGGATATTCTCGAGGTTTAAGAGGCATTGTGGTAAGAACACAGACTCACCCCAGCCAGAACCGGTTAGCACCGTAGCCTCAATCACATTTTTGTGGAGAGCTTTCACTTGCAATCTGGTGCCATTACAGAGCGTATGTGGGTTGAGGTTCGGCAATAATATCACAGGTGCTCCCCCTTTGAGAAGAAGTTTGTGTTCGGAAGACCTGGAGGATTTAAAGTGTTCAAGAACAGAACAGAGTTGTGGACTGATTTATCACTTTGAACCACTGAGCTTACAGATTTGTCCTCCATTTGGACTATTCTAAAAGAATGAATAAGTATCGTACTGTTTACGGCAGCCATGCTGTTCTTTCAGGTTAAAATGGCACGCTCACATAACCATTCTGTACATTTCTCCATTCGATTTTTTATATCAAAGTACATTTTGGTTGTGAGGTGTGCTAGGGAATTGACTACTGTACCTAGGTCAGAAGGGATGAAAATTCTGCTCTCAAATACGGGATACTCTCCATTACCAATTGTAAGAAGCAGTTCGGAAACGTACTTTATAATGAAGATACAAAATGTGAATTTTTACTTTACTAACATCTTTGGTTTGTGAGATATGAGTATCCTTCAGAACAAATTCACCCCCCTTTTCCACCTCCCTCAACTGGATTTTTGGAAAATGGTAAAACATGTGTTTCTCTATTTTTGAAGAAGAATCTAAATACCACAGTTCACATCTCTAAAATCTTTAGTTTTTGAGATATAGGTATCCTCATTAAAAAAATCAACCCCCCCTTTTTAACTCCCTTAGAGACATAAGTCCCAAAATTCCTTCCTTAGTGGGTGCCTACATAATGAAAACAATGTGCCTTCCAAATTTCACGTTCCTAGGTTAAACGGTTTGAGCTGGGTGTTGATGAGTCAGTCAGGACTTCTTCTTTTATCTATATAGTTTTGTATATGAACTTTAATGGCATACGCCAAATAAAGAAAGACGAAGAATACATTGAGAAGGAATATTGAACTTCTGTATGTAATTGGATGGGAAGTGGTACTGCTGCAGATAGAAGTAGTGCTGGAGTAACCAGACACTGAGGGTAGCAAATATGTATTTGGGCGTAATGCTGAAGGTTCAAAGGTGATTCTCCTAGCACCAGTAAAAGGAGGCTAATTTAGTTGAACAATAGCAAACAAAGACACTTAATAGAATTGAGCCAGAACAAATTCTCTCTTGTGCATTTTTTCATCAAGTTCAATCAGCAAATTTCAACACAATCAATTACAGCCGCCTTCTGTGTCAATTGAAGGATCCATGGTTGTGGGAAGGACAGCTGTACAGTGGTTTACTGAGTTTCTTAGTGAAGGCACACAGCAGATGAAACTGGGCAATTACTTTTTGTCAACAGGGATCAGTTGTAGAGTGCCTTGGGTTGGCTCTTCCACCCATCCTTTCCAAACTCTAGATTGCAGGAACAAGATAAGAGCCCAACTCCAGATTACCCCACTGCACAGTTTATTTAGCAGCAGCAATGTTGGTGTTAATATGAACGTTGATGACACCGACATTCACATTATAATTTGGGTACCATGGGATGCCAGCTGTTTGGAGACTGTCTCTTTCACAGTCATGGTTGGGTGTCTACAAATCACTTCTGCGTGAGCGGCTCCCAGATCTCCAAGTTCCTGCTGATGAGTCCTGAAGACTCCATTCCTCTTCTTTTCATATAGCTGCTGGCTCTAGATTCATAACATGCATAATTGAGTGCCGTTGTTGCTGCACACAGTCTCATCATTGTAGCACTTGGAGTTACAATACTTAACTGAAGACACTACGTTGGCAGTACTACTACAGTTATCACAACATTGAAATATTAAGGATAAACAGGCTCCAGTCTCTAGTGACATACAGAAAATACCGTTCAGTGTCCAACCAATTTACCTAATCCAGCATGACCGTATAATGGTGTCACTTGTAAGGTCTTTGACCAAGATTCCACTTGTTGATTCCACATCAGAATTAAGAATTAAGTGGTTGTCATCACACACCATCTACTTATGATATAGATGCTGCGGAAGATCCCACAACAACTTCTTGTGATGGAAACATGTAGGGCGAACATGGTTTCATCTCACATTACAGAAATTGGGGACATACTAGACTGACCGCATCAGTATAGATTGGGCTACCTTCTCTAAAGTATGCTATTCATAAATACCCTAGTGTATCAGTCCTGGAACCTGTGGGTTCCCTTTTACATGGATCTGTCTAACATCCCTCGTGTGAACATGATCACAAGACCCACCTTGTACCCCATGAACCTTTTCCATGGGATCCTACATCTTCTATTGATTCATCAAAGGATTGCCTTGGTCATTGCAGTGGTAATGTGTTTGGCTCATGTACTGCAATACAATCTAAGCCAGACATGCCACATAAACTCTGCAAAGGCCTTGAACTATACTTCTCACTTAAACGTTGGACCACAGTACCAGGCCTTTGAGGTTGTTACATTGACTGCCAAACAATGTATTGATTTCAAGATCCTAGGCCTGCCCCATAAAGCCATCAATGACAATGCAGCCCATTACCATATCAAAGTACTACCGACATAGCCAACCAGATGCTTAATGTCATAATCCCATAAAATACTGGTTCTGTGCCAGCCAAAATACCACCATAATGGACAAAGATCCCTTTGTCACAGTTACTGCTAAACCTACATCTTGGACCTGACCATGTGAAGCTCAGAATTGTGTTGAAGTCTCTCCTGTTTTCATGTAGTTCCATGGAGTTCCCAGAGTTTGTTTCTCCTCATTATTGTCTCTCCAACTCTCTCATCTCCCTTCTCTCTCCTCCATTTCCACATAGTTCTCACATAGTTCTCAGCTGGTGCAATTGATGCAATGAAAAAACCAAACCACAATAATATAAATAACTTCACTTCAAAGTGGGAGCTCATCTTGGAAAAAGCCATTATTGTTCACTGCAATGAACCTTAGAAGAAATCCTTTTGTGACATTTGCTACAGTTATTATTTGTACTAGGGCACTATTGTACAATTCTGCTGCCAGATAGTGCTATCCCAGTGATAGGCCTCATGAGAGTACAGTTTGTCATAATCAAAGCTCTTAGCCCAAAGATGATAAGGGCACAGGTACTATTACTGCCAAATTCCTATTTATTGTGATTCTGCAATAAAGTATCAGTTGCAGGTTACAGGTAAGTTATGAGATTCCTAAAGTAACGATTAAGGAAAAACATTTACTGCACACCCACTCAGCCACCCCAGTCTAGCTGACACTGGCACTAACTGGGAAGAACGTCATTGAAAAGCACCATGCCACAGAAAGTGGCAATTCAGGTTCCTTTGTTTAAAGAAAGAGACAAAACCAGTACAACTTTTTGTGGTCCCTTCTCATTACTTGATTCTTCAGCAAAGCTGTTTTGTAGAATATTAATTAATCGGCTCTTATATGATATGATATGATATGATACGATATGATATGTCATTTATATCGTGCCTATACACAAGTGTTTCAAGGCGCGACGAGGCAAGGGAGGAGAAAGAGAGGTAAGACAGAGACAGTGATTGTTCTAGGCCGGGTGACATTCAGATCGCGCAAGTGCAGGGGAGGGGGAAAGGGGAGAAAGTGTGGGGCAAAGGGGAGGAGGAAGTGCAGTACATGGGATAACAGTAAAATAAATAAAGACAATAGATAATAAATAAAGGTGCCGCCAGCAGGCGGCAAGTGCAGGGGTAAGTGCAGACAACAGGTGTCAAGTGCTAGAATGGGATGTAGGGATACAGAAACAGTCCCCAAGTGCAGGGGTTGCCAGGGGGCAGTGCAGGTATGCAACTGGCGGGGAGGGGACCTGAGCCAGAGATCAGAGGGCAGCCAGGTAACCAATGCAGTTTCAGAATCAGCCAGCAGGTCAGCAGGGGAGAGGAGGAGAGAAAGTAGAAGCAAAGAGGAAGGTCTTGAGGTGTTTACGGAACCGGAGATGGTTCTCCTCAAGTTTCAGAGAGGCAGAGAGGCTGTTCCAGAGGGAGGCCCCATTAGAAGAAAGAGATCTACCACCAACTCACTGCTTGGAGAAGCGACTAACCCTGAAGGAGTTGGAGGCGGATGAGCGAAGAGCTCGAGAAGGAAGGTATTTAGGAAGAGAGAGTTGAAGGTATTGAGGCCCCAGGTTCCATGAAGGTATTGAGGCCCCAGTCCCCAGAAGGCCTTGTGGGCAAGGCAGAGTGTTTTGAACTTAATCCTCATCGCCACTGGGAGCCATTGCAGAGATTTCAGGCCTGGGGAGATACAATCCCTGGGCTTGAGGCCAAGGACAAGTCTTGCATTCCTGTTTTGGATGAGTTGCAGAGGGCGGAGAGTAGAGGCAGGCAGATTTAGAAAGAGGATGTTGCAGTAGTCCAGCTAGAGAGCCAGAGCTACGCACACAGTTAGCTTCTGGGGGAAGGAGAGGAAAGGAAGAATACCTCTGAGGAGGTTCAGCTTGTAGTGTGATTTCTTAGAGACATCAGAGATATAAGGAGAGAAGGAGAGTGTCGAGTCGAAGATGACCCTGAGGTTTTTAGCCTCACAGGTGCGAGCAGGAAGAGGGCCAAGAGAGGCCGGCCAGAGAGTGGCAGGAAAGGAGGGAGCAGGTGCGCCGATGAGGAGAATCTTAGTCTTACTGGCATTAAGGCAGAGATCATTCGTGGTACACCACTCCTGGACGGCAGACAGACAGTCAGAGATGAGAGACAGAGAAGAGGTGGTAGAAGGGAGCCTGAAAATGAGCTAAGTGTCATCCACATAGTACTGAAAGTTGGGGCAGAGAGCAGCGATGCGGTGTGCAAGAAGTGCGAGGTATTGGTTGAACAGCAGCGGAGAGAGGTTAGACCTCTGGAGAACACCACAGGTAGACATAGAGATAGAGGGGACGAAGGACCCAAGTTTGACCTGGGACGGTCAATCGGAGAGAAAGAATGTTAGCAAGCCCAGGGCCTGATCGGTGATACCCAGGTTATCACAGAGACGGTTGAGCAGGATGGCATAGTTGACCGTGTCAAAGGCAGAAGGGAGATCAAGTAAGATGTGTATACAGGGGGTGTTGGAATCAAGGTTGGAGCAGGTCTTCACAGATGTTCAGGAGAGCAGTGTCCGTGCTTCTTGCAGCTCTGAAGCCAGACTGATGGTCATAGAGACTACCAACAGATTCAGTGTGAAGATTAAGCTGGGAGATGGCCAGCAGTTTGCCTAGGAAAGGAGTGATGGAGATTGGACGATAGTTAGCCAGGCAGGAAGGATTAGCAGAGGGTTTCTTAAGAAGAGGGTGCACAAGGGAGTGCTTCAGGGGGGAGGGAAAGACTCCAGAGGCGAAGGAGTGGTTGTACAAATCAGCCGGAGCAGGAGCCAAGGTGTCAATGTGGTCCTTGATGGTTTTTTAAGAACAGGGGTAAACCTGTTTTGACGAGACTTTCATAGATCGGACTTGTCTAGAAACCTTGTCTGAGGAGAACAGTGGGAAGGCAGAGAAGGATGGGGGAGAGGTGGTCGAAGAAGGCCAAGAGGAGGAGCAGGGAGTAGAGGGAGATAGGGGGAAGGAAGAGAGCGGACAGGATGTCCTGAGTTTTAGAGATGAAATGAGAAGGCAGGGTTGTGCAGAGGGCCTGGGAAGGGACAGGAGATGTAGAGATTGCAGCAGGATTGGCTAGCTCCTTGCAGATTTTAAAGAGTTTGGCTGAGTTGTTAGATGCCGCAGAGACGCAGGCTTGGATGTCGGCTCTTTTCTTGGTGTGGACTGAGAGCCCATATTGCCTTTCAAGCAGGCGGCAGGCCAGTTTGTCAGAGGATGTGCAGGAAGCACACCATCGCAATAGTGATCATATAAGTGTGACCTTCTATCTGATATATGTTGGTGAACATTCAGACATCATGGAGAAGTGCATAAACTTACTCCTGCTTAGTAACAAATGCTGCCAATACACAAGAACAGGTACAGGACAACATTGCATTGCCTTCATTGATTTACAATCAGCATTTGACTGCAAGGTCAGCAATAAACTATGGGACATTCATGGAAATGGGCCTTGATTAACCGCTTGTAATTCTGCTCAGAGAGCTTTATTCAAATAATATGCCAAAGTCAGGTTTGGCCTATGAGAGGAGGTAACCGCTGCAATCCCATGTGTACAAGGAGTTTGTGAGAGGTAGGTCATGGTGAAACTTTTATGTAACATCGACATTCACTCACTGAAATCCAGTCAGCTGACAGCTACCTCTGTTACCTTCAATATAGCTTGTAAGAACTTGCTATTATGCAGACAATTCTGCCCTCCTCGCCAGAAAGGCAAATGTCCTGTATATACACAAGGTATGGAAGAAAGGAGGGGTGGGGTGACGGTCAACATTCACAATTGCAACATTGTGAACAGAGGGGCAGTTAACCGAGCATCACCAGTAACAGCAAATACTTACAAAAGAAAAGGAATTTAATTACCCAGGGTTACAGTTGGATGATTCATTGTGGTAGTGTTACTCACCGAACCAGGATCTCCGCAGGAGTTGATGGGTGAGTGATGGATTCCTGGTTATGCTGATTTGATTGAATTGCCTGGGTTATTCCTTAACCCAGGCCTCCTCACTCAAGGGAACTCTTTTCTATGATACACCCCTCTGATGTATGAAGAAAACAGCCAGAGGAGCAGATCACATAAAAGAGCGGGGAGAACACACCGCCACAAAACCAGACTGCAAGGGAAAAACAAGGTGGTCAATGCAAGTTAGATGATGTCTACTTATTAATCTATGAAATAGTCCATCACCTGTCACAGGTCTGGATAGCGTTACAAAACAGGCCAGGAGGCGTGGAGGTAAGAGCCCTATTCTTAGAGTCCTAGAAAACAGTAAGATCTAAATTACTCGACTAATACAGGCTGTTGACTTCAGTGTGCTTTGAAATGAATGAAGGTTTCTTACCAGTTTATGTAGGATGGTGAGAGCAGTCATAAAGGAACTGTAGCAGGAGGTATACCAAAAGAGGAACATAATGAAAAGGATAACACAATAAAAAGGGAGGTTAGTAAGGGATACTGAACCCGGGCAGAATGAGGGACGCACTAGTACTGGGATGGCGTACGGGGATATAGCTGCAGAGCGTCTTTGAAGTGCACTAAGTCCAATAAGCGCAAGGAGTCAACAGCAACAAACGGTGGTTGACAGCGAGAAGTCCTGGGAAAGATGCTGGTGTAACAGCAGGCAGTTCATGTCGGTACCAGGCGAAGCGGACCCTGTCAAGATCCGATTTAATCAGTGTTCGTGTACTGGGCAAGGTTGAAAACAGCAGAGCAACGCAGGTAAAATGACCAGAGGCAATGGGAGTCCCTGTAACAGGTGGTGGTTGGTAACAGCGGAACAATGCAGATAAAAGGGCCAGAGGCAAGGGAGTCCGTTTAACATGCAGCAAATGATAACAGCGGAGCAATTGCAGGAACGAGGACCAGAGGCAAGGGAGTCCATGTAATAAACAGCGGTCGGCAACAGCAAAGCAGTACAAAACCAAACAGCAGTCAGAGGAAGTCCAGTTAACAGGCAGAGGTCAGGTAGGAATATAAGAATACCAAATGCTAGGAACACAGAGAAAGGTGAAGTAGCTGCAATCAGAAGCAGCAAACGCCAGAGTTGCAAAACTTTATGTAGCTGGAGGGGGCAGACCCTGCAGCAGCAACCGGCTGACCTGATCATGTGACCGCGTTGACGTGACCAACCGGGCAATGGGTTTCCTAACACAGAGCGTTGCCGCTGCTTGTTTCAATGTCCAGCTATGAAGGAATAGGGCAGCCAGTGCTGGGTCCCACATGAGGCAGATATTATATTATAAGTTACTCACCGTAGTGACTAACATGCTCTTAGTCCTTAGTCCCCTTTCCTCTATACTGCATGGGTGTCCCTTCCAAGGGACAGGAGATGGACAGGAGACGGAACTTACAACTGAGTGTAGCACCAGGGTGGAGAGGAGACAGGTTTCTTAGAACCGCCTGTCCGAAAGCTACGTCTGATCTAGAACCGGCATCCAAACAGTAGTGCTTGCAGAAAGCCAAAGGGGTGGCCCAGGTGCTGCTTATGACTTGCCAGGGGACATGCTGCTGGAAAGCAATGGCTGCCTTAGCTCTGACCGCGTGGGTGTGCATGTTTGCCGGCAGTGGCTTATGCTGTCCCTCGTAAGCTCTTTGATGGGTGAGACCATCGAACGGGCAATGGAGGCCTTAGAGGCCTGATACCCCGGTCTTGATCCGCAGAAGGTGACAAAAAGTGCATCCGACTTGCGGAAGCCCTTCGTCCTGTCCAAGTAGGATTTCAGGGCACGCCTGACATCAAGGCAGTGCAGAACTCTCTGCGCCTCCTCTTTGGGCTTGGAAAAAATGTATGTAGTACTATTTCTTCGTTCAGATGGAATGCAAAGGCACCTTGGGCAAGAATGCTGGGTGTTTCCGCAGGACTGCTTTATCCCTGTGAAACATACTATTTGGCTCTAAGGCGACCAGCGCATGGATTTCGCTGATTCAGCAAGCCGAGGTAAGGCTGACTAGTGACCAGCATGATGACCGCAGATGCCATTGGTTCAAATGGTGTGTGCGCCAGGGCACCCAGAGAACTATGTTGAGGTCCCACATGGGGTGAGGCCTCTTGATGGGCGGGTAGAGCCTGGTGAGTCCCGTCAAATGTTTCCTAACAATCAGGTTGGAAGAGGAAAAGATCTCCCCTGAGTTTCTGTAAGCCCCTATGGCTGCCAAGTAAGTGCGTCAAGTGTCCACCTGCACGCCATAGTGGGCGAGGTGCGCCGAGAAGGAGAGCACGTCATCCAAGGTACATGCAAGGGGGTTGATACCCTTAGAGTCTGCCCAGTGGCAGAACCTGGTCCACTTGCTCTTATACTGGGCACTGGTAGACTTGGTTCTAGCGCCCTGTATGATCTCTAGATTAGCCTGGGAGAGGCTGAGGTGACCTAGCGTTACCTGTTCAGGAACCACGCTGTAAAGGATAGTTTCTGTGGCGCGGGGTGGATGACTCTGCCCCTCTGCTATGCCAGAAGATGTGCTGGGCCTGTCGAGAGGCGAATGGGTGGGCTTTCCGAGAGGCTGAACAGCTCTGAGAACCATGGCCTGGCCGGCCTCCATGGTGCTATTAGAATGATGCTGAGGTGGCGAGATTCCTTAATCTTGCATATCACCCTGTGTATCAGTGGTGTGGGCGGGAAGGCGTATGCTGTCATTCCGCCCCACTGAATCTGGAATGCATCACCCAGGGAGCCAGGTCCCTGACCCTGCCAGGAAGTGAACAGTTGGCACTTCCTGTTGTCCCATGAGGCAAAGAGGTACACCTGGGGGTGTCCCCATTTGTAGAAGATTTCCTGCAGTACTAGGTTGTTCAACTGCCACTCGTAGTTGTCCGCCCCCAATCTGCTGAGCCTGTCTGCCTCCAGGTTGGATTCCCCCGGCAGGTGGACAGCCGTGAGGTAGATGTTGTTCTCCAGGGCCCATTCCCACATGCTGACTGCGAGCCTGCACAGGGGGGATCTGCTACCTGCCTGCTTGTTGACATAGAACATGCTGGTCGAGTAGTCTGTCTGAATGAGGACGAACTTGCCCTCGATAACTGGAAGGAAGGCTCTGAGCGCCAACCAGATGGCCTTCAGTTCCAGCCAATTTTTGTGGTACTCCTGCTCCTGCCAGGTCCAGGTGCCTAGATGCAGTGGTTGTCCAGGGTGGCCCCAACCCTCGAGACAGGAGTCTGTGGTGATGGTGACCTGCAGGGTAGGTTGTCGGAAGGGCTTTTCCAGCCGAAGGTTGCAATCCCTGGACCACCATGTGAGGTCCGGGTGAAGTGATGGAGGAACGTTGATCATCTCTGACTGAGAGCCTTGCTCCTGGTTCCAAGAGGCTGCAAAGTGCAGCTGTATCCTCCTCATTCTGAGTCTGGTGTGGGGGACGGCCAGCAGGACTGCTGCCATGAGACCCAGTAGGTGTTGGTACCACCAGGTTGAGGTCACTTCTTTGCTGAGGTTTATTTGAATAATTAAACAATATATATATATCACATTTTTATGAACAAAATAATTTGAATAGTACACTTATGATTATGGACGGTAATCATCAATGGATAATATTACAAAAGTAACAATCTCTTTAATCACTTATGGAGTATGGATATGAAGGATACTGTAGCAGAGAATACTTTATGTGATTCAAGGAAATGCAATAATGGGAAAGAATGCAACACAGAAATAGACTTGATATGATTTCAATCAACAGATAATATGGTCACTTTTCCCCTGTGACTGCTCACTCCCCCCCTATGCAATATGAATAGGTGGAAATGAGGGCACACAGGTTTCAGGAATACAATCAGGAATACAATCAAGAATACAGTTCAATTCCGGTTCCCCCCAGCAAGCTTAGAGAAAACAGGTATGATTTTAAAACACAGGTCAAAACGCTTTTGGATGTGATTGCAATGAATGGGAAAATCTACTACATTTTAATTCACTAAAGGGGATTCAGCACTGGTGAGAATTACTTTGGACTGGTACAGGTCAACACTAGCAATGATTCATGAATGATTATCAAATTGAAAATCAATTTCAGCAATTGAGAACAAGGAGCAGCTATTTTGACAGAAAATGAAAATTGAGCCGAACGGAAAAACTATAATGAATTGGAATGTTGGGTTTGTTGGAAAGCTTAGGATCTTAGCTTTAAAATGACAGTTAAATTTCGCTTCTAGGACGTGCGGTTCAAACGTTACAGAGGTTTTTGTGAAGGTGGATTTTTAGGAATAAAGTCAAGATTTCAAAAATGACAGACGCGCCTTAGAGATTTGCCAACAACAGGATGGACACAAGATTCTATAATGCAGTTCTGGACAGGTTAAAATGGTTGGAAGAGGATTACTTTAAACTAAGAGATTGGTTATGGACAGTTCTAGACTAGATACTCACTCCTAGGCTTTGGAATGGAATGGGCCTCGTCAAAGATCTGGTCAAGGGTTTTGCTTCACTCTCGCCACCGGATAGCTCTCAGGCACTCTGGGTTCTGCTCCCAGCACTGCACAGCGGTCTGGGTCTCTTGAACTGGATCTGACGGGTCTTGGATTACAGCACTGCTTTCTGGGTCCGGATCTGGGTTCTAGCACAGGGTTCTTAGCTGGAAGCAAACAGCACGGCCAGACTGTAGAATGGTTCGGTTAGGCCCCGTTGAAGTTTAGGGGTTAGAATCAGGTTGCAAAAGATTCTGAAAGCCTGCTGAGAAGGATTCAGCTTGTGAATTAGGCCTTTGCTTCAGGGTTCTAGAGCTTGGTTCTACAGTCTGGATTCTAAGTTCTGGTCTCTGGATCTAGATCTGGAGTCTCTATCTGGATATTGTCTGGATCTGGTCCGGCAGAGTGCTTCGCAGGAATCGGTTAGTAGTGGAAAAAATTAGTGTTTTATCTGGGTCTCAGCAGTTCCTATTTATGTTTTTCCAAAGTGGGTGTGGAGGCTGATTCTACATGCCCAACCCCCTAAGGATTTGATAGGCCAGAGAATTTTCTGGGTTCTGACTGGAGAAAGGATCAGCGTGGCATGAGGTGTCATCATGATGCTACCATTTACGCTCGAGGGAAGACACTCCCCTTTGCTTTTACTTAGAAAATCAATTTTTCATAACAAACATATTTCCAAGGTGCACAACTTGTTCATAATATATATATACATATCACAGATTAATGAAGGTATGTCTCTGTTCAAGTCCCATGTTCCTACGAGCTTTAGTTCCTAAATGACAACGTATTTGTGCTTTTGGTGAGTTTCCCAATATTGGTTCTGCACCTAATTTGATACATGCATGCAGCTCCTCTCTGGGCATATTACTGTAATTTCTTAGGTTCATAGAAACAACACTGCAGCTGTGATATTAATAATTCCGGAGTTTGGTCTCAGAACATCACCCGGCATCCAGCTTAGTCTTAAATTGTGGGTGAATTTTTCATTGTAAGAATCCCATTGTCAGCTTGGTAAAATTTGTTATACGCAATTTTATAAAAACATATATTTGCTGCCAATTCAATTCACGTCTCAGTCTGGTTCGCCCGTAGAGCTGGCTTGACTCAGAGGTCACATGTCCTGTCTCTCCCAGAGCAGTTGTTGACAAGTCACACCCAAATCAGCATATTCTATTCAGTTGAAAGACTCTATTGTCTCTTTCCTCCTGCCAGCAGAGGAATCTCCTCCCTTTTGATTAACATGTCCATGCAACATCCTCTCCTGTTGGTGGTAAGGCCCTAGTGTGAAGGGTTCTCATGGACAGAAGGCCTCTTGAAGTTTTAACTGCATTAAGTTACTTTCTGATCAATTGTACATACTTCCTTGTGAAAAAATATAACATTTAAAAACTTAAAATAAGCAACATATCTTAAATCAAGTATTTTTCCACATTAAAACAATGTGTGGCACTCTATATGGCATTTTGATGGAATTCTCTTCTTTGGCATAGTTTGGGGTTCCATTTTCCACTTTACAAAATTGTTTTAAAACGCTGGCTTTCTGGTAGAGGTGAGTAACGGTATTGCACCCATTTTTGACAGCTGTCTATCTTTAAAAGGGGATTTAGATTGATAGCATATGATTCTTGCTGACATTGTATTGATGTGGATTCTTGCAGTAGAATAATGTGGAACACCCAACAAGAAGGTTGGATCTTTTTGGTGATTTGTGAGCCATGATTTTAGCACATTTTGACAATCAAGAAAATGAATTCCCAAACAGCTCTGTGTTATTTTTGGCAATCAGCATTGCTATTTCCAAGTGGTTTCAGGCTACTTGGTGGATAGCTCAATGGTGGTTTTGGACAGTGATCTCCTGTGCTCACTAAGATAGGCAAAAGTGGATGGCAGCCTATTTTTCAGGTTTTCACTGTGCATTTTCTGGTGATTTCTTGCGAGCAGCATGCTTTCCAGTGGCCATTATGATGTTTCTGCTGCCACCAATGCTTAGTGATGTTGCAGGGCGTGGATGAGTGGTTTAAGACATCCCACAAGATATGTATGGCAAGTATAGGAAACGTTGTTATGAGGTTGAATTTAGAAATTAATTTAATAATTCCTTTTTTTTCTTTCTCTTTCCTCTTTCCTTCTTCAAATGCTGTTTATACTGATGTTCATCGTGTGTAAATATGTTGTACTTGTTTTCTGATTGATGTATTCCCATTTTGTTAAAATGTAAATAAAGAATTTTTTTTAAAAAAGGAAACGTTGTTATGGATTGGCATTGATGATCACAGTTTACTACTGACACTGTTTCTTTTTAATCAGTGTCCATTGGCCTCTTTGAGCGCTTGTTGGCCAGGGATCAAGCTTTAAGATTGCGCTTGTCTATGGGACTGCAATACAGCTTTGAGCTCCGGTCCCTGCGCTCCTTCCAATCACTGGTGCCGCCATAGAAATGGCCATAAGTTAAGTTGTCATTGTGATATTTTATTAGACAATTTCTATATAGCAAACCTTGCTAATACATTATTTTATGAAAGATCAAATATTTATTTGATAATGTTTACATATTTTGAGTGTCTTTATTCCATTTTATGCTGCTATAAGTTTTTATGTTTATTTTATATGATAAAATATAAATTTGTTGCTTTCATATGTTTTATTAACGTTGTCTTAATATGTAATTTAATGCATTTATGGAGCGAAAACTCGGAAAAAGTGCATTTTATGATTCTCACACTATCAGACAGAAAACTCACACCCGTTCCACACTCAGAGCATTCCAAGTGAGATCACCACCCAACCTGAAGATTTAAAAAAACAAAGGGTATTTCAATTCTTAGTGGCAGAGCGGTGTCCAGTCAAGTGATCATTAAGCACTGGCACTAGAGAGGTGGGTCCACTGTATAGTGCTGCTGTGGCTGCAACTGAGTAGCCAGTCACCCCTCCAGGGTGAGATAGGTTCTTGTCATGTTTCCCTGGCTGGGTCCCACTTTAGCAGGAGTACTCGCAAAGAGAAATGCACAGACAGGCTGTCCCTCCACCATCTATGCCCATCCACACATAGCATAGGCACATAGAGAAACTTACATATATAACTAATTAGACTAGTAATCAAAGAAAGAGACGTCTTCCTGGCTTGTGTTTAAAGTAGACCAGACCCATCCTGTTATTATTAATGTTAGAGGGTCAAATTAATAGTGGGGAAACCTCCTCCTAACCTATTTTCAGCCTTCCTGTGATGTTATCGCCTTCGCTCTATTCTGTAAATGGTTTGGCCAAAGTCGTCGCCAGCCAGGCCCAGCACTTCTCCATTTCGAATCTTGTTTCCAGGCCATTTGTTTTTGTTTCATCAGATGCTATCTTGGTCAATGGTCTGCCCTTAATCACTATTCGCACGGCTTCCGGCCCATGGAGAGTGGTGGGAGATAGCCTGTTCTGTTTGTGGGATTTTTCTTTGTCATTTGACTCCCAGTATTTGTGATCTGTTTTCCAGGTTGTTGTAGTTTCGGTTTTCCTTCGAGCCTGTAGCATCGGGTCTTGAGGGTCATGGTTTAGATCAAAGCCCAATGCCCAGAGCTCATCGGTTGCTGTTCTAAGTAGGGTTGTCACTGCCTGAGTTGTAATGTGAAGGCAGATCTTATCCATCTCCGATTAATCAGGAAAATCAACAATTTTGATGTCCTTAGGCTCTATTACGCTAAGAAGTGGCACACTATGAAAAATAATCATTGTGGTAGAACGGTTCATAATCAGGCAGTCATTTACCTTCAGAACTCTTTCAAGTAGAATCTTATGTGTCGAACTTGCCGACTCAAAAGACTTTCCTAGGTGGTTAATTTGTTGTTGTTGCCCCAGATCTTCCACTTGTCTTGTTCTTTGTGGTATTTCTGTGTGTCTTGTTTGTTGGTGTCTCTTTTGACTGGATCGGTCATCATAATCTCCATCAGGTTCTGTTTTGGGTTGTCCTTTATCAATTTAGCCTCCACATTGGATCTTCTTTTTTCCAAGGTTGCAAAATGGTAGGATTAGTCCAGAGGGCTCTCTGCGCATTCCTTGTGATCTGTATCGACTGTGACGTTGTTATGAGATGTCTCACTTCCAAGCCGGGGTGATCGTCATTCTCATAAGTAGATCATTGTAGAGGAAGGTTGATTTCCTTTTCTCGATGCTCACTTCTTGTTTCTGTTTGGGGCAGTGGCATTTCACTTTCTTTTGTCCTGTTATTTTGTCTCATTGATGGATTCATGTGGGGATCATTTCCCTTTCCAGTCGAAAGCACTTTGCTTTGTAGATGTTCCGATATGGGTCTCAGATTTCTGATAAAGTTACGTGTGCTGCCACTCGCCATTTGCTTGCGTCTTGGCAGGTTCCTTGATTTTTTGGATTGGACGTCCCTGCCTTTTTGCCTTGCTCCTAGGTCCTTGGAGCTAGACTCATAAGAGGCATCCCCATCAAATATAGCAAAAACCTCCTGGGTCGAAGTTGAGGTTTATTTCATTGTAGATTGCATCTATTTTGCTTGTGTTTTGTCGTTTATCACGTGGTTTTTGCGTGATCCCTCATTACTCGTAGTTAGACAGGTGATGCCGCTTTTTGATGGAGCAGACAACCGTACAGTAATTTCTGTGTCCGTTGAATGAACTAGCTGTTCACATTCAGTATAGCAGGGCATACCCAGACTTGCGGCAGACACTGGGATTTCTGGCTGTTAGACTACTTCTTTTCTGGATTTTGTGTTCTCAATAGTTTAACCGTATCTCTAAAACAGGCCAAGAATTATCTTTTGTCCTCTCTTCCCTCTTCAATTGAGTCGATTAAAGTTTTAAAGATGATATTTTCTGATTCCTTCTCTCTTGCTCTCTTTTCTCTCGCTGCTTCGATATGTGCTTCGATGAAGGTTCATTTAGATTGAATCAATGCAACGAGTGTCATTTGATCTTTGTAGTTATCGTGAAGCGATTCGTACAGCTTGAGGAAAGGCACCAATGTTATAGTTACCATTGAAGCCAGTGCTGCCTGTATAAGTCGATTAAAGTTTTAAAGATGATACTTTCTGATTCCTTCTCTCTTGCTCTCTTTTCTCTCGCTGCTTCGATATGTGCTTCGATGAAGGTTAATTTAGATTGCATCAATGCAATGGGCCTCATTAGGACCCAGGCGGTCAGGGGTTTACGGCGGCGTAAACAGCGCCGACCCTTACCACCTGATTCCGAGGTCCCTTAGCACCATGGAGGATTTAACACCTGCTTTTAGCAGGTGTTAAAATCCATGGCGCTAAGGGACCTTGTTGTTAATTACGCCACCGTAATTTACGGTGGCGTAATTAACGCCTTCCCCACTCCCATTATGCCCTATGGGGCAAGAATGGGAATGGGGAAGGGTAAATGGGTTAATGGGGACTTACCGCCCCGCCAACCTCGGAATGGGGCGGTAAGTCCGCCAACCACCATGGCGTAAACATAGTTTACGCCATGGTGGTAAAGGTACGACCCAGGTGGTAACTTACCGCCTGGGTCGTAATGAGGCCCAATGAGTGTCATTTGATCTTTGTAGTTATCGTGAAGCGATTCGTACAGCTTGAGGAAAGGTGCCAATGTTATAGTTACCATTGAAGCCGGTGCTGCCTGGAGGTTAGCACACTGATCATCCTGTGTCTGTGGGTTGTCGAATTTCCACCTTTCGCACCAGGGGCACAGCTCTTCAGAGGCTTATCCCCCTTTTCCCAAGCTTTGCTTTTCCAGGATCTGCGATGAACTGAGCTCTCACTATGTAAATCTTCTGAATCTTCGGTGGAAGAGGATCCACAGTTCTCTCTTCTTCTTTGTACACCTACGTCCTTTCTGGTGTCAGTCCAGGTGGAGGAGGCTCCTACTGTCATGGACTTAATCCTAAGGCCATCAGCTCCCCTGTCAGTCACCAATCTAACCTTTTTTCCAGGTCCCATTGTTGAAGTCGACTTGTCAAAATCCACTTCCACAATTGTTTGTTTTGCCTTTCTTGTTGGTAATAAGGGGTTTTCTACATTTAGCTGTGGAATGGTTAATTGAGTGGGAGACAGAAATCTGCCAAAAATTATTTGACCTGTAGCCGTTATAGATAACAACATGCATTCTTTATTAGCCGATGTACTGGGTTCACTTGTCTCCCCAGACGGTCGGTTCTGATTTTCAAAGGTGAGCACCTTATTCTCTTTGGTGCCGTTCGTTGGCAACTCGGTTAGCTCTTGAATTTGATTTGGGTTCATCATGTACGGGTACCATCCCCACTCTCACTATGCTTGATGTGATAGGGTTTAGGTTTGTAGAGATGTCTGTTGTGTGAATTTTGTTTTAAACTACTGGAAGCGCTGACACTCCGCAGTCTTCTTCTTCCATTAGAAGTGCGACATTCTCTAGCGAGTCAGGAACGGGCAGTGGCTGCCTTTTCCCGCTTGATATGCCTGGGCATTCTGGAGCCGCCAGGAGGTCAGCGTCTGAGATATCTAGCCTCGAGACCTCCACGTTTTCTGGTGCAACAGTTGTTTTTTGTGCCTGTGTAGCGGCTAGATGTGGTTCTGTGTGAGTATTGAGCTATTTTGGCTTAACATGCCACCTGATTGACTTGGCATCTGAAAATGATTTAGAGCATTGCTTTATTTGCAAGCCGCTTGATATTTTGGGTCGTAAGGGGCCCAGTTCATTTGTGGGTAGTGGGCTTCCTGCATTCCATCACTTTGTTTTGGCTAAAGGGGTCGAGCCTTGTCGTGCCGTACTCATGAGGTGAGTGAGAGTCTGTCCAGACGTTGATTTCGTCTTACCTTCGATGCTGATATCGCATTTCTGGCCTGTATCATTTGAGGTAAATGGGTCTACAGGTTCTTTTGGTTCATTGGAAGTAGAAATTAAGTTGTGGAATGGTTCTTTATCCGTCCACGTGAATGAGTCTTGCACAGGCTCTCGGCATGGTATCTTGCTACCAATCTGCGCAGGCGGCAAGGCCGCGGAGCGCCCCTCCACCTCCCCCACCCTCTCGTTGCTTTTCTGGATCGATGATTCATGCGTATAAGGGGGTTGATCATGTACAAGGTTATGTTATGTTATCGGTACTTGTATAGCGCACCGTCACCAACGGAATTGGTCCCCAGGAAAAGGTGGGGTATGGTTAGTTCGGGAGGAGGGGAGAAGGAGAGTGGGAGATGTGGTGTGCTGTTGTCAGCTTCAGCTCGGTATACACTGAGTGCTGGGCTTTGGTGCTAGTATCAGATCGGATGAAGGCCTCGAGTGCTGTGGGTGAAGTTTATGTGTTGTTGATGCGGTGTGGTAAAGTGCGTGCGGATTGCTGGGAGAGAGATGGTTGTGTGGTTTTGTGTGGGTTTAAGTATGCAGAAGATTGAGGGTTGGGTTAGTGTGGTCTGTATCCTGGTTCAGGTACTTATGATTCCGTTAGAGTTGTATAGCTGTGGGTTCGGATGTTGCTGTGGGTTCGGATGTTGCTGGTTCCTGGTGGCCGACTCGATTTGGTGGTGTTGCGCTGATCCAACTGTATCCTATTGAGTATAGTTTGGATTGGTGGGTGCGTCTGAACCTAATCTTCAGGTGTGGGACTGCGTGGGTGATATCTATTCGTAGGTGATCTAGTGTGACCCTGGTTGGTTAAGGCTTTGAGTGGTTCAGGGTCGCGGTCATGTTGAAGCGTTGTCCTAGTGGATCCGTCTTGGTGAGCGTGTGTATTCAGACGTTCGTATCCTTCTGTCGTGACTGATTCTTTGATTTCCGTGGGGTGAACATCCTTGAATCTGTTGTTTAGTTGTAGTTTTGTGTGGTGGGGCATTGTGCTTTCTGCTTTGTATTGGTGGACCGTGTGTAGTGATGAAACATTCTGTTTCTCACCCATTGCATTGGGCCCGTGATGCAGTGCTTCCTTTCCCTCTCTATGTTTTGTTCTAAGGGCTGTTGGGGAAGGTCATAGTTAGGTCCTGGTCCTGTTGATGATTCGTTCTAGTCTTTCTGTCTTAGTTTGCTATGTTTACTGTCTTTGGTCATATTGCGACTGTCTCCCGTTTGGTCCTTTAGTATGCCGTGGGATATTTGCCTCAGCTTTTCCCATTGATTGATCGGTGCGTATCGCGGTCGCTCTACGTTCGTAGATGTTCTTTGGTATGTAGGTGCCCCTGTGGCCAGTCTTTCTAGTTATGATGTGAAGAGCCAGGTTTTGAGTAATTTCCTGAATAATAGGTGGTTTCTTGTGTTACGTATGTACTTTGGCAGGTCGTTCCAGGTTTTCGGGGCTTGGTGAGAGAAGGAGGATCCTCCAGGTTTTCTTTTGTTGTAGGGCTTCGGTTCCAGGCGGATGTCCATGCTTGATCTGAGCGTTCTTGTTGGTTGATGTAGGTGCAGTTTGTCTCTAAGGACCTCAGCGCCTTCGTTGTCTACTGCTCTGTGCGTAATGCACATTGTTTTGAATTTTATTTGTTGTTTTATTGGTAGCCAATGTAGTGTTCTCAGCGCTGGTGCGGTGTGTTCTCTTCGGGGTAGTTTCAGAAGTAGTCTGGCTGCCGTGTTTTGGATGCGTTGTAGTTTTTTTAGGAGTCGTTCAGGCATGCCTAGGTATAGGCTATTGGCGTAGTCTACTTTGGACATGACGAGGGCGATGATGGTGGTCATTTTGTTGGCGAACGATAAGAACGGTAAGATTCTCTTTGCCGCTCGCAGGAGGAAGAAGCATTTCTTGAGGAGAGCGTTTACTTGTGGCTTTAGCATGAGATTATTGTCCATCAGAACCCCCAGGTTTTTTACAATCGCCGAGGGTGCTGGGGTAGTCCCGAGTTCCCTTGGCTAAGGGATGAATTGGTTTTCTCCTCCATTTTTTGTGACAATCATTATTTCAGTTTTGCCTGGGTTGATTTTGAGGCAATTGGAGTTCATCCAGAAGAATACATCGCGGAGGCACTTTTCTAGCATTGAGTTTCTTTCCGGGTTGTCTTGTATTTTGAAGATTATTTGTGTATCGGCAGCATAGTTGTAGCAGGTGAGGCCGTGGCTTTTGATGATTCTGATAAGTAGATATAGGTAGATGTTGAATAGTAGCGGGGAGAATGATCATCCTTGTGGTACTCCACAGGTGGAATCTCTCTGGCTGTATTTGAAGGGTTTCATCCATACAGTTTCCGTTCTGTTTGTTAGGAAAGATTTGATCCATAGTAGGGCGGTGTCTGTTAATCCAAGCGCTTTTAATCTCGTTATGAGGGTGTCGTGGTCGACTGTGTCAATGCTGGCGATAAGTCTAGGAGTATCAAGGCAGTGCTGTTGTCCGAGTCTGCATTGATTTTTAGATTGTCCCATATTGAGAGTAGAGCGGATTCCATTCCTCTGAGTGGCCTGAAGCCAACTTGTGCCTGGTCTAGTAGGCCGTGCTCTTCTATAAACTCTTGGGTCGTTTTGTATATGTAGGTTTCGAGCAGCTTGGCTGTACACGGGATATTGGAAATAGGTCTGTAGTTGTAGAGGTCCTCTACGTTTCCCGCTGTATCTTTGAGTAGTGGCCTGATGAATGCAGTTTTGAAGGCTTGTGGCACTTTCCCAGTTGCGATGGAATGGTTGAGGACGTTCCTGTGATATTCCATGGGCGTTCCTTGTTTAAGAATTGATTTGTATGTGTCTGGTGGGCATGGGTCATCGGGGGACCCTGAGTTGTTGCTTTCATTCACTTGACGAATGTCTCCACTGATATTTCTGGAAAGCTTTGTAGTTTGTTTGGGTGCTCCTCCCAGGTGTAGGTTGGGGTTGTGAGCAGATCAGACGGTCTGCTTTGAATGGTTTGTTGGATGTTAGTGATCTTGTTTTTGAAGTGGTCCGCAAGGTCGTTGCAGAGTTTCGCGGAAGGAGTTGGTTTGTTGTTACATTCTGGAGGGTTTTTGATTTCGTTTATGATTTTGAAGAGCTCTTTTTGGGTGTTTGGTGCTTCGAAGCAGCCTGGAATAGGATAGCAGGCGTTGTTCCATGGCTCTCAAGGCACCCTCAGCTAACACTCTGCCAACACGCCTGGACTGGGGGTTTTGGCAGATAAGTCCCGCTTCTTGCTGATGGCCACTGAAAAAACACTTCAGTCTTGATGTTACTGCTGTTACTGCTATTGCACGAGGAAACGCTGCTTTCCAATGGAGTCTCCTGTCAGGTGCCACACTCTGCCAACATCCCCTTTCCCCCAAGCCTAGAAGGCCATGTCTGGGGGCAGATTTCTCCATCTGTGGTGAACAAGCAGACACCGGATTGCAGAAATTAAGGTGTGAGCCCGGGAACATGAGAGATGAAGTAGAGGGGCCAAGCCGACTCAAATTGTTTCTATTTTAATATTGAGCTGCAGGGGGGCACCAATGAGAGAAGAAGGGATGCTACTCCTGCATGCATCTGGGAGTGCTGTAGAGGGGAATCAACTGCTTTTCCCTAGAAATTACCATGACCCTGCTTCAATAATAGTTGCCCTCATTATTGAGCTGCATAGTATTTTATCAGCTCCATAAGAATGAAACAATGAATCCTCTCTACGATCTGCAGTTGGCACATAAATCCCATAGGCCCTATGTCCATCCCCATATACGTTATAGGGTTGTGTAAAACACCATGTGCACCTACTACCCTGAGGTGATGCCATCTGGCTTATAGATTAGCGTTCGTTTAGGTTTTAGGGCTGGGTTCATTAGTATATGTTTGTTATTGATGTATGATATGATATGGCATTTGTAACGCGCCTATACACAAGTGTTTCAAGGCACGAATGTTGCTTCTGGAGCGTGTGGATTAGATGTATTATTGTGATGTGTAATTGTGTCAGTTGTCAAATGTATAGCTCTTTGAAGCTGGTTTCTGGTATAGCTACGCTCAATAAATGATGTTACTGCTACTACTGTCTCTGCGACAGTTGACCCTCTGCTGCCCCCTGGCTGCGGGAATCTACCCCACGGAACTTTGTTAGTAGAAGGGGCTAGGGCAACTGTCTCGCTGCCTGACCGCTGCACACAACATCAGTGCATCATGCACAGTGACGTCATTAACATGCCCCCAGCCCCTATGTATGGGTCCTTATATGGCTGCCCGTTCTGTTTGTGGATGGCGTGCCCAGGACACATTTTTACACCCCCCTGACCCCCTGACCCCACGTTCCGCTAAACACGTGCTTTTGCTTTGCTGTGGATATTCTTTGAAGCAACCGAGATTTGTGTCTAGGTTATTTAGTGTCTCAGCGTTTGTGTATTTGCCCGAATGATGTGACTAGTAGCATGATGTAAACACGTGGAGCGGGGCTTGGTGTGGGTCAGCTCCCCTTGCCGTCACAATGGCGTGTCCTACTTTCCTGAACGATCTCCTCGTTAATCCATCAGTCCCCATGCGTACATGCGACATTTCTTTCATGATGCTTGTTCTGGCGCACTATGTGCAGCTTTTAATTCATAACAAGCCTTTGTTCCAATTACCAAGAAATCTCATTTGTTCTGCTTAGATCAAATCAATAGTGCGTTAATTTCCCTTCACCGATTTTAGCATCTCGTTGTGAATATCGTACACACTGGGCTTAGATAACGCGTGTCTAAGGCTTCACAAGGAAGGATAGAGTAGGCAAATGGAGACGGCTCTCAGTGAGCATCGGAGATGGCAGTTGGGCTGGAGAAGTGCCAGTTGTGCTGTCAGGGTGATATCTGCCATTGGCCGGGTTGGGGCGTGGGGTTGTGTGACTGAGCAGTGTCACCTATCTCCGCCCTGTATGCGTCATTTGTAGTCACTTGAACTCTTTTCTTACCACTTCACTCACATTTCTCTGTAAGGTCCCTGCTCCTATAATATTTACCATCTATACTGTACACAACATGAGCAAAAGTAAAACTGCGTCTAGGTGCTTGTTGTCTATGTGATAATACTAGCCACTGTGGCGGGCCGCACCAGCTGTTAATGACCTGCCATCAGATGTAATGTTCCAAGAGAACTCAGGGCATTGCTGAGGTAAGCCGGGCGTTACCATGACTGTATAGGCCGCTGTGGTGGCCATTAGAATTCACGATTATCGTGTGCAGAATGTGGGTGGGGGCGGAAATAGGGGCGAAAAGAAGACAGTGGGGGCTGAGCACGTCATGTGGAATAGACTCCATTCGTTCTGAGAATTAATAGACGCTGGCCTAAGATGGGAAGTACAGGCAGGCAAAGGGAGAAATGGAGTCCTCCAACGCACAGACTGGGGGCAGAGTGCAAGCTGCTGGAAGGAAGACTGAGTGTGAGCGGCAATCCAGGAAGCAATGGGAGAGGTGAGTGGCAAATGTTGGAGGAAGGTGCATCGAGTTGCAGAGAGGGCTTGTAATGCAGGCATTTCTGCAGTAGGCAATGCCTGCATTCCAAATCATCTGATTGGCTGTGCCGCACAGTATGTGTTGGTATTACTCAAATCAATGGTACGCGATGTATCAGCCTCAGGAGGATGAAGAGATGAGTGGCCAGTGCTAGAATCCAAGGCAGTGGCTACAGGGTTCATGCAGATGCCGGAAGCGAGGCCAGAACTCCCTTTGCTTATGTCTTTTCTTCGCTGCATCCTGTCATGACAACCTTCTCTCTCTTGCCTTTGATATCCACCCACCCCTCTCCTTTTCTTCAACCTCCTCCTCATTCGGCTTCCTTTTCCGTTGCTATCCTTTCTCAACTTACTTCTTTACCATCCTCTTTCTCACCTGATTCAAGATTTCCCTCATCCTTCCCCTTATGCCTCCTGCTTCTCCTTCCTGCGTTTCCCCGTCTCTCCTTCAAATTTCACGCCCTCATTCCCATTTCCACCATTTCTTTCTTTTGATCCCTCTCCTCCCACTCATGCCTTTTCTGTCTTTTTCACGTCCTCTCCCAATTTCTTTGTCAGCTGCTTCCGCCCCATCATTCTGATCACTCATCCCCATCACAATGTACACCAACTGCGCAAGATTGGCCATTGACCCTCCCTCATTGGCTGGTGTGAGCCCTTGCCTACTGCAGGGGTGGTGCTAGCTCTGCAATGCTATTCGTTTTTTAAGTAAAACAAAAAAAGCGTACTCGTGTGTCCGGTGCATCGTATGTAGAGACTACGTACTGGCCTCCAGGTTGCTAAGCAACCAATTTGATGCTTTGTTTCAAGCGCTTCACTTCCTCAAGTCCTTTCGTGGCACTGTCTGCTGCTAATTTCTTTTTTAATTATGTA
Source organism: Ambystoma mexicanum (assembly GCF_040938575.1). Classification (NCBI taxonomy): domain Eukaryota; kingdom Metazoa; phylum Chordata; class Amphibia; order Caudata; family Ambystomatidae; genus Ambystoma; species Ambystoma mexicanum. The sequence continues at coordinate 1,455,598,294 of NC_090923.1, read as the reverse complement.
TTGGTTTATAACAAACCTTATACAAGTAGATATATATGATGAACTCAAATAAATATCAAAACAAATGCCTTATACCTATATCAAGATAAATCCCATTTCATACAGTTCAAGAACACTTATAAAACCACAGCACACAAATGTCTTGATTAAGGATGATTAAAATTTACATTTTCCATTATACGTCCGACAAACGAATAGCTTAATGTTAGCGAGCTTCATATAATCGACTATACTTTAAAATTCATTGATTGTTTCTGAATCTTTTAAAAATATTATTGCTTTAATTAATAACGAAGTAGGTTGGCCTCTTAAAATCCTGTCCCAGAATGAGACGGTCTTCCATTACCACTCACCCTGAACATATTCTCTGATGGATAACAAACGCTTTTCCTGAAGGCAGGGACAAACTATGAATACATGCTTCAGCGACCGACTCACATAAACAGTATGTACAGCACACAAGTCATCCTCTCTAAGTCTCCTAATAAATAAAATCTCATGAGTGTTGGTCAGGTTAAGCCTCATCCTCAAGAATGAACTCATAAGCCTCCCGTCAGGGCAGCGATTTAAGTAATTCGGGAATGTGCCTTGTTTCTTGTGCTCAACATATCTCGCTATATCATTTATATACATTTCAACTTCTAATCCAATCTACATCCATGATCTTTCTCTTTATTAAATCATGTCTGCAGTTAATGCATCTTCAGTGAATTTGGTCAAAAGGCGCTCAAGACCTATTTGGGTTCTATCCCACAATAAAAAGTCGTCGGCATAGCTTTGCCAGTGACATTTTTCCATATATATTCTCAGTGGTACAAAAGAGGGCGTAGCTAGAAACTCCCCTAAATCAGATATATAGAGGTTAAAGAGGCAGGGGGCCAATACGCACCCCTGCCTCAAACCTCTTGCCCTAATAATCGGTTCTGTAACTGAGCCCTGCATATTTAATCTGACTTGAATAGCAGTGTTTGCATAGATGTGAATCAATATGTCTACTAAGTGTAATAGGAAATTCCAATGACATAACTTGCCCCATAATGGTTCCTGATCGACCATATCAAAGGCAAGGCTAAGGTCAATGGATGCAATATAGAGAGGACCGGTGCCCTTTCTTCCTTCCTGTTCAATTACCGTATTAACAGTGAGTCCCTTGGCATCAAAGCCAATACCTCTTCTGAATGCAGTTTGGTATTTCACCAACTTTTCCGCTGTTGTGATCCACTTTTCTACTTCTTGCAGGATGCATACAGAGAAGATTTTATTCTCAACGTCTAGCAATGCTTTTTGCCTGCAACTTAACAGACTCTGTCTGTCCCCGTATTTATATATTGGGACAATAGTGCAGATACTTCAAGAGGCAGGAAGCGTGTTGGTCTTCAAAATGTTTTCCAAGAGTATGAATAGTATAAGGGTGCAGGACTTAGGGTCTGATTGCAAAAGCCATCAGGGCCTGGCGCTCATGAAGTAGAGGCTAGTGTATTAGCTTCATAAACTTGCTCTACCGAGATAATAACAGCCCAAGAACCCTGATCCTCTTCTTGCCAATTATCTGCTGCCGTTCTCTGATACAAATTCCTATAATACCTGGCCATTGTTGCTTCATAATAGGATTAGACATAACATCCTTTCTGTGGGCATCTCTAGCCTTTACCATGGTCCAAAGGTTCTTGGTTTTACTTTCAGTTACCATTTTGAGCATCTATTCTCCATCTTTTTGGGCCTGAAAATATCTGCTGCCTTTCAGCCAGTTCTTATATTTCTGCGTCTCGATTCTAGTTTCCCTAGAATTCTGCACTAACTCGAGGGCACGACAATGTATCCTTTGAATGACAAGCAATTTACATTCCAGTCACCTGCCATTATTAATTCGCCCTCAGGTGTCCTGGATTTAAAGACTTCCAAGGTTCTGCTAATTGATTCCGCGAAATCCAGTATGGCAGACTGAGTGGGATGCCAATAGATGTTAATCATCAACACATGTTGCAAAACAGACTTAGTAGTTGAAGAAAACTCAACTGCGAGAATCCCTCTAATATTTTATTAAATATATTTTCCTGTGAGGCCTCAAATATTATACTAAAAGCAATGATAAGGCCTCCCGGAGGTCAGCCCCTTTCAAGACACATAGCTGACGGTACAAATGTGGCCTGACCACCCCAGACCAAGGTTTCCAATGCACAAGTCTCCTGAAGCATAATGATTGGAGCCATACTAAAAGTTTGAGCAATTTCAACATCTTTTAGAAATATCCCATAGCCTCTAATGTTCCAAGACAATAAACGTATTGTTTTTTTTTTTTTTTTTGTTGTGCAAGAACGTTGATGGCCATCAAAGATTCTGTGTGTTCAAACCTGTCTGCACGTTCCGGTTTAAGAGCAACGCCATCAACCAATTCCAATCTTTGTGAATTTTTGGGACCGCCTTTTTAATGTTAGAGAAGCATACTCTTCTATTACCATCTTTGCAAGCAAGAAAGGTTTGCAGGTTGTTGTCCATAACTATGTCATCCATTTTACTTGGATTAACATTCCGAGAACCCTGTTTGGTAGTTTTGACCCTATTTTAATTGTGTTTAAGTGTGCTGAAGGTCAAATCCAAAATATCTCAGTGCTTCTACTTCTTCCAACAACACTGCGTGGCCTGCACGAGAGGGAAATGTAATGACGATAATATTGTTACTGTTGTCGTCAAAGAATTCCACCAAAGATATATAACCTTAGCCTAGGCATCTCGTTAAAAAGTGGCAATATATTTGTCCTGTTTAAAACTAGCCCCAAATTGTTTGTCGTGTCCAGTACATATTCTATTATTAAAAACAGGGAAGGATAGACCAATGCTTTGTTTAGCGGTAATGTCTTCAACACAGTTCTTCCCCAGTTTATGATATCCTGCTGGCTCTTTACGATCCACGAGCCACTACTAATGTCTTCTTCATTTAAGAGACTATTATTTCCCCATAATACTAAGAGTCTGGTGTATACAGCATCCCTGCCATCTTCTCGATTTGTAGACTCCTTCATATCACAACAGTATTTTGGGTATAAAAATGGCAATGTTTGAGTCTGAACAAGTTGATATACAGGATCGGGCCCACAAAATAGCAGGATCTTCCTTGCATTTTGGATGTTATCTGTAACGTCAGTCCTTGGGGCATTAGCTGGAATCTGGCTATCGTGCAAAGAGTTGTAAATAACAGGGATGCAACTAGGTGAACCGTTTTCAATTATACCCCAATTAGCGACATATTGTTCTCCTAAATTGCATTAGGACTGCTTGTCGCAGTTTCCTTTACCGTGAGAGTTATTAGCAGGAGGTTGACTCCCAGATATGTTGGGTGCTCCCTTTTCACTTACTCCTTCGATACTTTCTGGTCCCCTGAGTACAAGCGTTGGCAGTTTACCACTTTAAGTGGCCACCGCCTGTGTTTTTGGTATCACTGTCCCAGAAGGAGCATTGCTTCTTTCTTCAGTTAGGGAAATAAGCTGAGTCCCAGTACCAATACAGTTGTTAATTGGCTCTCTTATGTCAATCTCCTTAGCAGAGCATCATTCTTGATGCTCCTTCTTGAAAAGAATGTCCCCTGTCTGTGTCCAGCCATCGCTTTTGACTTTGATGCAGTCCTCGTGCTAGGTAGAACTTGATGTAGGTCGGCTGACATAATTGGTCCAGTTAGAGCCATATCCGTCTCTCCCTGTGTTTTTCTGGTTTTTGTGACTATCAGATATCGAGGGAAACTCTTTTCTTGCAGAGGAGTCAATGCCTTTTGCCAGGTCCTGAATTGCCTATACGTGTGTAGTGTGTATTTGATGTAAAGATTTGTGTGAGTTTTTTATTGTTTGAAATTTTGTTTTAGCGATTCTTGCCATATTTGTTTTATTTACTTGCCCATGCTTGTGAAGCGACGTTCTCTTGCTCCTTTGCATTTGTTGATAATCTAGATGGTTCTTCCTCTATAACAGTCTGGCTTCCCCTTATACTGTTTGCAGACTGAGGCACTTTACTTAGTCCACCTGAATGTTGAGCAAGGGAGTATGATTGATTTGCTGCTGAGGCCACAGGTAGAGAGTTTGCTGTTGTCTTGTTGGCAACTGCGTCCTCATTCAAATATGGTTTTGTGGTTGCAAACATTATTTTTGTCACTATTATGTTGATCGGACATCTCTTCTATTTTCTTCTATTTGTACCCTAATCTCACTCAACATCAGTGTGTGGGCCCTAACCTCGTCCCTGATGTTGTTGTAGAGCTCCACAAATGAGCTGAGAACAGTATTCAGGGCTGTATTGCTCTCCCCAAAGTGCACGGAACAAACATAAATCACGAATGCAATTACAGCGCAAATACTTTGAACGTAGACAGATGCAATAACTCACAGCCACGCACTCTTAGAAGATAATCAGCTCTTATACGGCTATTTATTCAAAGCTTAGAAGTACATAGAAATAACTCACAAAAATAATATGGACATAAATCACAGAAGAAGTAAAGAATTCAAAAGGAAATACATCACTGTGAGCGTAACAGAATTCCTCATCTCGCCCAGAAGCGTCTGGAAGACCCTGGGAACAGCCAGGACGAGAGCACCACAGCTCACAGGCGGGCCGGACGTAAGCGTCCTTCTCTGGCTGAAGTCTCACCTGACCCCCTCCGGGCTTCCGCATATATACACACTCCACAAAGGGGAGTCAATTCTCGAACCTTCTGGAAATTGCACTTGCGCAGTTGAGAAACAGCCATCGTTTGCCAGCTGGGTCAATCGAGAGCTCCCCCCAAGAAGCGCAGTGCCTCCCTGCTCTACAAACACGCTCCACGGAGAACAGTAGCAAACCATAACAAAGGTAGCTTTCCCAGCAGAAATGTCCTTGACCGCATACCAGGTTTGGAAAGCATGTTTTTTCTCAACAGCGTGAATCTAACACTCAGCAAAACGTGTGCAGCTTTTCACTGCGGCATGAAGTAAATATCCATCATGGTTCTGAGCGCTCCCAGAATGCATTGCGCACCAGCGCCATTTTAAATCAAGCATAACAATTCCACCCTTGGATATTTACCTTCCATAGCCCGGTGGCAGAGGAACCGGTCTCTGAAACCTACAAAATGTTAAAACTAAATTGGGAATACATTGAATGCAACAACAACAAGCAATTATGATAGACAATATAATAAAAATGCAAGCAAAAACGTAACGTAGTGTACCCCCAATATCAGGTATCCATGAAAATAACCAATCCCACCAATTTCTATTACTATCTTGAGACACTTGAGAAACGAGATCCCTCAAACCTGGAATATGACTTTAAATAGATCGTGAATGGTCACTTAAATGGAAACAACACATACCATCAAATGCGTTACACCCTAAATTATGTTTTAGCAATAGATAATCAACAGCAGCTCTGTTCTGCAAAGTTGCTTTTCTAATAACTTGACTATCAAGGAGTAATTCTTCTAATGCCTGCGACGTATGATTAAGGCTTTTGACTACTAAACATGCTCATTTCATCGAAGATTTGTAACCTCCAGCAGCTAAACCCCAAACTCCCACTAATGAAAGGGTTAATGCTAGAACCTCAACTCCATTTACGGTCAGTCTCTTGGCAGAACCGACAGTATTCATAATCTGAAAAAGATTGTCTAATATCTGAGTCTTGAACTAAAGAATCATTGTGTGTGACGCCAAAAATATGCTTTAAAACCGGAACAGGCGTCGGCACCGCTACAAATCACGTAGTCAACAAAGCTTCAGCATTGGGCACATCAGTAAGACAAAAGTGTGATATGTTCAGTACTTGCTGTGCCAGGTATATCCACATATTTTCCTCTTGAGTAATCATAGGAGAATGTTTTCGCCTTCCTACGAACGCCTCTTGCACGACTGGCATCAAGGTTGTTTTCACTTGCTCCTGATGTGTTTGTCGCATTTCACGAATCCATGTCTTCTGTTTGGTTGGCTTTTCAGCACTGGCATAAGGCTGCTTGGGGATAACATTATTCATCACTATCAGTATCCCCTTGATCACTGGCACAGATGTGACATTTTTCGTTGGTAGCAGCAGACTGTTTGACTCTCCCAAATGGAGTTCATTTAGTGCCACAGTTACACCAACCAGACACAGGATCTACAAGGCAAACCCAGAAAAGAGATATCAGTGTTGCACATCACTCTCTCAGGTAACATTTGTCTGCGGGTAGATATTGCCATTTCTTTCTACCAGGCTCCATAACTAAAACTACTTGATTCCTGCCTGATGCAATGACATCTGCGGGCACTGTTGGGCCACTTGGCTTTTCCACCCACACCTTTGCACCCAGTACCATACTGTCTGAAGAGCCAAAACCACGGTCCCCACGGGTAGTTAACACTGTAGGAGGCTCCCCCTTCTTAAACACGGACAACTTAATGGGAATGACTATTAATTGGGCCACTCAATCACCCTTGTGGATTGATAACAATTGATCCCCACTATTCATTAGGATGACTTTAATCTCGCCCTGGTAATCAGCATCAATTACCCCTCCCAACACTTGAACTCCCTTCAATGCTAGGCCAGATCTAGGGGCAATCCATCCCATATGCTCTGGGGGAATCTGTACTCCAATCCCCGTTTCAATTACAACTATTCCTCTTGGATCTAATCTGATCTCTTCATGGGAATGCAAGTCTACCCCTGCTGAATCTAGAGTTGCTCGATAGGGAGCTAAAGAACCTGGAGTAATTTCCCAGTACAATAGTGTTTCTCTGACTGAATTGGGTTGAACCTGTAAAGTAGGAGTCATTAATCGCATCAAAGGAGTTTCATGTTCATACACAGCCCTATTGTTTAATACTTGCACCGCATCAAACACACGATCACGCCAGCCTGTCAAACTGCCGTCTCCAGATTTGTGCAACTGTTCTTTCAATAACCCATTCATTCGTTCAATTAACCCTGAAGCAGCTGGGTGATATGGGACGTGATACACCCACTCAATGCTCTTTTCCTGACAAAATTTCTGTATTAATTTGCCTTTGAAATGTGACCCATTGTCACTTTGAATCTGCAAAGGCACTCCATAATGTAATATGATCTGATCTAACAACCTGATGGTGTTCAGTTGGGTTGCATGTTTGCACGGCAAAACCATCAAATATCCTGAATATGTATCCACAATAGTGCATGCATACTGACAACCTCTACTGATTGGCATGGGACCGATATAATCAATCTGCCAAATTTGACCTGGTAATTTTCCTCTTCTCAATGTGCCTCGAACAATTTGAGGGATAGGTCTATGCAATTGGTGTTGGCACACGGGACATTGCAAAATGATCGTTTTCACTACTTCTAAAGGAAGACTGATTCCTCGAGCTTGTGCCCTCCTGATAGTAGCCTTTTCTCCAAGGTACCCACATTTCTGATGGGCCTATTTGGCCAAACCCTCCAAATCGTCTTTCTGAGCCTCTGCATCCACAGATGAACTCTTGGTGTGTTCTTCTGCAAAGAATTAAACCAACCTTCTAATGAGTCTGTGGCAAATGCGCGTCCACATGATATACCGTAACTTCACTTTGTAATAACATTTCTGCAATATCTTGCCACAGTTCTTTTCCCCACAACTCTTTTGAATGAATCTTCCACCCATTCTTTTGCCAAGTTGGCAACCACGCTGCTAATCCATTCGCCACTGACCATGAATCTGTGTACACATAACATTGACCAGGGGGTCTCTTGTTTCAATGCTTGGTAAACTGCGTAAAGTTCTGCAAACTGACTGCTCTTCCCTTTCCCTGTCGTTGTCAACATCTTTTTTGTTTTAGGATTGTACGACACTGCTTTCCAGTACCGCTCAGTTCCTACATATCGAGCTGAACCATCCGTGAACCAAGCTTGCTCTGTTTGCTCCACAGTCAAATCGCTGTAAGGTACTCCACATTTCACGGGAGACTCACGTTTTTCAGGCACTTCCGGTGGTTTGTAATCTGAGGGCGGTATGTTGGCTACTTGCTCATGTAATTTTGCCACTCCACCCTTTCCTGATTTGGCTCTGTCTTGAATATACCATTTCCACTTAATTAGGCTGGCCTCTTGAGCATCTCCTATTCGATGTGTTTTAGGAGAGCTCAGTACCCATTGCATGATTGGTATTTCTGGTCTCATGAATACATCATGGCCCATCGCCATCTGCTCGCTATCAACAAGAGCCCAATAACACGCCAGCAATTGCTTCTCAAACAGAGTTATTGAGTCACCAGCGTCGGGCAACTTATGACTCCGAAACCCTAATGGCACACGTTTCCTGTCTTGTTTCTGCCACACACTCCAGTTAGTATAATTGTCTTGTACAGACACATTTAATTCCACTTTGCCTTCCTTCAATGGCCATAAATCAAGCACCTGCTGCACGGTGTCTTTAGCCATCTCAAAGGCTTTCTGCTGCTCTTCCCCCCAATGAAACTCATATTTCTTTGGTGTCACCTTGTAGAGGGGGGCCAATATCTGCCCTAAATGAGGAATGTGCTGTCTCCAAAACCCAAACAGTCCTATAAACTGGTGAGCTTGCTTTTTGTTCATTGGAGTGGTGAATTCAAGTATTTTCTGTCGGGCTTTAGGCACCATTTCTGGATGCCCATGATTCCACTGAATCCCTAGGAATATCACTGTTTCAGCTGGACCTTGAATTTTACTCTGATTAATCTCCCACCCTTCCTTTTTCAATCCTTCCATAAGGACATCTAACTGGCTTTGCACACTGTGCTCATCCTTGCCTTGGATCAAAATATCATCAATGTAATGAGAGACTTGTATGTCAGGTTTACACGGTATCTTGTCTAAGTGCTCTGCCACCAGCCGGTGACAGATAGTTGGGCTGTGTCTGTACCCCATAGGTAGCCTCGTGAAAGTGTACTGATGTCCACCCCACGAAAATGCAAACTGTTCTTGACACTCAGCAATTGGCACAGAGAAAAATGCATTAGCTAAATCGATCACTGCACTCACTCCCTGTAATCCACTGTCATCCTCCACGACCCATCTCCCTTTTTTAATAGGCCAGAGAGGATTGTTCCATGAGGTGGTAATAGGGCGTAATACACCCGCCTCCACGTACTCTTTGATGGTGTCTGAAATGTCCTTGTGCCCCCCAGGAATGCGGTATTGTTTCATTGCTACCCGCTTGTTTGCCATTGGCACTTGCACTGGGGGCATCTTCAATTTGCCTATGGTAATGGGTGTACATGTTAATGCACTCACCACAAACTGGTACGTTTTACTGCCAAGTCCCAAGGTTAACCCTTCCAAAATGTCAAAGCCAATTATATATTCAGGTATCAGGACAATCATCACTTGGTGTCAAACTGGATATTAAATTATGCCTCCTATTGTAAACGATTGTATGTATATTGGCCTATGCCAAGTCGCATGAAACTGTACGCGAATAACTCTCTACGGCAAGGTCTTGACCTTAGAAATTGATGTAAGCCGCCATCTTGAATCAAGCCGCCATTTTAGGTTCTCTTGCTGTGTAAAAGTCACCCTGTACATCAATATGGTGGACGATGCCAGTCCGAACAGAATCTGGTCGACATGACCTCCGTACAGCTAATGTATAACTTGCCTGCAAGCCACTTGTTAGGGTCGTGAACTGAGACTTTGTCCTTCTGTTGACCTGCATGTAAATGGATTACCTGTATCAACGGAACTGATCTATGCACATACTGACAAATAAATTAGAATTGACCTGGCAGAGACACTAGACCAGTAATACATTCATGGAATGGTTAACCCGCGAAGGGGTTGGACAACAGGCTGGAGAAATGTATAAAAGCCTGAATGTCCCAATGTACAGTCTCTCACTGAATACATTGAACCCCGTTGAAGTTTGTTGTGTTGTACTGAGGGCCGATAGCTATCTGACCTGTCATTGACTTTGTCATTGCTTGACCTTAAAAATAAAGTACTTTGTATGTTCCTTTGTGACCAGTGTTTGGTGTGTTTCCTTTGGGTTTCCCGGCCTCATATTATTTTTCTCTTTTCACAGTTGGCGCCCGAATAGGGACCCTCAAGATTGATGCTGGACCATTGAAGGTTGACGCATGCTATTGGACCGGGATCGGACGGTGTGATACTACGGGCCCGACTGAACGAGACGCGACACCTCTACAGCGCTGCACGATCCGATCCTTGGAAAATAGCTGTGCGGTCTGTGACGGCATCTTGACGAGGGTCCACTTTTGAGGCAGGCAGATTTGCCGAAATCACCAAACACAAAATTTGTTAGGTAAGTTCTTTGATAAACCGTACGGTCCACCTTAGGTTTGGTCAGGTGAGTCGTGACCCGACTCTTAATTTAACCCTGACAATTTGAATTTGGCGCATTGTATCTGCAGACACAATTATCGACCAGGTAACACCAAGTTTTTGAGAAATGCCTGGGAAATTGTCTAGCTGCTTTAGGGCATTATTCCGCAGCGATCGACAATCTTTGGAATTTAGCCGCCTGGCACCACAGGAGGGGTCGGCGGCGTTTACTATGTATTGTAAACATGGCACTGGAAGTGTAGTATTTAATGATATTTGGCACAGACAAACCAGACATGCCTCCGAACTTCAGTGGCCAATCAATGGTAGCTTTGAGATCCCTCGTATTGAATACTTAGAGTCGGTCTTGTTAAAGAAAAAGGCCAGACCCGCAGCATTTGATGTTCTACAGAATTGGAAAAAAGAAGCGTTGTAGCAGCTTAAGATTAGGGAAAAATATGCGCGCCGTCATAAAACTAATGCTGAAAAGGCGTTGTTATATGATCAGGACAAACAGTCTGAGTCAGTTAAGAATATGGACAGGGCTTTCTCCCTCGGTATTCAGAAAATCTATCCTTCTAAAGACCTTCATGTTTCTGACGAGTTTCTCGATAAATTGTTAAATGAGCGAAGGCCTGGTGCCTCTGCACCACCTCCGTATGATCCTCTTCCTGTTGCTTTGCCTTTTCCTGCTGTTATTCCTGCTCTCCCTGCCCAACCTGTTGCTCCTATTATTCCGGCTGTTGTTCCTCCGCCTGCTCTACTGCCTCTTCCCATTTCACCAGTAATAACACCTCCATTGAATCTGCCTGCACCTCCACTCCCGAGTGGTTCTGTACCGACTATAGTTGATCGGGGTGCGGGGTCGAAGGTTGTTACTCGTAATACTGTCCCTACAGATAAAAAGCGGGAATTGTTTGCATGGGCTAAGCATTGTATGGAGAGAGATGATCGAGCTAATGTTTTTGCCACACTGTCTAATATGGATAATTTTCCTGAGAAAAATGTTTTTATTGAAGGTTTAGGGATTAATTTATGCGTAATGCGGGGTAAATTAAATAATGTGGATCTCCCACATGGGCTGAGGGATCTGAATATTTTAGCACTATCAAGAGATACTGTGGCGAAAGTACATGAGCATGTCGAGAGGTTGTTAGAGTATAGGAGAGATTTGGAGAAGTTACAGAATGAGGATGATGAAGAGGAGAGTATTTATGTACAGAAACAATTTCTTCCGTGTCGTAAATGGGCATCTGAGGAAGCAGAAATTTGTACAAAAGATGCAATTAGATGGATTTCGCACTTATCGATAACTTTGGTTGAGATATGTGACACATATAGTCAATATACGCTAGAAATGCAGAGGAAGGTGATTCAGGTAATGGTAGAGTACCTGCAGGATGAATGTGTGAGGAAGAAGGTTAGTTGTCCCACAGAGTTACTGGGTATGTATAAGAGAGCTTATTCACTTGACACTTCTTCGACTGCTTTCGCGCTCGACTTAGCTCTGTTGCATAGTAAGCTTTCGGAGTTGCCTATATCTCATTTGCCTATGAGAGAGGTACCTCCGACTTTTGTCCCAAAAGTTGAGATTGCCGCTAATGCTGCAGCAGGTATAGTTGCTGTGGACATTCTTGCACATTATGTATCACAGTTTGTTCACGTCCCGTTTTCACGAAAGGAAGTGAACACTATTAGGCAATCTATTCCCGACATTAGGAAAAATCCGACAGGATTCTATAAAGAGATAGAGTCCGTCTTGCAGTCCTCAGTGTTCACCCTAGGCGATATTGACTTGTTATTCCCTGTACTCCTGCCCGTAGATTTGTGGAAGCAGGTTAGAACAATAGACGATGCACCTGGGTTGGGAGATACGTGGGCTAATATAACTAGGCTTGACGGGGAAAGGCCAGCTGGAGAGAGACCGCTTCAGGTGATACTCACTTTGCCTGACAGAATCATTGCGAAATTAAAAACTATAATTCCCGAAAAAAGAATTATTTGGGACAAGCTTACGGCCTGTGTCCATGGAAAATCTGAGGGTGCCACTGAGTTCTTTAATCGGTTCGAACAAGTATTCTCGGACTTCAGTGGACAGGATTAAGGCACAGAATCTGGGCAAATGTTATTTGTGGACAAATTTGTGCGTGGATTGCTGCCTGACATCCAGTCACAGATTATGTCTTCCGAGAGCGCTTGGCAGGCGAAATCCCAATAAGAAGTACTGCACATAGCTCAGTACTACGAGAACCGTGTCAATAATGAAAAAGATAGAGTCGAAAAGAGAAAAGGAGACTTAAAGACTAAAGTATTGTTACAACAAATTGTTAGAGGCCCCAGAGGGGGTAGTTCGCAAATTAGAGGTCAGTATGTTCCACAAGGGAACGTGCCCTTGGGTCCTGTGAACATTAACCAGTGTGCCTATTGTCGCCAGGAGGGCCATTGGCGTGCACAATGCCCCGTCCTTCGACAGAGATCGAATAACACATTTGGGAGTATGGGTAGACGACCCAGAGGTCGCCCCGGGGTGGGGGGCCCTGGTAGAGGTCAGTTTTCACAGGATCCCCAGCAACCTTATTCACAGGACAATCAGACTTCGAGTGTGGATACTAGAAACATATTCGATCACCCTTCTGCTGCTTACCTCTCTGAGGAGCTTCCTTCTGATGATATTCTGTTTCGTTAGGATTGCCCGAAGCAGGGTTTGGAACCTACACCTATTCCCGTTAGTCAGAAAGGTCCCTACGTTGAAATGGTAGTGGGAAATAGGAAACACAGAAGTGCTCCATTGATCATTCTCGGGTTCCAAACATTCCACTGTCAGGGCAAACCAATGTCTCCGTAGGGTTTTCTGGCACACCAGTCATTTGTCCGGTTTCTTCGCCGGTACCTATTTCTTTGGGTCCCTTTACGGACCATTGTCCATTTCTTTTGACTTCGAATTGTGGAGAGAATTTGTTGGGGTTGAATCTGTTGAAGGAATTAAATGCAGTAATTTATTGTTCATCTGATGGAGTGCGTTTGACGATTTCACCACAGCAGTTTTCTGTTTCACAGTTTTTGACTAGACCTTTGCCACCAGAATTCAGTAATGTCCCAGACTGTTTGTGGGCGGCTGACGACAATGATGTCGGTGTCCTACAGATTGAGCCTGTTAGAATATTTTTGAAACATGGTATTAAGCTGCCACGTATTCCGTAGTATAAGATCTCAGTTGAAGGTGAGCAAGCTTTGAAGAGCATTGTTTCCGATTTTGTGCATCGTGGGGTGATTGAGGAGATTACAGGAAGTTTGTGCAATAGTCTTATCCTACCCGTGTACCAAAAAGGCGATAATGCTATTCCGTTTCGTTTTATAATTGATTTGCGTGCCATCAATAGAGTCGTTGCTCCACAATTCCCAATTGTGCCTGATGCGACGACGATATTAACTATGATTCCAGCTACGGCTACTTACTTTAGTGTTGTGGACCTGAAGAATGCTTTCTTCAGTATTCCTATACATAAGGACAGTAGATATTTGTTTGCGTTCACCTTAGGGGGACACTCGTTCACATTTACTCATGCACCTCAAGGTTACACCGAGAGTCCTAGCATTTACAGTAGGGCCTTGAAAGAACAGCTTGATACTCTTGAATTACCACCTACTTGTACGCTGCTTCAGTACGTTGACGACCTGCTTTTAGCAGCAGATTCTGAGAGCTCTTGTAAAGAGGGCACTGTATTGTTGCTCATCCATCTAGCTAAGCATGGTCACAAAGCTTCGCTTAAAAAGTTTCAATATTGTTGCCAGGAGGTCACCTATCTAGGCTACCTCCTGTCAAAGGAGGGAAGAAGATTGACACCTGAAAGAATAAAACACATTTCTGGCATGTCTGTCCCAAATACACAGAAGGAAGTCAGAGCCTTAATAGGTATGGCTTCTTACTGTAGGTTATGGATCCTGAACTTTTCACTAGTGATAAAACCGATGTTGGCTTTGACAAAGAAGGGCATTTCTTCGTCATTGCCATGGAAATCGGAACATCAAAAATCATTTGAGCTTCTCAAGACTGCGTTATGCTCTGCACCAGTTTTGGGCACACCAAATTACGACAAGGCCTTTGTGTTGTTTGTGCATGAATGCGATGGATGTGCTTTGGCTGTATTAATGGAGGAACATGGAGGGAAGAATAGGCCGTGCGGTTACTACTCTTCCGCCCTTTATCCTGTCGCATGCGCTTTGCCAAGATGTTTGCGAGCTGTCGCTGCTGCTGCCGTGTCTGTAAAAACAGAGTGAGGGAATGGTCTTAGGCCATGATTTAACCCTGATGGTGCCTCACTCTGTGGATGTCCTATTGAACAAAACCCAAATGCAACACCTCACTTCCGCACGATTGACGAGATATGAATTAATTTTGTTTGCTCCCCACATACAAATTAGGAGGTGTTGTGTTCTTAATCCGGCTGAACTCCTACCTTTCGCTCAAAATACTGTTTGCGGTGATGATGAGTCACATGACTGCCTGTATGCTACTGAACAAGAAACAAAGGGAAGAATTGATCTTACGGACACTCCTTTGGATAATACGCAAGGGGAGCTATTTTGTGATGGCTCCTGTTTCAAACTTCCGGATGGTACATCCACAGCTGCTTATGCAGTCACTACATTGAGCACGGTTGTAGAGACCAAGCAAATTACACATAACTCCGCGCAGGCCGCAGAGATTATAGCATTAACCCGAGCTTGTGAACTTTCCGAAGGGCTAACAGTAAATATATATACTGACAGTCAGTATGCTTTTGGGGTGGCTCACAACTTTGGGAGACTTTGGTCAGAGAGAGGGTTTCTAACTTCACATGGGACCAAGATTCAGCATGGCCCCCTGATAGTACAATTGCTCTTGGTGCTCGCGCTCCCTAGTCAGTTAGCGATCATGAAATGAGCAGCGCATCGCAAGATCACAGACGATGTAGGAAAATGGAATGCGTTCGCTGATCAGATAGCCAGACAAACTGCCACAGATCTTCGCACAGAAATGTATGCTCTAAGAGAAACTAGGGATGTCTATGTAATGGACGAGGATATTGGGTCTATGCGGTATATCCAAGCTGATGCCACAATGGAAGAATCCAAGAAATGGGCTGAAGGCTTGGGGAAATTAGATGATGACGGGTGTTGGGTAGACACAGTTGAAGGGAAATGGTTACTTCCTAATGCCTACATAGTCATGATGGTAACTATGGCACACAGTCCCACACATGTGTGTGCTCAACAGATTACGAAAATGTTAGAGAAATTCTGGGTAAATGATAAGATTTCGAAAATTGCTCAGCATTATGCCCAAAATTGCATGATTTGTCTACAGCACAATGTGGGGAAAGGGACGGTAACTCCAAGTGGTAGCTTTGGCCTCCTGTCCCGTTTGAAGTGATTCACTTTGATTTTATTGAGATGGAGCGGTGCAATAGTTTAAAATATGTCCTTGTGGTCATTTGCGCCTTCAGTAAATGGGTTGAGGCTTTCCCTGTCAAAGATGGTACAGCCAATACCACTGCAAAAATTATGATAAAGGAGTACTTCCCGCGGTTTGGGTTGCCAAGAGTCATCTGGTCAGACAATGGTCCACATTTTGTTGCTGCTGTAATTTTACAGATATGTACGGCACTACATATTGATAAGCGATTTCATTCGGCTAGACATCCTCAAAGTGCTGGGTTGGTAGAGAGACATAACAGTATCCTAAAGAACAAACTCGCTAAGACGTGTGCCGGTACCAAACTAAAATGGCCGGACGCCTTACCGATCGTGTTATTAGCCATGCGCACTACCCCTCAAACTAAGACTGGGCTCTCTCCATTTGAGGTGGTGATGGGGAGACCTGCCAATATTTTGGGTCTTCCGAAACCTAAAGCACTGAGAAAAGTTGAGAATGTATTGCTTTCAGACTACTGTAACCAGTTGACTAAAAATCTGTATTTCATTTATCATCAGGTACGATCAGCTTTACCTGTACGTTATGAGGGCCCAGGACACAACATCCGGCCTGGAAACTGGGTCCTGGTGAGAGCATACGAGCGGTCTTCTTGCCTCGCGCCTCGCTGGCGGGGACCATTCCATGTCTTGTTGGTCACCCAAATGGCAGTGCGGGTGGCTGGAGAGAAGAACTGGATACATGCGACGCATGTCAAGAAACTTCCTCACCCGACGCCGCACGTTACAGAAGAAACAGAACCCCTCGCTAACGCTGCAATCGATGATCCTGAAGCAGCAAATAGCACTGTGAGTGAATCGGAGAATCTCTCTGAGCCCGTGGGGCTTGGGAAACCGTCCATTTTGTCTCCACACTCTTTGGAAAAGTCATTTCCGGAAACCATTGCTTCGAATTCTGCAACTTCCGTTGCCTCCGATACGTTGCTCTCCTCAGGGAGTGACGTTATCTCATTTCCGGATCAAACAGTACCGGGAACCACCAGATATAATCTTCGACGGAGAAAATAGACCTACTGCACGGTTCGAATGTGCATTCAAAAGAAGAAAAGGATCATCCAGGGCTTGCTTTTGCCCAAATTTGAGGAAGGGGGTTCTGACGGCTGAAGGACTAAGAAGCCGTGCGACCGGGGGGTCACCAGCAACGAACATTGGGGTTTCCATCCGAAGACTACGATGCCTGCCACCGCTACTGCCCGTATTGGACTTGTAAATAAGGGGGTGACCAACTTGGACAATGAACAATGTGCCTGGGCCCTGAAAACGTATTGCTGTGTTTTGATGATAATAATTGGAGTTTTTATAGTAACTGCTTTAGGATTCTGGTACGTCGAGGAGATTTATCCTCTAGAGCCTCTTTTGCAGACTGAAATTGCACCTACTGTTTTTACTCCTTTTGTACATGTGCATACTCTGTGACCTACGGATTCTCAGCATAGACAGAAGTATCACAATAATACAACGTGCTGATTATGAATTCGACATATGGCATTTTCAACAAAACCAATTGTTGGGTCTGTTCACATTTACCGCAACATGGGGATAAGAGGCTAGGTTGGTATAGTCATCCTTTACCTTTGACAACTGCTTGTTATGCCTCTCTTAGAGCACTGTTCTTTGGCCGATGGAGTGATAGCATCTCGGGGACTTTTGATGGAACTAATTTGAATGATTTTGATAAACGTGTTCTGACTCCCCTGGGATGCTCGCTTTTCACAAATAGGAGCAAACCCAACGTTGCTTCAATTAGGCCTTCCAATCTTTAGTTTCCTTTAAAAAGGCTCGGATAGGCAATAAGGATGCTGTGCCTCCGTCTTACTCTGTTAACCATAGCCCCGATTCAGTTTCTTTCTGCATACAGAGGAATGGTACCCGGTCAATGGTAGATATTAAAGGCTGTGCCAACGTTGCAAATTTGACTGGGGAAGACAGACCTTTGTATGTGGGCGAACCTGTCTATTTCGTTTGCGGTAATGTAGCATTTCCATGGTTGCCCAGGGATTGGCAGGGAACCTGTTATTTAGGGATCCTGTTACCTGGGGTATTCATAGCAAGTACTTTGGAAGTTTCAAAGGCTCGTCCACACCGGGACGAGAATGGTGATACCCCCACACAAGTGATGGGAGATATAGCGAAATCAGTTGTGCCATTTTGGGGGCAGATAGCAAATTCTAAAGACATCAGGAGACTAGCGAGAGTACTGGAGAGAACCATCAACTGGACCACAGATATACTCTATAACATGACATTAGAGTAAAAAGTGATAAGATTAGTAGCACTCCAGAACAGGATGGCATTAGATGTCATTCTGGCTGAACGTGGTGGAGTATGTAAATTAGTGGGGTCTGCTTGCTGTGTTTTTGTACCAGACTCCTCCCCAACCATTTTCAAAGCAATTCAGAATCTGCACGTCCTTAGCTCAGAAGTGCATGTTCCCGAGGGGAACTGGAATCTTAGTGCTTGGTTTTGGGATTTCTTGCGATCTTGGGTTTGGAAGGTACTTTCAGTTTTGTTGATCATTTTGGGAGTTCTACTATTCCTTTGTTGTTGTATTCAATGTCTGCCTAGTATTTGTTCGATGCTAGGGGGATGTTGTGCTCAGGCGATAGGTACGATAGGACACAAAGTGTATGCCCCGGATAAAACTTCCAAGGAGTATGTGTTAAAAGAGATCTTAGTGAACGACCTGATGGCCATAGATATCTCTGACGGCGATTCAGGGTGTATGAACAATGACATATGGAGTGACTTGCAAGGAAATCAGAAGTAGTCTTAGCACTTGGCATAGGCCAAAAGGAGGGTTTGTCAAACTGGATATTAAATGATGCCTCCTATTGTAAACAATTGTATGTATATTGGCCTACGCCAAGTCGCATGAAACTGTACGCGAATAACTCTCTATTGCAAGGTCTTGACCTTAGAAATTGATGTAAGCCGCCATCTTGAATCAAGTCGCCATTTTAGGTTCTCTTGCTGTGTAAAAGTCACCCTGTACATCAAAATGGTGGACGATGCCAGTCCGAACAGAATCTGGTCGACATGACCTCCGTACAGCTAATGTATAACTTGCCTGCAAGCCACTTGTTAGGGTCGTGAACTGCGACCTTGTCCTTCTGTTGATCTGCATGTAAATGGATTACCTATATCAACGGAACTGATCTATGCACATACTGACGAATAAATTAGAATTGACCTGGCAGAGACCCTAGACCAGTAATACATTCATGGAATGGTTAACCCGCGAAGGGGTTGGACAACAGGCTGGAGAAATGTATAAAAGCCTGAATGTCCCAATGTACAGTCTTGCACTGAATACATCAAACCCCGTTGAAGTTCGTTGTGTTGTACTGAGGGCCGATAGCTATCTGACCTGTCATTGACTTTGTAATTGCTTGACCTTAAAAATAAAGTACTTTGTATGTTCCTTTGTAACCAGTGTTTGGTGTGTTTCCTTTGGGATTCCCAGCCTCATATTATTTTTCTCTTTTCACATTGGTATTTCTGCCTATTCAAATTGCCTATTTTCATCTCCACTTTCGTTTGTACTGCGGGGGTCTCCTTTCCCTCTAGACCTGTAATAGTAAACTGTTTGCCTTTAAATCGTGCTGGATTACCATGAATCAAAGAGGCCTCTGCCCCGGTGTCTATCAATGCTCGCACCCCTTGTGTATTTCCTGGCTCCCAAAAAATCTTAACATCAACATGAGGCCGCCTATCCACTTTTATGCGGGCAAACGCTGCTGGAGCTTGGCCGAAGCCCTAGTCAAACTTCGAATGAGTGTGACTCGACTCCGCTTCTAACATCACACTCACCACCTTTCTCAAATCAGCGTATGTTGGCTGGTACGGGGAAGGTGTCCCCATAGACCTTTGTCTTGCTCTTCCGCAGGGGGAGCGGAAGGTGAGGTGTCCCCCTGTGGCGTGGTCACTACTTGTTTCTTAACCTGTTTATAGCGCTCTTTGGCTGCAAGTCCTCGTTTTTTGTATAATTCATATATTACTCTGGTTTCAATGCCTTCAATTTCTTCGTGTGGCACACCATCTTTTAAAAAAGCCAAAAACATGTCTTTTCAGGATTCTCGGGAGTCTCTGCTATCTTGCCACCTACCTTCGGTTCTTCTCTCACTACGCCCCTCTCTCTCCCGTGGCTTGTTATCGCTCTTATCGCACTCCCCCCAAATCTGCAAGTTGCCGAATGGCATCTGCTACCTCATCAGTAGCCTTGCCCATCATACCTACGAGCAAAGTCATAATGACACTTTTGTATGCGGGTGGCGCAGTTCTAATGATCATGTTTCGAGTTGAAACTGAGAGCGGCACGGCTCCCATGTGATCCGGAGCATCTATGTGAATAGCTTCTTTCATAGCATGCTCTCTGACTTTTTGAATTGCTTCTCTTAATGTATACCACTTCGTTTCTTCACTGGGCCAATCTGTAGTAATAGGGTATTTACGTATACATGCTTGGGCTACCAGGTGCAACAAAGACACCTGCGTATCTTGACCATTTGCATCAGGGGGCGATCCTGCTCTTAAGACCTCCTGTACATTGGTGTCAATTGACAGGGGTAAAAAATGTGGTGAATCCGTAGAATCTACCAACAACCCTGCAGCACCCACATCTAGTAATCTCACCATCCATGTCAGTAAAGCTTCCCCTGATTTATGCCTCAAACGGGTAATGATTTCCCCAACCTCCTGTTGTGTGTAATCCTCCAGCGTGGTTAAATCCACCATTCCGCCAGCAGGATTCTGCGGGTGTGGTCCGGCTCGCCATCTTCTAACGGGATTAGCCACCACTGTTTTCTGTTTCCCTTCCATTTTGGGGTCAGACTCATCTGAGGAACTACTTTCTAGACTGGTCGAATCAAAAATATCACCATCCCACTTATCCGGATCCCAGTCTATGCCAGCGGTAGCGATTACAGTTGCCACCTTTCTTTTGTTGACCCCTCTACGTCTTTTCCTATACTTATACCGGGCTACTCTGACTGCTGCCCTCTCGGCCACCGCCTGATATGTGTCGGCCTTATCTTTAAACAGTTTCATTTGAATCTGCTGCATTAACGCAGTCTGCCATTCTGCAGCTAGCTCTCTTTCTAATCGCAGGACCTCATTTTTCATTTCCACCTTCATTTGATGTATTTTCCTATAAGCATGCAAAAGAACCCAACCTCGTTTACCTAATGCCGCACATTCTTTACCACGTACTACTGAAACTTGTTGCAAGCATGCCATTACATCATCTGGATCGGCATCTCCCAATCCTTGATCCCATGTTTCACTCAGACCTGCACCACATGCCCACGCCTGAGCCAACTTATCATATGGACTCTTAGTCCAGCCTGGAATAACAACATCAGAACAGTCACCGCCAGCGGTAACGCTCTTCTTCCTGAACAAACTGCTCATTATTGCAAACAAAACAAAACTTCGTTGAATCTATATATTTTTTTCTCTCCACGCTGCGATCACTCCCACAAGCACTCACACACTGACAAAAGGAGGTTAGAAAAAAAACTTCACTATTCAAAAACTTCACTTACAAGACAACCAAATCCTATCTACGTTTCAACAGATTCTTGAATACTCGGCACAACTCAGCACCAGTATCCTGTTCGTGACGCCAAAAATGTATTGCTCTCCCCAAAGTGCACGGAACAAACATAAATCACCAATGCAATAACAGAGCAAATACTTTGAACGTAGACAGACGCAATAACTCACAGCCACGCACTCTTAGAAGATAATCAGCTCTTATACGGCTATTTATTCAAAGCTTAGGAGTACATAGAAATAACTCACAAAAATAATATGGACATAAATCACAGAAGAAGTAAAGAATTCAAAAGGAAATACATCACCGTGAGCGTAACAGAATTCCTCATCTCGTCCAGAAGCGGCTGGAAGACCCCGGAAACAGCTAGGCCGAGAGCACCACAGCTCACAGGAGGGCCGGACGTAAGCGTCCTTCTCCGGCTGAAGCCTCACCTGACCCCCTCCGGGCTTCCACATATATACACACTCCACAAAGGAGTTGAGAAAACAGCTGTCGGTTGCCAGCTGGGTCAATCAAGAGCTCCCCCCAAGAAGCGCAGTGCCTCCCTTCTCTACAAACACGCTCCACGGAGAACAGTAGCAAACCATAACAAAGGTAGCTTTCCCAGCAGAAATGTCCTTGACCGCATACAAGGTTTGGAAAGCATGTTTTTTCTCAACATCATGAATCTAACACTCAGCAAAACATGTGCAGCTTTTCACTGCGGCATGAAGTAAATATCCATCATGGTTCCGAGCGCTCCCAGAATGCATTGCGCACCAGCACCATTTTAAATCAAGCATAACAAGGGCTGATATTGATGGCAATGTGAATACAATTTTTTTCTGTCCATGGCTCTTAAGA
Source organism: Ambystoma mexicanum (assembly GCF_040938575.1). Taxonomy (NCBI): domain Eukaryota; kingdom Metazoa; phylum Chordata; class Amphibia; order Caudata; family Ambystomatidae; genus Ambystoma; species Ambystoma mexicanum. Next base: position 1,455,576,147 of record NC_090923.1, on the reverse strand, counting down.
TATGGTGTAAAGAGAGGTCTTGTCTGTCCATGTAGGACTGCATAGAAGTTAGGTTACTACTAGAAAGAAGTTCAGTTAGTAAAGTAGAGGTGTCCAACCGAGGTTCTCCTTGTATGGAAGATATGGCACTATATAAAGGTCTATTGATATGCGTTTGATCTCTGTCAACACTAGTAAGGGTAGTTCTAACCTGAAGCCCCTCTCTTGCATCCAAGAGACTTTGACCATTAATGTTCATCACCTCCTCCTTAGTTAAGGCCAACGTTGGTATGATTTGCGTAACTTTTGTGCTGGTTCCAGATTTTTTTTAAAACAGTGATTTTCTGGCATGCTATTGGGGTCATTTTAGATAGTACTTGATGCGTGCGCTTCTACGTAACTTTCTTACTAGCACGATTTTTTGTTGATAATCTCCCAGGTTAGCACAGAGATCACTAATAATTTCCTCTTCAGAGCGGCCACTGCCTTGCACGGGCTCCATTTTACACCTATCCGATAACTCGCGATAGGTGTAAGGATTTGAGCCACTTCAGAGTCAGACATTGTTGGTATCAGTGAGCTTTAGACAGCGTCCGGTTTATCTTTAAATATATTGTTGATAACAGCAGAAGCGTAGCTATATAAGGAATAGGTTGATTTACTCGCCATAGTGCGAGAGGCCGTTTTGGCCAGCTTCAGAAGAAGTGTAAGAGGGCAATGGGCTACAGTCCCCGCAGCACTCAGCAGATGAAAGAGCACTGTGAATCACAATAAAAAGCAAGAGGTTAGCTTGTAGAAGCCGAGTGCAAGTTAACGCATCCCCCTCAACCCGAAGCTGTGGAACTGCAGAACTCCTTCTTACACTTTACCCGCGCATTCGCACACTCGACTGATTTTAGACTAGACCGCCAGAGACTGTAGTTGCTGAGCTCCCAGGCAGGTTAGTTGCTCACAGAATGTCAGTAACCGTAGCGTAGGAAAGGCAAAACTGCAGACTGATGTCAAGAAACCCACAGTACTATCTGGAGAACTTCTTCTTACACTTTACCTGCATTTGCCTCGTGGAGGAATTTCAGGCCACCCCACTGTCCAAGGGCCCCCGCTGTTGTACCAGAGCAAAGGTGAAATCAGGGAGAACTGCAACGCAATAAAAGTGGATGGAAAAAACACCTCTGTGCAAAACTATACATAAGTCAGACCACACCGTGCAATGAATTACGGCCGCTCTTGAGTCCTCTGAGTTATAAGTCAACCCCAGTCTGAGTTTTCCCTTCCGTGAAGAGCAAGACTGTTTTTATTGGGTAGAATTTAAAAAAAGAGCGATCGCTTTACAAAAAACCTTGCTCCTTAAAACCTAAAAGCGCCAACTTGCCAACTAAACATAAATGCAGGAGCTTAGGGATCCCTGCTGTCAGCAGACAGCCAGGAAACGAGCAGGTATGCTGAACCGAAATGCCGATCTTCACGGTTCGTCCCCACCTTCTCCAGGTCTTGTGGGGCCAAAATGCTGTCACCCCTTTCTGTGGGGCCAGTGGTCTCCGTCAGAATGACCATTGCCGGTCAGAATCTCCACTCGGCCTCCGGCACAGTATCTGCTACTGCAGCAGGACCCAAAACTGAGTAAAGCACCTCACAGCGTCAAGCTGCACCTCTCAAGCCAACTAAGAAACCAGGAATGTCCGCTTCCGACTGTTATATACCGGTTCTCTGGAGGCCCCGTGGCCTGGGGCGCGGCATCGGCAGTAGACAAAAGAGACACCCACACGCTGTGCTGGGTTTGCCCGGAACTGCCTCCCACTGTCGGGGGCGGGGCTTTTATTAAGCGGCCCTACGTCACCGCGCTGCGGGACGTAGGGCGGATATAACATTCCTCCTTTATTTCAAATAAACTTAACAATAACACAATCAACATACTCAACTTCAAACGCCTGACACAGTTCTCTTTTCACACTGTACCAGCTCCCCCTTGTGTGGGATGCTTGGCGACGGTGCCTGCTCAGCATACATAGTCATTCAGCCTCGCGGGCGGCCTCGTGTTGGCTCTCAGACTATACCGCTTCACCTGGGGGCTGTCCCCGCTCGGCTCGTGAATCTGCTCACCTTCACTGCAGGCGTCCCCACTGCCGGCCAGGCTCTCTGGTTGCCAGCTGCGGTCCCATGCGGCTTCTTCCTCTGGGTCTTGCGCCAGCTCTTCGCTGTCTTGTTGTAAGTTGTCGTCGTCTTGAGGGCCCTCGCAGTCTGTCCCGAGAGTGCAGGGCACGGGCTTGAACCAGGAGGCATTCCTTGTCACTTTCCGACGCCCCCGGGTCACTGTTATCATGGTCCAGCGCCGGTTGCTGACAGTCCATGGCAGTTCCTCGTACCTAGTGTCTAGCTTGGACTTCGTGGGGTTTCGTAACATGATGTCTTGGTCACCCACCCGATGGTCGGACGGCCTTACTCTTCGTTTGGCACTCATGTGAGCATTGGCACGTGTTCTCCTCATCTCCATGCGGGCATTGTCGACGTCATCGGGGGTCCTGCTTGGGTGATGGGGAATCGACGATTTGATGATGGTTCCAAACATGAGGTCAGCAGGTGGTATGCCCGTGGTGCTGTGTGGGGTGACCCGATAGTTCCGCAGGAAGCGGTATAGGTCGACCTCCCACGGGCTGGCGTTTGCCCTTGACACTCGGAGCACCTTATTGATGGTCCTCATAAACCGCTCGACGTCCCCGTTGGCTTGTGGCCACCTCGGCATGATGTGGTGGTATTTGATGCCCAATTCCTGTAAATATTGCTTGAACTCTTCCCCTGTGAACGGGGGTCCATTGTCACTCTTAATGGTTGTGGGCAGACCATGAGTGGCAAACATCTTTTCTATCACCGGGATGACCACTTCCGCGGCGGTGGACTCCAGTATCTCGACCTCTGGATAGCGTGAGTGATCGTCGATTGCCACCAGTAGATGTAGACCCTCTCTGATTTTGCAAAAATCAATACTGATCGCTTCCCATCGTGCCCGGCCGCGCTCGGCCGACAGAATCGGTTCTGGATCTGGGGGCCCACCCGTTATTTGGCTGGGTAAACAGGTGTTCACTAAGCCTTCGACCCGATCATCGATGTGCAGGAACCACACCCTGTGTCTGACCCGGGCCTTTGTTCTTGCGAGACCCTGGTGTCCCTCATGCGCTAGGGCTACTATCCTGTCTTGCAAATTTGGGGGTATGATGATACGATCTCCCCTCAGCAGGAGCCCTCCTTCGGTGATTGAGAGGTCTTGTCGAACCGTGAACATGCCGGCCAGGAACTCCCTAGCCCCCTCGGTTCTGTTGCGGGTGTGCGTCATGAATTCCTTCCAGTTGCCTGACATGATGGCATCTTTTACCAGGTCGCAACAGGGGTCATTTAGGGTTTCTGTTGCAATGTCCTCAATGTTTACCGCTTTGGGCCTCATGGTGCGAACCACTTGACAAATGTGTTCCTCCGTTTCTTCGGCGATCAGAACTTCCTGCTGAGTGGCTGGATGTGGGTGTCTCGAAAGGAAGTCCGCCGGGTTGCTACTGCCCGGCTGATAGACGAGTTCGAAATCATATTGCTGGAGGTGTAGCAGCCACTTGGTGATTCTGGCTGGTGGGTATGATATGATATGATATGATATGATATGGTATTTGTAACGCGCCTATACACAAGTGTTTCAAGGCGCGACGAGGCAGGGAGGGAGGGAAACAAGGGGAAGACAGACAAACGATCCTACTAGGCCAGGTGTCATTCAGATCGGGCAAGTGCAGAGGTAAGGGGAAAAGGGGAAAGTGCAGGGGGGGGAGGTGGGGGGAAAGTGCAGTACACGGTAAGTAGCCTAATAAAATAATAAATAATAAATAAAAGGGCCAGCTGGTGGCAAGTGCGAGGTAAGTGCAGAGCAAGTGCTAGGAAGGGGGCTGTAGGGATACAGTGACAGTCCCACAGTGCAGGGGGAGCCAGGGAGGCAGTGCAAGTGGAGAGTGGCTGGGCCCTGGACCGAGGTCGCTGAGAGTGGCCAAGATGCAGGTTTAGTGCAGAATTTCAGTGGGGAGTTAGGCAGGTTTAGCAGGGGAGAGGGAGAGAGAAGGCAGAAGCGAAGAGGAAGGTTTTGAGGTGCTTCCGGAACCGGAGATGGTTCTCCTCAAGTTTCAGGGAGGCAGGAAGGCTGTTCCAGAGGGAGGCCCCTGCTGCGGAGAGAGATCTACCCCCAGCTCGTTGCTTCGAGAAGCGGCTGACCATGAGGGAGTTGGAGACGGATGAGCGAAGGGCTCGTGAAGGAAGATATTTAGGAAGAGAGAGTTGAAGGTATTTAGGCCCCAGGCCCCAGAAGGCCTTGTGGACAATGCAGAGGGTTTTGAACTTAATCCTCGCAGCCACTGGGAGCCAGTGAAGAGATTTCAGTCCTGGAGAGATACGGTCCCTGGGCTTGAGGCCAAGGACAAGTCTCGCAGTTCTGTTCTGGATAAGTTGCAGAGGGCGGAGAGTGGAGGCAGGCAGATTAAGATAGAGGCTGTTACAGTAATCCAGCCTTGAGAGAACCAGGGCTCGGGAGACAGTGAGCTTCTGGGGGAAGGAGAGGAAGGGAAGAATACCTCTGAGGAGGTGCAGCTGGTAGTGTGACTTCTTAGAGACGTCAGATATATGAGGAGAGAAGGAGAGTGTGGAGTCGAAGATGACCCCAAGGTTTTTAGCCTTGCAGGTAGGGGCAGGAAGGGGGCCAAGGGAGGCCGGCCAGAGAGCTGCAGGGAAGGAGGGAGTGGGTGTGCCGATGAGTAGAATCTCAGTCTTACTGGCGTTAAGGCAGAGGTCATTGGCGGCACACCATTCCTGGATAGCAGACAGACAGTCGGAGATGAGGGAAGAAGAGGAGGAGGCCGAGGGTAGCCTGAAAATGAGCTGGGTATCGTCCGCATAGCACTGGAAGTGGGGGCAGAAAGCGGCGATGCGGTGGGCAAGGAGTGCCAGATACTGGTTGAAAAGCCAGGGAGAGAGGTTGGATCCCTGGGGGACACCACAGGTGGAGAAAAAGATGTCGGAGAGGAAGGAGCCCATTTGGACCTGGGAGGGTCGACCGGAAAGGAAAGAGGTCAGCCATGCCAGAGCCTGACCAGTGATACCCAGGTTATCACGGAGACGGTTGAGCAGGATGGAATGGTTGACAGTGTCAAAGGCAGAGGAGAGATCGAGCAGAATGAGAACACAGGGAGTGTTGGAATCGAGGTTCAGGAGCAGGTCCTCACGGATGTTCAGGAGAGCAGTTTCCGTGCTTCTGGCCGCTCTGAAGCCGGATTGATGGTCATGAAGGTTACCAACATATTCAGCATGGAGGTTAAGCTGGGAGATGGCCAGTTTCTCCAGGAGCTTGCCCAGGAAGGGAGTAATGGAGATTGGGCGATAGTTGGCCGGGCAGGAGGGGTCGGAAGAGGGTTTCTTGAGGAGGGGGTGCACAAGGGAGTGCTTGAGGGGGGATGGGAAGACTCCAGAGGCGAATGAGTGGTTGCAAAAGTCAGCCAGGGCAGGAGCCAGGGAGTCGATGTGGTCCTTGATGGTTTTGGAGGAACAGGGGTGAACCTGTTTAGACGAGGCTTTCATAGATCGGACTTGTCTGGAAACCTCATCAGCAGAAAAAGGTGGAAAAGCAGAGAAGGAGGGCGGAGGGGCGGCTGCAAGAGAGCAAGAGGAAGAGCCGGAAAGAGAGGGAGGGAGGTGAGAGGAGGAGAGCGAGGACAGGATGTCCTGAGTTTTTGAGATGAAGTGCGAGGCCAGTGCAGTGCAAAGGGCCTGGGAGGGGACAGGAGAGGTAGAGACTGCAGCAGGGTTGGCCAGCTCCTTGCAGATTTTAAAGAGTTCGGCCGAGTTGTTAGATGCCTCAGAGATGCGGGCTTGGATAAGGGCTCTCTTCTTGGTGAGAACGGAGAGCCGGTATTGCCTTTGGAGCAGGCGGCAGGCCAGTTTGTCAGAGGATGAACATGAAGCACGCCATTTCCTCTCTGCCACCCTGCACTTGCGTTTTAGGGTGACGAGATCCGAGTCATACCAGGAGTTACATTTGGCTTTGGGCTTCAGGCGGATTCTCATGACGGGGGCAAGGATATCGAGAGTATCAGATATAGAGGAATAGAGCATGGAGAGGGCTGTGTCAGGGTGGGAGTCAGCCGAGGGGGGAGAAGGGGGCGAGAAGGTAGCAGCGAAAGCCTCAACTGACACGCGCTTCATGGGTCGGATGACCGAGAAGGTGGGAGGCAGTGAAGAGGGTGGCTTTGCCTGTGGGTTAGGGAGGGAGAGGTAGGAGGATAGGAGAAAGTGATCGCTCCAGGAGAGAGGAGTGGAGAGAGGGAGGGAGAGGGGAAGGTCAGAAGAGATCAGAGCATCAAGAGTGTGCCCTGCAGAGTGAGTAGGCCCAGACGGGAGAATAGAGAGTGAGAGAGAGTTGCAGAGTTCGCGAAAGAGACCAGTGGGGGGACAGGAGGCATCGAGGTGGATGTTGAAGTCACCGAGAAAGAGGAGTTGGGTGGTTGAGGACAGGAGTGAGGAGGAGAGGTCAGCCCACTCAGAGAGGAAGGAGGAAATTTGACCAGGTGGCCGATAGATAGTGGCCACGGTAAGGGAATGGCTAGGAGAGAGAGAGAGTCGGCAGACAAGACATTCAAAAGAGGAGTAGGTCTGCGTAGGAGTGACAGTGGCAGGAATCCACTCAGGGAGGATAAGGGCAACACCACCTCCTGAATGGTTAGGCGTGGGCACGGAGAGGATCTTGTAGCCATCAGGTAGGAGTGTGTCGAAGCTGGTGGCAGAGCTGGCAGTGAACCAAGTCTCAGTGAGACCGAGGACGTCGAGGTCCAGTTCCTCAAGAAGGCGACAGATATCAGAGGAGTGCTTGATGGCAGAGCGAGAATTTAGAGTGGCAATGTGGAGAAGGTTGCCACCCTTGAAAAACTTCCGGGGAGGGGTACAGATCAGAGGTACGCCCTGTGGAGGTGTTGGAGAAGGAGTTGAAGAGGGAGCAAGAGAAGGGGCAGGGAGGGAGGGGAGAGGCAAGGTAGCCGAGGACAGAGGAGGGGGGACAGCGGGAGCGGAGAGGAAGTTGATGAGGCATGGGAAGCGTCTATCAAAGAGGTGAAGGTTGGCCTGAGGGCCTTGGACCAAGACGGTCCCGTTAGCATAGACATTAATGATGGCTTTAGAGGAGTGGAAAGGGGCCAAGAGGACATCCCAACGGGTGCCACCATTAATGGGAGAGGTGGAGAAAGGAGAGAGCACAGCGACCATGTGAAGGGTCCATAGTTCAGGTGAAGGCACGAAAAAGAGAATGTCAGTGAGAGTTTCCTTGGAGCAGGCGCTCGTGTAGGTGTCAGCGATAGGGAGGCCTGGGTTGGAGACCAGGATGTCCTTTTTAAACTTTTTCCTACCGGATTTAGTGAGGAGAGCAGGATAGTCAATGGAGAAGCAGTTAGAGTAGATAGGCGAGATAGAGAGCACCATGGAGTAAGAGGGGAGGCGGACGACACGAGTATGCAGACAGGAAGTGAGTGGAGGGCACTAGTTTACCACAATGCAGAGCAAACAGTAATGCATAGTAGGTCAGGGCCACCTAAGTTTGAGAATCCTGCGAGGGGAGAAAAAGCACCCTAGTTGAACACAATGCAGAGCAAACAGTAATGCTTAGTAGGTCAGGGCCACCTAAGTATGAGAATCCTGCGAGGGGAGAAAAAGCACCCTCGTTGAACACAATGCAGAGCAAACAGTAATGCTTAGTAGGTCAGGGCCACCTAAGTTTGAGAATCCTGCGAGGGGAGAAAAAGCACCCTAGTTGAACACAATGCAGAGCAAACAGCAAACACTAACTACCCTTAGTAGTAGGGTGCGCCGATGACCCGGTGAAAATTGGTAGTAGGGGCTTGTGGTCAGTGATTGCCGTGAACTTGCGCCCATACAGGTACATGTGGAAGTGTCGACACCCCCATAGTACGGCAATGGCCTCCTCTATGTGGGAGTACCTTTGTTCTGTAGCTGTGAGTGCCCTGGATGCATATGCGATCGGTCTTTTTTCGCGCTCTTTCGTGACTTGCATCAGGATTGCTCCAAGTCCTACTGGGCTGGCATCCACAAATAGTTCTGTCGGTAGGCCCGTGTCGTAGTAGGCCATCTTGGTATCAGTCGACAGGGAGTCTTTAATGCTCTCGAAAGCTTCCTGGCATTCCTGCCCCCAGACCCTCTTGGTGCTGACCTTTGAAAGTTCCCGTAGCGGTTCAGATAGGGTCGCTAGGTTTCGAATGAATCTGCCACAGTAGGTGGCCATTCCCAGAAAACTGCGTACTTCTGTGGGGGTCGCTGGGGGACTAGCAGCTTGGATGTCCGCCACTTTTTGGGGATCAGGTGAGATGCCAGTGCGGTCAAACTTGTACCCGAAGAAGGTTATTTCCGATTTTAGGAACTCGCACTTCTCTCGATGGATTGTGAGTCCGGCTTCTGCCAACCTGCCCAGGAGTGTCTTCAGTCTCGTGATGTGTTTCTTGGTGTCAGGTGCATGTATTAGGATATCATCGCTCACGTTCAATACCCCTGGTATGCCTCTGATGACCTCCTAGATGGTCTGTTGAAAGACTTCCGCGGCCGAGGAGATGCCGAAACTCAGGCGCTTGTACCTCCTCAGACCTAGGTGGGTTGAGAAAGTGGTAATGTAGCGCGACTCTCTGTGGAGCTTAAGTTGGTGGTACCCCGCTTTTAAGTCTACCTTCGAGAACACACATGACCCAGTGAGGTCGGTGATGATTTCATCGATTGTTGGTGTTATGTGTCGTTCCCTTTTTATGGCCGCATTGGGCAAGCGCATGTCAATACAGATCCGGACTTTTCTGGGCTGTTTGGGCTTCCTGGTGACCACCATCGGGGAGACCCACGGCGTTGGTCCTGTGACTTCTTCAATGATTCCGGCAGCTTCCAGTGACTTTAACTCTTTCTCTACCTGTTCCCTCATGTGGAACGGTGTCCTCCGGTGTCTCACCGCACCTGGTTGCACTGATTGATCAATGTGTAGTTTGATAGTCTTTCCCTTGAGACAGCCTATCCCCTTCTGTAGCTTGGGGTGTTGCCTGAGAAAGTTCTCGACTTCGGCTGCGTAGTCAATGTGGCAGATGAATGTGACCACGCCCAAGTCTTCAGCCGCATCTCCGCTCAGTAGGCTTTCGAACACCGCCTTCACGACATATATCTTTGACCATACCTTCTGTTCGCCATGTTCAAGCGCGGTGCGGAACCTCCCGATGACTGGCAGGGGTCTCCGGCTGCCGTAGGCAAATAGACGAGTGTCTGTAGATTTGAGCTCAGGTGGTGGTGTAAGAGTTTGGAAGACACTGGTTGGCATGACGTTTACCGAGGCTCCTGTATCAATGGTCATCTGTACGTACTGGCCTTGGATGGAGACCGTGCATTTTCGTCGCCTGGCGGTTCTTTTCGGCGGTACTGGCCCCTGATTCAGTGCGGATACCAGGTATACCTTTCGGCCCTTTCCTTCGCTCTCCATGCCTGCCGTTTGCCGTAGGGCTGAGAGATCATCCCCTTCCTCTTCCGTCGAGGAGTTGACTACTGCGACCCTCCTTGCGCTGGCTTGCTTCTTTTTTTTCTGGGACCCCTTATCCTGAGTGCCTTGTGGGGGCTGCAGTGGCGTGTTCGCTGATCTGCACACTTTCGCGTAGTGATCCTTCCTGCCGCACGCTCCGCACGTGGTGCCTTGCGCCGGGCAGTTTCGCCTTCCGTGTCTTTGACCACCACACCACCCACATTCCGTGGGTCCTGGTACTCGAGGTTGCCACCTATTCTGGGTGTGGTTGCCGCCGCTTTCACCTCTCGTAAATGGTCTGTCGGAGATCTGGGCGACCATCGCTGTTGAGAGGGACGGCTGCAGTTTCTGTAGTGTCGCTTCCATGTTGGCGGCCCTGGAGTGGGCAAGCTCCCTCTGTGGACACAGTTCCAGGATGCGTTGTAGAGGGATGCCTTTCTCACTGAGTACGAGACGCCTCAGCTTCTCCGAATGTATGCCATTTATGATTTGTCATCTGATCTCCCTCTCAGTGTTCGTGAACTCACACGACATGGCCAGTTTCCTCAGCCTCGTGTGGTAGGCGTCTAGAGTCTCATGAGTGGCCTGGATAGTCGTGCAAAAAATGAAAGTCTCCTAGTCTGGATTTAGTTGCGGGAGGAAATGTGCCGTTAAGGCATCCTTCGCACTCAGGTACGCGTCTTGGCCATCATCAACATTCAGGGAGCTGAAGATGCGTAGCACCTCGTCGCCCACACTGAGGAGCAGATGAGCTTTCATCTTTCTGGATGACGTGATGTCCTTGCATTCCATGGCCATCTCGAACTTTTGTAGCCATAACTGCCATCTGGGTCCACTGGACGATGGGTCGGTGAATGGGTCGAAGGGTTGAACCAACGTCGACGAACTGCCCAGCGTGCGGGGTGGTGGCGACGCCATCGACAGGTTTGCCGCGATCCTGGACGGCGTGGAAGGTCCAGGAGTTGATGGCCGAGCCGCCATGGTGTCACGTACCCTCGGTTTGTTGATTATGCTGTCATGCTGGCCTGATGTTGTCCTGCCTCATGAGTTTGTCCGCACATTGCATTGAGGAGTGTTCTTTCGCGGTGAATGTGCCCACTGGCACTTGTGCGCCGACCGATGGGCGCCTTGTAGCATGTGCGCCATGCAGGAGGAAAAGCAAACGAAGAGAGAAAAAAAAATTCTCGGCCCCTTTTGGATAGGGAATGAACGAGAGAAAAAAAAAATTTTTTTTTTGGGGTGGGGGTCACGTGGTCTCGGTGGCCCCCCAACGGGTATCCAAAAATTCATGCGGGACATCCTTGGGGCGTCCGCGTGTGAGGTGATGTAGAGTGCGTGGTTGCTCGCTCACTTCCTCGTCGCCATTGTTATATACCGGTTCTCTGCAGGCCCCGTGGCCTGGGGTGCGGCATCGGCAGTAGCGCAGACAAAAGAGACACCCACACGCTGTGCTGGGTTTGCCCGGAACTGCCTCCCACTGTCGGGGGCGGGGCTTTTATTAAGCGGCCCTAAGTCACCGCGCTGCGGGACGTAGGGCGGATATAACACCGACATCCTGCAATTCACTACACATTAAATTTGAACCCATTTGCACTGTCCCCTGTCCCAGAAAACAGGCTCAAGTAGCAGACGACATAATTGTAATTTCTTTTCAAAGGTGGTTTTTATTCATACTTGTTTGAAGTTACTGAACGCCGCGTGAGTGTGTGTGTGTGTTTGTGCAAGAGTTTCAGCGTGTGTAATTGAGTGTACTTATGAGTATTTTAGTGTGAGTGAGTCAGCCTCATTACGAATTTGGCACTGACGTGAAAAAGCAGCGGTAACGGAGGGAGCGCCACTTTTACCACACTGTTATTTTAGCAAGTAAGGCTTCGCATCCCAGGGATTCAATTTGGATTTCAAATATGCCAATTTCCTTTCTGCTAATAATAGCGACTCCATCCCCCTTTCCTTCTAAGAAGTCTTTGTTAATCATCTTATATCCTTGTGGGGTTGCCAAGTCAATCCAGGGGCCACTGCTTTCTTGTAGCCAGGTCTCAGTAAGACATAAGATATCAATCTCACTTTCAAGGATATAATGATGTATGTCGAGATAATGTTTAGATAAAGACCTTGGCCCTCATTACGACCCTGGCGGAGTGGGATACCGCCAGCGGTAATCGCGGCGGACCCGTCCGCCGTACTACGAGTTCCCTTAGCGCCATGGAGGTTTTCTCCGCCTGGTTTTACCGGGCGGAGAAAACCATGGCGCTAAGGGACCTCGTTGTTAATTACGCCGCCGTACTTTACGGCGGCGTAATTAACTCCTTCCCCACTCCCATTATACCCTATGGGGCAAGAATGGGAATGGGGAAGGGTAAAATGGGGATTGGGGATTTACCGCTCCGCCAAGGTCGGCATGGGGTGGTAAATCCGCCAACCCCCATGGCGCTATCGGCGGCTTTCCGCCATGCTCCGCGGTGCATTTTGCACCGCGAAATCCGCCAGGGTCGTAATGAGGGCCCTTGTGTTGAGTAAGGTTGTCTTTCTCTCACTTCTTCATGTCCATACTGAGGAGCCCTCTTATCATCAGCGCCAGTGTGCATTGTCCTCAGCTGAAGGCATTGGAAAATTCTGCTTTACACACATGTGGTGCAGCATTGCGCATATAACCACAATTCTCCTGCTTTTACTTGGCTGTACATCAGTCCCCCACCTGTCTGGTGAAGGCATCTGAGCCTTCCCTTCAGCAGTCCAAATGTGCGCTCACCGCATGTTCAGGTCCTCTTGTTTGCATAATTATGTGCTATATGCTGCGGTTTACCAGATTTCCTCACAGTTGTCATCAACCACGGGAAATGCAGATAGCCTGAGTCGCCTACAACAGGTACAAAAGGACAGTGTTGAATGTGACGGTTGGTTGTCAAAGTGCTGGTTACTAAAACTGTTGTGCCGGTGGCCTTTATGTGCTGATATGTGTTTGTGGATGACAATCCTTACATCACTTGGTGTGTCTGTGGCTTTAAATAGGCCTGAGTACAGTGTATCCTGCATCATCATTCATGCTTTTATGTCTGTTTGATGCTATAGCTATTGGGGTGGGCCTTTTTAGAGCTATCCCAGTGCATTGGCTGGGAATGGCTTGTAACATTTGACAGGGACCTTGACTGATGCAAGAAATTGCATCTCTGCATTTATGCATACCATGATAGCCTACTATGTAGTTTGCTCAGGGACCCTGCACTCAGAAGAAGGAGGGCAATAAGCCATGTCCCATTTCATGCATATTGGACTAGGCATTACGAGACTTGTAGTTGGTCACATTTGTTGTCATACCTGTCTCCATAACTGCCCTTTTGCTGTTCTGTGTGTGTGTGTGTGTTCATGTTAGCTCAGAGGGTGCTGTTCCTCAGGACCATGGCATCATGGGTGGGACCTGCAAATCGTGCACAGCAGTTACTGATGTTGAAATCCACATAACATGTCATCTGAATGTTCATGGCACTATACCTTTTCCAGTTTGATAAACCAGCTGCAAAGCCCAAGGGGGCACTAATGCCACATGTGTACAGTCCACTGCTGCTATGACATTGGAGAATTGGGCTATGCCATTGAGCTGTGCCCTTGCAGCATGCACCCAGGCCTGAGTGGTGGACCAGGAGATGTGCTGATGGAGATGTGCTGATGGGCATGCCTCATGATTGCATCCAACACTTGCTCCAACACTTTGGAGAATGTTCGCTGTGACATACCATGTAGCATGCCAAAAGGGTATTGGAATGCGCCTATGGCACAAAAGTGGAGAACCGACTGCAGCTTCAGCATGGGTGGGACGGCAGTTCTCAGGGTGATGGCGCGCTGAAGGTCTGCCTCAATCAAGGTCAGCTGGTCAACACACTTCTCCTCTGCCTTTGTGGTGCCTGAATCCTTCTGTGCTATGGCCTTGCATGCTGCTGGAGCTCAATGAACAGCAGCAGGTTTGGCTGTGATAGTTCTTGTCTGCTTGCGGCTGCATGTTGCTTGGAAGTGTTTTTGAGGAAAATATGGAACTTAAATAACCTTTTGGTAGCAATTATTGGCACCTGTGGATTCATTTTCATCACATGAATGCTTTTTCCTCCACCTGTTTTTGGTGGAATTCCCACCTGTCTTTGGCAGTATTTCGGTGGTATTTCTCCTTGTAATAGAGTTGATTTACCACAGCGGAATTAGCATTCAAGGAATTACTGCCAAGTAATTGGTGCTCATTTGGGCACTGATAATTCCACGGGCAGAATCAGCGCACGCAGAATTAGTGCCAGTTTCTGTGACATTTGTTGCTGCCAGTTTTTTCATTACTGTAAAACTTATAATGAGGTCCGAAGTAACTTCCTTTTGGTGTGTCTACATTCATTACCACACCAAGAGTCTCATCTATGCATGCTAGATGTTACCTCCCTTGTTGTCTTCATAGCATAGGACATTATTATACTCATGTTCTCAAATGAATCCCATTGGTTCTACCTCAGGGACACCCAGGACATATTCAAGGATAGGTAGTGATTTTTGATAGATGCAAGGGGGATCTTCACTTTTATTAGTTTATTCCCATCTCTATTCATCAGCTATCTGCGCAGTTTGTGGCTGCACTCGAATTGCCTACAATTGGGACTGAAACTACATCAGTCCCCAGGCAATATAGCAATGTGGATGGCCTGTGATCACTCTCTGGTCTGTTGAGAATCTTGAAAGAGTGCAAGCTTCCACATTCACTAAGTTTCATTAATATATAATCAATGTAGCTTTTGCTATTACTGATCAAAAATGTTGGTTTGCTTGGTATGTTGCCTGTTCTGGCGTTGCACACTCCCAGCCATGCTATCAACCAAAATCGAGCCACTACTATAGCAAAGCAATTTTTCTCTTTTAGAGCTATAATGTTTGAGAGGTGGGATGTCCGAGGCAGCATATTCACCCTTCATAATATCAGCAATACTCGACAATGCCTCAAATTGTAAATTCAGATCCTCATCACGAGCTTGGACCATCCTACCCTCGGTTCCCACTCATTCATAAATCTAACTTATTTTATGTTGACAAGTTTATATGGAGGCCTGACCTACTGTGAATAGTCACAACTAATATCAGGATATCTTTTATTTTATATTTTACCACCACTGCCTGTAGTTCCAAGAACCTTGTGTTTAATAGCAAATCTGGAGTCCATCTTTATCCAAAAGGCCATAACTTCAATGGGTCAACCTATGGCACCTTTTGGAGCTGAAATATTGTAACATACAAACACCAAGATGGAATGATCCACGAGAGACCACGTTTCTTGTAAACACAAGATATCAGAATATGTAACAAATATAAGCCGATCTTCATCCTCAAATTTACATTGCATACCAGCGTCATCACATTTATTTATTTATTTATTCACATTTGTTGAGCGCGCAACAGCCCAGGGGCATCGTGGCACTAGTTACAGACATTTTTTTCTTAGTTACAGAGATTATTCATGGTTAACAGTGCAAGTAGTTCTTATCACTGGTTACAGACAATTTATATAGTTACATATAATACTTCTTAGTTACAGTTACATTGACTTTTGCATATGCTGGATTGGGATTAACTGAAAAGGGTGGCTTTTAGTTTTTACGGAGGGCGAGGAGGGAGTTTTCAGCTCTGATGTCAGCAGGTAGAGAGTTCCAGGACTTGGCAGCTATGAAAGGGAAGCTTAACCCTCCAGCTCTCGCTGTGTGTATGTAGGGGGTGTCGATTTGGTTGGTATAGCGAGTCCTGGTTGTGTGGATGTGGATTTGGTAATGGTGTCCGATAGATACGAGGGTGCAGTGCTGGTGAGGCATTTGTGGGTGAGAGTGAGGATTTTGAAAGTGATGCATTCTTTTACTGGGAGCCAATGTGCTTCTAGTCTGGCGTGGGTAATGTGGTCTCTTTTAGGGATGCTGAGTGCTGCTCTTAGCGCATTGTTATGAGTGGTTTGGAGTCGGTTTATGTTTTTTGCAGATGTACCAGCTAGGAGGGCGTTACAATAGTCGAGTTTGGCATCAGTGGTTGCTCTTGCTATAGTTAGGCAGATGGGTTTGGAAAGGTATGGCTTTATTGCATTTATAAGTTTAGTGGTGTGTGCTGAGGCGGAAGAGATGGCACTGACCTGCTTTGTCATGGATAGTGTAGAGTCTATTTGTACTCCTAAGGTTTTAACAGAAGTAGACACCGGGATGATGGTATTATCAATGATGAAATTAGAGTATGGTTTATCTAATTTGGTTAGGGTGGTTTTTAGACCTAGTATGATCATTTCAGTCTTATCTCCGTTGAGGCAGAGACCGTTGGCCGCCATCCAAGCCTGGATGGTGGAGTAGATTTTGTGGAGTGCTTCAGCATCTTTGAGGTATACTCCAGAGAGTGGTAGGAATTACGTCTGCGTAATTGGTGTACGTGATACCCAAGGCATCAAGCTTATCGAAGAGGGGCTTGTAGACAGATTGTAAAGTGTCGGTGCAGTGCATGAGCCCTGTGGGACTCCACAATGGATGGTGGTGGGGGCTGCATTGGTAATGTTGGAGAAGACTTTCATGGCTCTACCCTCCAAGAAGGATGTGACCCAGAGCGCTGCTTCTTTAGTGAAGTTGGCTGATTGGGTGTGGTGTGAGGTGAGAGTCTTGTGGTCCACAAGATCGAAAGCAGCCAAGAGATCTAGGAGTAGTAGGAGGGCTGGTTTTCCTGTGTCCATGATTTGTGTGATCTGATTTTTTAGATCTACTAGTGCAGTTTCAGTACCATGTCTTCTGCGAAAGCCAGATTGTCTCGTTCCGAGGATTGAGTTATCTTCAAGGAATTGTTGGATTTGGCAATGGGCAGCTTTGTCCAAAATCTTGAGGAGGAAGGGTACAGTAGTTATTGGTCGGTAGTTGTTCGGTTGGGTGGGGTCAAGTGTGGGTTTTTTGAGCAGTTGGCGAACCCATGCCTCTTTGAGGCTCGCAGGGATGATGCCGGTTCTGAAAGAGGCATTGATGAAGGCTGTTAGTAGAGGGGCAACGCTGTCGGCGCAGTCCTTGATGAGCTTCGGAGGGCATTTATCTCCTGTACACATTGAAGGTTTTAGGTTTTTGAGGATTTTGATGACTTCAGGCTCGGAGCTGTCCCTAAAGGAGAAGAGCGGTTTGTTGGGAGAGGGAGTGGATTGAGGCTGATTGATGCCTGAGAGAGTGGGTAGAGCATTGTGGTGGTCCTTAATTTTTTTGAAGAAGAAGATTGATTTTATTCAGCATGGCAGCCTGAATACTAGCACACCATGCTTCATCTTTGATGATCTCATCTGGAGTGTTAGCGGGGAGGTGAGTTCCTTAAATATCACAAAGATTTCTTTGGATTGAGAGTTTGCATTAGTGATACGGGTGTTGAAGGCGTTGGCTTTGGCTTTAGTGATTTAAAGATATGGATGTTACTCTTCATCTTCACAACCCCTCCCTTCCTCCTGTCTCCATATCTTATCTTCATGCTAGTGGAGGTGTGGCATTGACAATCAATTTTATTAAAATTGTTTTGAGACTCATCAACTCTTGAAGCTATCGCCTCACAGTCCTGCCCCCCATGTTTTAATTCATAGATGTTATCCACTCTTCCTCCTTTTGTGTTGAAATATTTTCTCACATAAGTACCCAGAATGTTACCATTAATCGATAATCTTGTACAGGGTAATTATTGCCGTAGGAATTTGCCACCATGTGGATTTATGTTCAAATAGTATCTCAGAGCCTTTTGGGGAGGGTTCTGTGTTCTGCAAGTTTCAGGCTAATGTAATTGTAAAGGGATTGACTCAGGTCTGGCTATCTTATTGCCATCTTTATATCATCTATAAAAACTGAATAGTAACATTTCACATTCTTAATCCAATGCAAGCTTTTTTAAATCAGGGAATCATCCACACCGTTACACCTTTACTCGGTTTACGCCAGTCATGTCACCAATGTCCATGTGTGGGTCCATTGACCATTTCCCAGGATTTGGTTTTGGGATTACCTATTTGAAGTGTGTCTCCCCCTTCATTGTTTGTAACTCTTTCTTCTCCCTTTATCCACTTCATATTTCAGTGTTGCTGGTGGATTTGCTATCGCATATTTCTCAATGATGCTTGTAATATTTTCTTTTTACATTGGATGATGTATTCTTTATACAAATATTTCCCAAGCACGATACTGCATTAATAACCACGTCTCCATTTCCTTCAAATTGGGATTGTTCTTCCTTATCACCAGTCGCATTGGCTTCTTGCCATTATCCTTTGGCAGATCCTTTTTCAAGAGGTCATGATTTATGTTAGAAGTGCAATTTCCTTTCTGAATGTAGGTCTCTTAATTTCACCCCTTATATTACAAAGTATAAGACCTACATCCCTTTTTAATACATTCTGCCATCACTGTTTAACTGATAACCTCCTTTTACAGGGCCATCACAAAGTATGCCCATCAGCATACATTGACCACTCGCCTCGATCATTCATGACGTTCGAGGTTTGAGAATGGAATTTTCCCGTCTTTAGATGACTTCTTCCACCTACTTTATGGGCTGTTTTCCTGGACAGCAACGCAGGAGTTCAGGTTGATTTTTTCCTGGAGTTGCTACCCCCTTGAACCTGGGTATATTGTTACAAATAGAGGGCCTGTACTAATTTCCTGTTGTGCCTGGTGTCAGTGTTTTGTAACAAGAACTGCCTTCCACTTCGGTCAAGGGTGAACATCTGTACTTTAAATCCACAGATTTAGCTACTGTTATGAAGGAATTTACTTCCTTCTCATTGATAATCCTGAACACTGCACAGACCAGGGATAGAGAGTCCATAGTTTCATCTAATTTATTTGCCTATATTCATGCCCTTTATCACTGTATCGCCTGTTTGAGCATCTACCCCCACTGACTCTTTTGACGATGTGGATTTTCCCATGGGCAAATCTTTAAACTAAGCTGAATCACCTGTTGGTATATTTCCGCCAGAACCTTATCAATCTTCCTCCCAAATTGGTGACCATGCCTAGGTAATTCAAATGGGGCCAAAGGACCTTCAGTCTGTTTCCTAATATGTGCCCAATACATTTCTTGATCGAATATTCAGTCTATGGGTATTGGGTTAATAATATTTAATATTTCATCAGCAAACGCTGTCCTCCTTATTAGGATCTTCATATATTGACCATTCATGCCCCGGGGCTCCTTGACCAACTTCTTTGGGCTTTAAAATCCATGAGCAAAGATCCAATTTCACATATTGGATCCTTAGCTTCACTGATAGGAGCCATGACCATAGCCGATGTTGACTTTTTAATGGCTGGCACAAAAATCAGGTGCATTGCACATGCTGCTTTTCTTTTCGCCATGTGATGTGATTCGTCTTCTATATTAGTACCCGGCGAGGGCGCAATCAGAATGAAACAAGCATTCTGACTGGCCCTCGCCGGGGCTTTGCCCGGCCGAGAATCCCTTGATTCTCGGCCGGGATTCCAGCCGCCTTTTCCATGGCAGGGGGCATGGCAGCCCCTCAGCCAATGAGGAGGCTTGAAGCAGGGCCATCCCCGCTCCGAGCCTCCCCACAGCTGAGAAGCTGCCTTTGCCCCCCACCGGGGACTCGTGTATTTTCTTTTTGTATTCCCTACTCTCCCACCTCACCGCCCTCCCCACCCAACTTACCTTCAGCCTGCTTTGTCCGCTAAACCCCACTTATCGTCTTCTTTTTTTTTCGGGAGCGGATGTGCTGGGAACGCTTCTGTTTCCAGTGCGTCCACTCCCGATGGCCAACATGGAAAGGGAAAACTCAGTTTTCCCTTTCGCGGCGGGCATTTTCTCAGTCATTTTTAATTTTTTTATTTTTCTGTCCAAAAACGCTGCAGGGTTTTGGGACAAAAAGAATGCTTTTAGTGCCCCGGTCACGCAGCTCTTGTGGGCTGGGGTACTAATAGTTATATGCCCCTCATGGCGGGGGCATTACCGACTCTGGTAATGCCCTGGGGCCTTCGTTAATATATCTCCGCTGCTCGGGGCATATTGCTTAATTAGCTCCCGGCGAGGGTGCAATCAGAATGAAAGAACCTCGGCTGGGATTCCACGGCCATTGTTCCCAGCGGGGGGCATGGCAACCCCTCAGCCAACGGAGGCGAGCCTCTCCATGGCTGAGAAGCTGCCTTCACCCCCCGCCGGGGATCCAGTATTTTTTTTGTTTGTTTGTCCTCCCCCCTTCCCTCCCCTCAATCTCTCAACCCCACTTACCTTTAGCCTGCTTTGTCCCCAGTGGGGGACGATGGCAGCCTCCAGCCGTGTGGAGACTGGGAGTGGGGCAATCCCCGCTCCGAGCCTCCACACGGCTGGAGGCTTCCATCATCCGCCACCGGGGACCCAGGTAAGTTTATTTTTTCTTCTCTACCCCCTCAACCCCACTTACGTTAATTTTTTTTTCGGGAGCGACGCGCAGGGAACGTTTCTGTTACCAGCGTGTCCGTTCCCGATGGCCGCCATGGTAAGGGAAAATGGACTCCCAATTTCCCTGTCCCGGCGGCCATTTTCTTGGTTTTTAATTTTTTGATTTTTTTCTGTCCAGAAACGCTGCAGGGTTTTGGGACAAAGAAAATGCTTTTAGGGCCCCGGTCACGCAGATCTTGCGGGCTGGGGTACTAATAGCTATATGCCCCTCATGGCGGGGGCATTACTGACTCTGGTAATGCCCCGGGGCCTTCGTTAATATATGCCCCACCTCTCGGGGCATATTGCTTAATTAGTACCCGGCGAGGGTGCAATCAGAATGAAAGAAACATTCTGATTGGCCCTTGCCAAGGCATTACCCGGCTGGGAATCCCTCGGCTGGGATTCCACAGCCATTGTTCCCAGCGGGGGGCGTGGCAACCCCTCAGCCAATGGAGGCAAGCCTTTCCACGGCTGAGAAGCTGCCTTCGCCCCCCTACCCACATGGGACTCAGTATGTTTTTTTTTGTCCTCCCCCCTTTCCTCCCCTCCCTCCCAACCCCACTTACCTTTAGCCTGCTTTGTCCCCGGTGGGGGACGATGGCAGCCTCCAGTCGTGTGGAGACTCGGAGTGGGGCTATCCCCGCTCCGAGCCTCCATACGGCTGGAGGCTTCCATCGTCCCCACTTACCTTCTTTTTTTTCGGGAGCGGACGCGTAGGGAAAGCTTCTGTTCCCAGCATGTCCGCTCCCGACGGCTGCTATGGAAAGGGAAAACGGACTCCATTTTCCCTTTCCCGGCGGCCATTTTCTTGGTTGGTTTTTTTGCAGCGTTTCGGGAAAAAAAAATGCTTTTAGTGCTGGGTCACGCAGATCTTCCAGGCCATGGTACTAATAGCTAAATGCCTCTCACGGCGGGGGCATTACCGACTCTGGTAATGCCCTGGGGCCTCCGTTAAGGCCATCTCTACGCTCAGGCCTATGACTATGGGCCCTAATACCCCCGTCGCTCGGGGCATATTGCTTAATTAGTGACATAAATTTAATAAAAATATGGCACCATTAGGTATATTACAACATTTTGTGGGAAAATAGAAAGAGAATATAATTATCTGAACAAACAATGGCACTATTTATCATGTGATAGTGACTTAGTGGGACTTATCGACACTACCAAGTATTGTTTTATAAGCACTCACCCACATTCAATTAATGAATCAACTTTCCTTTTGTCCCAAAGTGGGCTTCTTGGTGGTAGACAATTTATAAGTTTCAATTGATTAGCATAAATCCAGAAGCAGGATTACAAATACAAGATGAGCATCACTGACAGACAACTATGCTGCAACAAGTTGGCACTAGAGTAACAAGTAGTTGCTTTAAGAGATATATTAATTTTTCATGCTCAAGCAACCCTTGTGGGATTTTATATATATCAATTGAATTGTCTACAGATTTGGGTTAAACAATGCACAAGTATTTACAGTGGGTTGGAAGAAATCACTAGCCTATATAATAAAAGGCCAGGTGTATGTTTGTCCAATGCAGTCATGCGCAGTAGTGGCTGCCCTCTTCGCCTGTTGTCACCGCCAGAGTTAGCTGTTGCTTTAGGACATATAGGGCCTCATTACGACCCAGGCGGTAATCTGCCGTCATTACCGCCATGGCGTAATGAGCACTTACGCCGTGGGCCGATGGCGTAAAGAGCGCCACATTACGACCCATCGCGCACGAGCACTACGTCATGGCGGTAATGCAATTAACGCCATGGCGGAAAAGGCCCCTACCGGCATCGTAGGGCGAGCAAGGTGCACTTCCGCCACCGTAAGTAGCGGCCACCGTAATTAGCGGCCACCGTAATTAGCGGTGGCCGCAATTAGCGGTCACCGTAAAAAGCAGAACCGGAAATAGCGTCATCGCGGCGGAACGGGAAACAGCACGTCGGCCATCTTTAAAAACACAATCCATTGCCATCCTTCCGGACAACACCTATCACCCACCCATCCAACTACCCAAAAATGCCTAAAGTTGTTAAGAAGGCATGTGACCGCCAGCGCCAGGAAAGATTTAGCCGGGAGCGACTCTGCGTGCTTGCGCAGACCCTGCAAGACAACGAAGCTGTCGTTTTCTCGCCGAAAATGACCAGGCCAGCGATAGCAAAAAAGAAGGCCATCTGGGCCCTGGTGGCCGAGCGCGTCAGCGCGGTGGGGACCGTACCCCGCACCCCACAGCAGTGCAGGAAGCGCTGGGATGACCTTTTCATACGGGTCAGAGCCGTCATCTCTGCGAACCGCAACCTTGCCCTGGGTACCGGTGGAGGTTCGGAATCCCCACTAAAACTCCAACCGTGGGAGGTGATTTGTGCAACCACGATTGGCATGGAAGGCATTGAAGGCGTTGGAGGGATGGAAAGGGGAGTTCCGACATCAGGCGATGAAGGTAGGTGCCTCAAACAAGACATGCCATAGTCACTGCAGTCCATTCATGTGTAGCACAAGGTTGCCCTAGAGTGTAAATGCAACACATTAGCTCCACACTGCCCATAGCCACATGCGAGCACCACCCTGTATACACTGCTGGCACCCACATACCTGCATCCACATTCCACACAAAAAGGAGACAACCTGCATGGCCCTGCCTGAAATCTGCTTCATCTACTGACCAGAATCATGTCAATCATTGTCATTCCAAAGTCCGCAGACCCATCAATAACGCCCTCCCTTCTTTGCTCCACCACAGGCACAGATTCACACCCCGAGGACCAGGACACCCCTGCGACGAAGAGAGCCAAGAAGGCCAATAATACCATCCCCGCACCCTCAACCTCAGCTGCAGTGAGGCAGACCCCACAACAAGCAGAATCCACTGCAAGCAAACCGGTCGGCCCACCGGCAAGCACCCCTGTAGGCAGCAGGCCAGCAGCAGCAGCTCCACCTGTACCAACATTGCCTGCCACAGAAGGCACCGGGTCTGCGGCCAGCAGCAACATGGGTGAAACAGCTGCAATTGCTGCATGTTCAGACTCTGACATTGAGGAGCACGAAGTCAGAAGCCCCACTGACCTTCTACATTCCCCCTGTTGGTCAAACGCCAGCCCCCATGAGGATCACACACAGGGGCACACAGAGGAAGAGGAGTGGCCTTCTACCCCATGCCCAGTCCTCAGTCCACAGGAGGGGAGCAGCCCCTCCATCACACCACCAGCACTGGGCATGGCCCAGCAGGGGCAGCACTCCCTCGAGGACGTCATAGAACGGCAGCAACAACTGTCCACGATGCTGACTGAGCATGCCACGGAATGTGTGGGGGCTAGGGCAACCATTGAACAGGCCACGGAGACCCTAACAGCCGAAGTAGCGCAGAGCACTGCCACCCTGAGGGATGCCATGCAGGCCATGTCTAGGGACATCTGTGGTGAACTTGCCGGGTTGCGTCGTGCGCTCACTGAGCTCACCCACACCCTACAGGACGTGCATGCACGGGGGCAGGCAGGGACATCCTCCGCTGCGAGTTCTGCACAGAGCAGCCCCGTCCGACGTTCCGGACGTAACCTGCGCTCCACAGCCAGGGGTGCCCCGGGGGCCGGGAGAGGGGGCTTGTAACAGCCTGTGGCCACTGTCACAGGCATCTGTTGACACTTACATGGGTTGTGTTGGGGTGTGCAGGGGGGAGGTGGGAGGGGGTGTGTTGGGGTGTGCAGGGGGGAGGTGGGAGGGGTGTGTTGGGGTGTGCAGGGGGGAGGTGGGAGGGGGTGTGTTGGGGTGTGCAGGGGGGAGGTGGGAGGGGGTGTGTTGGGGTGTGCAGGGGGGAGGTGGGAGGGGTTGTGTCACAATGTTTAATGATTGAAATACACTTTTTGCTTTCCCGAAAGGAAATGTGTGGACATTTTCATTGCATATGTGTGCTTTATTGGTGTACAGTCCACAGTGTGCATGTCCCAGAGACACACAGTTCCCCAAGTGCAGTCTCCATGTGATACACACCAGCTGTGTGTGCTAGAAGCAGTGGTCGATGATAGTTTGGTGCATTGCATGCCCCTCCTGTGCATCGCCTCCTCCATGGGGTGCCGCCCCATCTGCACCCTCCTCATCCTCATCGTCAGGTGGTTGCAGTTCTGCGTCAGGGGGCAGGGGCACATTCCGTCTGATGCACATATTGTGTAGCATGACACATGCCATGACGATCTTTGCCACCTTCTCATGGCGCCCCACCAGACCTGCTGAGGCATCGGAACCATGCCTTCAATAGGCCGAATGTCTGCTCTATGACCACACGGGTACGTGTATGTGCACGGTTGAAGTCCTCCTCGTGCTGGTTCTGCGGGTTCCGGACTGGTGTAAGGAGCCACCTCCTCAGGGGATAGCCTGCATCACCTGTATGTAGGCGAGAATGTATGTGTCAGTCATGTCGTCTGATCAAGAACATGATGTGCCACCATGGCTTGCATCCAACTGTTACTTTGGCTCACTTCTACATGCACTAATTGATTCACGCAATGCAACCAGTATATGCTCATGGCTCCCATGGCCTGTTTTGCATGCCATCACCCAATGTATGCAGAGGGGTTGAGTGCATTGTGAGTGCCCATCCACTGTGTCCGTTCATGCCGTTTGGTTAGTTGGCCTGGCACATGTCCTGTGATGGCAATGCGCACATCATTGGAACATTGCTGTGGGCCTCATCATGACCCCAGTGAGCAATGCTGATGTAGACAGGGACATTTTGGGGGCCCTGCTGTCTGTGTAATGGTGTGTTGATGTTTCTGTCCGTCATGTGCCTCCTTCATGGGCAGTTATGGGGGACAGGCCTATCGGTTGATGGTGTTTGGTGACGTGCATGTAGGTGGTTTTCATTGTTGACAATGTGGTCTGATTTGGTAGAATGCACTTGCAGATGGTTGTGTCATGGTTGGGACACAACCTCATTCACATGGTAGGGCTGCATACATTGGCTATTGGCTTTACTGGTGTTGGGTGGAGTATGGGTTGCTTCAGGGTATCCTCTGTCTCCGTTCTCTATGCTACTCACAGCCAGGTGGAGTATGCATCATTCCCCCCCCCTTTCAGCCAGGTGGAGTATGCATCATTCCCCCCCCTTTCAGCCAGGTGGAGTATGCATCATTCCCCCCCCCTTTCAGCCAGGTGGAGTATGCATCATTCCCCCCCCTTTCAGCCAGGTGGAGTATGCATCATTCCCCCCCCTTTCAGCCAGGTGGAGTATGCATCATTCCCCCCCCCTTTCAGCCAGGTGGAGTATGCATCATTCCCCCCCCCTTTCAGCCAGGTGGAGTATGCATCGGTACCTCATTCACCTGCCCACTTCCATGACATTGGACTCACCGAGTAGCCAGGATCTTTGGCCTGCATGTCGCTCCATGTAGCGTGGTATTGTGGAGTTCCTCAGGACCATAGAATCATGGGTTGATACGGGGAATCGGGCAAAACAATGTGTGATGATCTTGTTGGAGTCACAGACCATTTGCATGTTGATTGAGTGGAACTGTTTCCGGTTGCGGTACGGTACCTCCATGGCACGTGGAACCACCAATTCCACATGGGTGCAGTCGATGGCACCAATGCAACCAGGTATGCCGGCTAGTGCATGGAAACCCACTTTGGTGTTTGCAATCTCCTGGGCAGTCCGTGGTAATGACATGTGGTCGTCTGTGTGCTTGAGGAGGGCATCGAGCACTTGGATGAGTGTTCGTGAGAATAATGGTTGTGAAATGCCATGCAAGTGCCCCACTGTGTGCTGGTAGGTGCCTGTGACCAGGAAGTGGAGTACAGACACTACCTTCAGTAGGGGTGGGATGGCGGTTGGAGTTTCTATCATGCTGACGATGTCGTTGTGTGTCATGTCTACGATGGCAGTGATGGTGTCCCGGTCCAAACGGTACAGGGTGTGGATCTGCTCAGCAGTGAGGTTGAATGGATTGGCTCTGATGCGTGGAATTGGGGGCTGCCTGCGTGGTGGCACTGGCTGTGCTGGTGGGGCTTGCTGGGCCTGCCTTGCCCTCCTTCTCCTCCTGCGTCTCCTTTGTGCTGCCTGTTGTTGTTGTTGCTGTTGTAGCACTTGCATTGCTATCAGGTCCTCCAGCCCCAACATAGCTAGTCGTATTGGTATCATTGTGGAGTGTGACTGGGTGTGGGAAGGGGTGGGGTGTGCTCTTTTTGTACTTCCCGAGTCTGTATTGCCATCACCTGTGCTGTTTCTGTGCACCTGTGGCAGCTGCATTCACTTTACATGGCCCTTTACGGTTGGTTCGCGATGGCGTAATTAGCACCATGGCGGTAAGGTACTTAACGAGCTGGGTGATGGCGTTAGGTGCATGTCCGCTTGGGTTGGCATTTGCGTACCTTTCCGCCATGGCGCTAAGTACGGTGTGGGAGGTCGCGTGCGCGCGCCCTTGGCGCAGTTAGCGGCAGCGTTAACTACGATGCCGCTAATGGCATCGTAGTTAACGGTCACGGGTCATGATCGGACCTGGCGGAAAACGATGGCCGTAACCATTTACCGCCATCGTTTTTCACTTAGCGCCATGGTCGTAATGAGGCCCATAGTGGCCCTTCTATATGAATGAAAACCTATGGTATCTTCTGTATCCAATTGTCTGTTGTCATCACTAGAGGGAGCTGTTGCCTTAGAATATATAGTGGTCCTACTGTATTAATGAAAACCAAACATATTTATTTTCTATGAACATGAATTACAATCAGTTACAATCAAAGATACCACATAATATATTTACACTCTGAAAATGTCTTTCTTTACTCACTTTGGCCCGTGTACAAAGACTTTCACACTAGTACGTTCTATTTTATTAACTTCAGCTTGGAATGTATAATGGATGATTTGATCTGCCCTGATGACTTTGTGTATTTATAAAGGAAACGCATATCTAAATTGCAAATCCTTGAGGTTGCAAGAAAAATCAAGAACGTGTATACATATTTCTGCTGGTTGCTCAGATACCATCACATCATGGAAGTGGCCGGATGGTTTGAAGTATGAATCTGATGTATGTAAAACCTCAAAAAGAGGTCTATGAAGGTGGCTGCAATCCAGTTTGATTCCCAGATTTAATAGTAAAATAGCTAGGGGTCTCAACAAAGCAGATGGCCACTTGTTCTGGGTGGCATAACTGAAACAGGGCATCATGTTACCTTGCACTTCGCATCATTCATTGAAATGTGGCTCATTGCTGTTTTCAACAAACTACTTTGACTTTTTGACACTTCAGTAGATTTGTTCTCAAGTGGAATTCTCTTGTAATCTGTTTAAGGAGAGTTCTTTTTTTAGGGTGTTGTATCAAACACTCTCACTATTTTCATGAATTTTGTTGAAGATTTACCAGCTGTGGTTAATTTATTCTTTTTAATTCTGCCATTTACAGATTTAGGAATTTAAATATGTGTTTTACCTAAAAAAGAGTTGGCAATGTATTAACTGAACAAAATTGTTCATCTAATTATAGGTAAGCGCTGTTTCAATGTTTTCTGGTCATTGAAACAATTGAACCCAACAGTTGCATCAAATGGATACACCAGGTATAGCTAGGGATATGCAGTACACAGATAACACTGACATGGGACTCCATTTTGTTGTCCATGAGTAAGCTATGAGCTGTGGGAAAAACATCTACAAGGATTTGTTCATGTCTGTAACCCTCATTGTACTATTCTTAGTCAGGAAAATGCTGAAATAAAATGTTTGCTGAAGCTACCAATCACAGCCTGAACGTTTATCTTCTTGAAATGCCTGTGCTCCTAGTCAGACGCAGATTATTAAATCCCAAGCTTCTAAATTCAGCATTGCTCATTGTGCACACGTGAGTCCACAGTCCACATTATAGGTAGAGAGCATCACAAGTGAGACTCATAAATCACACTAGCACTTGTATCTGGGAACTGGTCTGCTCTGGACAAGTTATACTCCACCAATATACTCCAATGAGAGTGAAACACAAATCAGAAGTTGCTTTTACTATATTTTCAGTTGGTTTGGATGGTGTTATACTAATACAAATGCTGAATTTATTTTCCTGGACTGCTAAATGCCTTTGATTTTGCCAGAAAGCACACATACCAGATGCGCCCGCCATTAAGTCAGGCAAGCTGACAGAAGTGCCAGCCAGCCACAGCTGACACTTCTGTCAGTCACTGTAACTTCCTCTGGTGACCCCTTGCGCGACGTGTCACCAGAGGAAGTTACTGTCCCTTTGTTTCCCCAGGTCACTGAGGCATCTTTAACCATCGGTGAACCTGGGGACTCCTCAACATATTTCAGGGTTTATAAAAGATGGCTTGAAAAGTACACAATTCAATCCATCTTTTATAAAGCTTTGCTGACGGACAAAGAGTACACAATTCGAGCCATCTTTTATTAAGCTTTGCCGACGGACAAAGACGCCTCAGGCTTTGTCCGTCATCAAAGCTTTATAAAAGATGGATTGAATTGAGTACTTTTCAAGCCATCTTTTATAAATATAGAAATGTTTTAAAAAGATAGCTTGAAAAGTACGCAAACCATGAGGTATGCACACAAATATATAAATGTTATATATTTGTATGCGTACCTTACTATGGTTTTGTACTTTTCAAGCCATCTTGAAGTACACAAACCATAGTAAGATATGCATACAAATATATAAATGCTTACATTCATTTATATATTTGTTTGCACACCTTACTATGGTTTGTGTACTTCTTTTAGGCCACGCCTAGGATTAGGATTATGTTTTCTCTACTTTGTGATATTCTCATGTTGGTAATACCCACATCAACATGCTTTATAAACCAACAGGTATGGCTTGCGCCTTATATACCTCCATTGCTCTGGAGGCTACCCCTCTTCTAGAGCTATTTTAATCCTTTTCGATTTCCTCCCCCACATTTAGGCCAAGCAACATTGCGGATCTCCACCTGTGTATGCCAATGAGTGTTTTTATGTAAATAGACTCCAAGGTAATGAAAACTATCCACATTTTGAAAATTGAGATGTGTAGCCTGGGCATCCTGTTGGGGTGGCAGCCATAGCTTTCATCTTGCTGATGTTTATAACAAGCCGCTAGGCAGTGCACAGGTCTGGAAACTAGTTGAGCTGGAGCTGGAGGCTTGATGGAGTCTTAGAAATGTGCACTGTATCTATACCTGGAAAACAAACTGTGCACCCAGTTTCCTTTTACCAATACAAGGTGTGTCTGCTATTAAGTCAGCAGGTTTTGTTGCAAAATCATTAATGTATTTAACTCGGCGTAAAGCGCTCTATAAATGCAAATAAAATAGAAAATGCAATAAATAGCAAAATAGAAGTGCAGCTATAAAACAGCCTTACCTCACACCTCTGGCTTCTGGAATGCGTTCAACCCAATGGACTACTGCAAATTTACCCTTGTAAAAACCCTGAATGGCTTGGAGCAGCACCCTAAGAATACCCAGTTTAAGATGGGTTTCCCAAAGAAGGGTTTGAGTGATGCTATCAAAAGCAGTTTTAAGGTACACAAGTACCATATAGAGTATCTTGGTGTGGACAGCACACTTCTGAATAATGCGAGATTGTCAAAACCTTTGGTCCACTGTAGAGATCCCTCTTCTGAACTCCGCCTGTAGATAGGAGCCTATTCTTTTCCCACCATATTTCATATTTTAAGTAGGACTTTGCTGTACACCTTTGCAAGTGAGTCTAAAAGCAGGATAGGCTGATCATTAGCTGGTTATTCTCTATCTGCTTTTTTGGAAGATTGGAACCATTACTGCGTGTTGCCAAGTGCCAGGTTATGACGATGACAGATTTAAGTCTACAGGGAGACAATCCATCCCTAGTGCTTTGTCACTATTTTAGGATGCCACAGCCCCATTAACCTCCTGGGCCGAGATGGCTATGGCGCCAGAGGTCAGTCTCAAGGGGTGCCTGGGCTCATGGCAGCTGATGGAGGTTGTCTATGAGTTGGCTTAGAGAGGGTAAGTTCACTGTTAAGTGACTTCAGTTCAGCAATCCCCCTAAGTCAGTGCCTCGTCTGGGACGCCCAAGGGAAGCCCTTATTTATATATTTTTATGACAAGTTATACTCTGGATGATAAACCCTTATATAACGCCCCTCTCTTTGAATCTCCCTGACCTCACTGAGCCAAGAAGTAGGTTTGTTTTGCAATTTAAAAGATTTATTGGAAAAATTAAACAATATATATATATATATATATATATCACACTTTTATAATAAATTAATATTTGATATCACACTTAAGAATATGACAGTGATCAACAATAGATAATATTACAATTGTACGCTTATTTAATTACTTAGGAGTTGGTATAGAAGGGATAAGGTAGCTGAGAATGCTTTTATGGTTTCAAGGAAAAACAATGATGGAAAAGAATGCAGTACAGAAATAAACTGATATGGTTTCAACCAGAGATAGTATAATCATGTTTCCCCTTGTGGCAATTCACTCCTCCCCCCCTATGCAATATATAAACATGGAAAGGAGAGCACACAGTTCTCAGGAATACAATCAAATGTAGTTCAGTTCCCGTTCCCTCCAGCAAACTTAGAGAAACAGGGATGGTTTTAAACACAGGCAAAAGTACTTTTAAATATGGTATGCAAAGAAGGGAAAAATATGCTAAAAATTATTTTAATTCCCTGTAGGAGGTTCAGGGTAGGTGATAGCTATTTAAGATTAGTTCAAGTCACACTGGCAATGCTCAATGAGGGATTAGCAGGTTGAAAACAAATTTTAGCAGTTCAAGCAAAAGACGGCTATCTTTGATAGGAGGTAATTTTTCAATTCGTGGCAATTTTTCCAAATGTTTCGGGCGCGATTATGCAATAACTATAAGGAATAGAAATTTTAGGCTTGTTGGAAAGCTTAGAATCTTATCTTTCAAATGAAAGTTAAATCTCGTTCCTAGCACCTATGATTCAAAAGATATGGACGATTTAGTGAAGGTAGATTCTCAAAATTAAAGTGAAGGATCAGAATGACAAAATGACACTTTTACAGCTTTGAAATGACAGAATGAACACACGATTCCTATGATGCAGTTCTGGACAGGTTCAAATGTTTTGAATCAGATTATTTTAAAATAAGAGATGGGTTCTGCACAGGCCTCAGGATACTCACTCCTAATTTTGGAAAGAATGGGCCTCGTCACGGATCTGGTCAACAGGTTGGACTGGACTTCTGGCGGCTTCTGGTACTGGTTCTGCTCACAGCAGTCTGGTCTGGGTCTTCTAGCGGCAGTGCAGTCTGGTCTGGGTCTCTGGTTCTGCTGGTCTGGATCAAGTGGATTCTGGATACATCGCTGCTTTCTGGGTACTGGCACAGGGTTCTAGGCCAGAATCAAACAGCTTGCCCGGCTGTTGAATAGTTTGGTTAGGTTTGCTGGATGCTGAGGCCCGCTGAGAAGAGTTCAGCTGTTTGGGTTAGGCCTCTCTGCTTTAAGTTCTGGCTTGGTTCTGGATCTATCTGGAGTTGAGTTCTGGATCTTGAAGTCGCCCGGCAAAATGCTTCGCAAGAAAATGGAAAGTGAGTGTGTTGCCTGTCCAAAGCAGTCTCTTTTTATGTGTTTTGAAAATGGGTGTGTGCGTGGGCATAACTAAGCCTGCCCCTCACAACTTATCATTGGCCAAGCTCTCCTCTCTCCCTTGATTGGGGGAAGGAATGGAGTGTCATCAGGCATTAATTTTATGGCATACAGAAAGAACACTCCCCTTGTCAATTTGCGCACAAATCTATTTTTGATCCAAATACATATTTATCTATGTACCATTTTTCTAATATTATATGTCCAGTTAACATATTTTCTGTAGCACCAAACCATCCGATCCCTGTCTTTGTAAGATGTTGTGTCCACTTATGATAGAATGCTGCCCTTTTCATCAAGAACACAACCTCTAAGCTTTTCCAGAATTTACACAAACATGCACAAGGAATATGGGCATCACATGATAAAGTGTCAGATTTTTAACATGCAGACATTCGGAGTAATACCTTATTTTCCGCTACTACCCCCCAGAACATACCACAGAGTCCTAACACCTCTTAAAATGTGCACAGAAAAATCACAAGAATAATGATATTAATTATATAATTTTGACAAGTCCGTACTATGAATTATCCACCTTTTTTAAAAATGATGCTCTGGCCCAGAGGGGTGTGGTTTCCCAAAGCACATGGTGGAATTTCTGGTTTGTCCACTTCCTCCAACTCAGGTTGCTCACCAAGGCACTGCTCCTCCCAGTTTCTTCCAAGAGGAAGCCATTTACGACCCGCCCTAATTTAACATTTGCCTGAGCCAAGGAAAGCTCATTGTTCTGTTTCCCTGCTCCCAGGTGCTCTTCCCCTGATTCAATCAGAGAGTTGTAATCTCCTTTTGGTGGGAACAGCAGAAGGCAACCAGGCCTGCAAATGCAGTTGCTTGGGCAAGTTTCAACTCCTGTCGGGGGTAGTTGCCGGGCAGAATTCAATCTCCTCAAGCCAGGCTTCAGCTAAATGTCACTTTTGTTCCAGTTTTCTTCATTCAAATAAAACTTCCAATTTTTACACATGCAGCTAGAACGCTGATTCTAAGTTCAAAACTATGACCTTTAAACAGTTGCAACCTATGTGACACTCAAAAATAGGTCACTCATTTATTTTAAACATTTCGATTTTAGTGGTTTTAAATCCAATTTCAGTTAAGCTGCTGACATCCACAGCTCAGCCAGTTTTGTTATAAACATTGTTTTGGGCTCTTCATCTTTCCAGATTTTGTATGCACACAAGACTACATTCTGCCAAATGTCTGCTGGTGTTCAATGAGATTTTTGAATATCTTGCAATGTTTAAAATAGACGTTTTTAGCTTGCATTTCAGAGAAACAAAGGTGATTTCAAAGTGTTTTTTTTTTTAGCTAACAGGCACTGCTGTTTTTTCCTTTGGCACCACGTTTCACTCATGGCGCTTCTGGCCCTTCACACTCGCACTGGTGGGTGGCAGGTCAGGCGACCATTTTGGTGTGCGCAAAACTGCGTGGTTTTCCTGGATTCTGGCGCAAATGTGGGCTTTTTGGCCATCTTGGATTTTCTAAGCCCACAGCACCAAATGTTGCAGCATAATAACTTGAACGTGGGTCAAGACACCCAACATCACAGACTATTTCTCTTTGGCATACAGTGATGAGAAATACCCAAAGCAGCTGTCTTCTGTAATATTGTAGTTGGACAATATGCGATTCATCAATATGATTTAGATCCATTTGCCAGAAGCCTGTGTGATTTTGCGTAGTGTCAACCTTTCGCAAAGCTTCCCATTTCTTTGTACAGTATTCCTCATTATTAGATGCTAAACTCTCTGAAAGGCCCTGCCCAGAGATTCCATTACTTTAGCATCTTGTCCAGCAGGCAATTAAAGCTCTCTGATGGATTTAGCTTTCACTTTCCTGCTCTCCTTATCAGACCAAATTGTGCCTTGCACGTTTCCTTCCCTCCTCGTACCGGATATGGTTTTGGTGACGAAAGGCTTTTAAATCTTAACCATCTTCTCATAAACACGAACAGGATTAATTCCTTTGTTATAGTACTTATTTAGCAGGGGTAGCAGGTCCAGATATAAGCGATAACCTCCATACCCTCTCATAGGTTAGACCAACAAAGCTTTCTAGAGCCACAGTCAGTCATTAAATCAGCTCTACATGCAAGCTCGGGGTTTTGCATTCTCAGATAGTACATGCCTTACAGTCAATAATAAATGGATGTTATCCCTCTCAATAGGCGCAGCTGTCTCTAGGGACCTTAGTAGGTTCTGGGCTGTTATATGAGCAAGTATGTAGTCAATATGGCTTTGCCTCGACAGTGTTCCGAATATTGAAAATATACTATTTCCCCAGTATTCTTCCATTACAAACCATCATGCAATGGTTGTGCATGCTGCTGGCAAGACTGACAGCATGGGCATAAATGCAGGGGTTGTGTTTGGACTTGCAGTTCAGGAATATCCCATACTTCACCCTCCTGCCTTAAGACCCTCCCCCGAAAAAAAGACAGAGGTTCAAATTGAAAGTTGAAAGCACCAGCCATTATAATGTGATCGGACTCAATGTCTGCAATAGACTTTTCCCACAGACTTTTTTTTTTTTTTTAACTTGTTTATTTTCGGTTGGCATACAGGAGAACAGTTTAACATGTCTAATCAACACTTTATCACAGCATAAATATCACATCGTCTATCCCCCGGCACCCAAACCCACTTCCTAGTCTCAACAGTTCACAGTGGATTGTCTCTTTTCTCCCCCCCCCCCCTCAGGTCCGATTCAGGGCTCATCCGCTCCTGTCTCCTCCTACCTCGGTTCGACATCCCCACTCTTCTCCAGGCTTACGTCTCCAAGTCCTGTAACTGGCTATCCTCCGGGGCCTGCTCCTCGCTCGTCTGAGACTGGTCTCTATCCGCAGCTCGTTGGGCCTGTTGCACTAGGCGCGGCTTGTATGTAAGCGCCGGGAAGCGAAGGTCATAGTCTATCACCGGCGACCAAATGTTCGTGAAACGATGTAGGTGGCCTCTGTTTGCTGCCATAACTTTCTCAGCAATGAAGATGTCCCAAATTTTTAGCCACCACAACACAGTTAGGGGACCCTCTGGAGCCTTCCATGCCCGGGCTATTGTGATTTTAGCGGCTAGGAGTAATTGAGTGATGAGAGCTGCAGATGTCCCCGACCTCGGGTAGGTGTCCGGTATCGGGGTCCCCAGCAGCAGCGATTCCGGTTCCAGTGGTAGCGGGATCTGGGTTATGTCTGTGATGGCCGCTATACACTGGGTCCAAAAGGCCTTCACCACCGGGCATGACCACCACATATGTAGATAGGAGCCTGGCAGGCCACATCGACGCCAACACTGTGGGTCTAGCGACTGATTGAAGTGGTGTAGTTGCAGGGGCAGGTAGTACCATCTCATGAGCAGTTTATGTGCGCATTCTCGGTTGGTGATGCAGAAGGAGGATGAGTGCGTGCGGGACCAGATATCAGTCCAGTCTTGATCCTGGATTGGATGCCCCAGGTCCTTTTCCCACCGGGCCATGTAAGTCGCTCTATTTGTCAGGAGGTCTTCCTGGAATAATCGATATAGTGTCGAGATCCTCCCTCGGGCTGGAGGGTCCGTCACCGTCAATTCCAAGGCGTCCTGGGCCCGAGTGGCCGCCTCCCGTGTTTGGGGTTGTGTGCACCAGTGTCTGATTTGGCAGTATGAGAACCTGTCCGACTCCGCTAGATTAAACGCTCTTTTGCATTGGGCGAATGTCAGCGGCTGTGTTCCCTCAAATAGTTGGCTTAGGGAGCTGAGGCCTCCCGCGATCCAATTTTTAAAGTTCGAGGGGTGAGCTCCCGGCGAGAACGCTGGATTGTGGAAGACTGGGGCCGAGGGGCCCAGAGTTCTCGGAATACCTCTGAGTTTGCGGGCCCAATCCCATGCCTTCAGCGTGTACCTGGTTGAAGATAGGATGGCTGGCCATGTCCGGCGCAGCGCAGATGGGAGGTGTAACAGGAAGCGCAGTGGGAGGGGTAGTCGGGATTGCTCTATGTCCATCCATTTGGGGCGTCCCGACGTCATAGTCCACGCCCGGGTGTGGGCTATCTGCGCCGCCATTTGATATTTTTGAAGGTCCGGGACCCCTAGGCCCCCCCGGCCCGGAGCGCAGAGCATGGTCCTCCGTGGAATGCGGGCCTTTTTCCTCCTCCATATGAATTCCAGTATCTTTCTCTGCAGTCTCTGTAGTTGTGGGCGGGGGACAATGACGGGGAGGGCTGAGCATGCGTATAGGAATCGTGGCAACAGATTCATCTTACAGGCCGTGATACGGCCTATTAGGGATATTTCCTGCTTGTGCCAGGTGTCTAGGTCTTTTTCCAACGTTTTCATCAGAGGCGGGAAGTTTGTCCGGTAGATGTCTCCCGGGTCAGCGGGGATCTGCACCCCGAGGTAGGGGATGGAGGTGTCATTTAGTGGGATTGCGCATTGGGCGCTGAAGGATGCCTTGTCCCTTTGGTCTAAGCCTATCCCCATTGCTGCCGATTTCATCAGGTTAATGGCGAATCCGGACACCCTTCCGAATCGATGGATTTCCGCTAGGGCGGCTCTTAAGGAATGTGAGGTGTCTGTGATGGATAGCATCACGTCATCAGCGTAGAGCGCGATCTTGTGCTGGGTGGTGCCAACTCGGGGGCCTTTGATTCTGGAGTTGAGGCGGATCCGCTGGGCCAATGATTCCATAACCATAGCGAATAGCAAGGGAGAGAGGGGGCACCCCTGTCTGGTGCCGCAGGTTAGGGAGATCGGGTTAGACAGGAGGCCGTTCATTCGGAGGAGGGTGGTCGGGGATTGGTAATTCGCTAAGGTGAGCTTTAAGAAGGTGGGCCCAAAACCAAACGCTTCCAGGGTGAAGCGGAGAAACGACCAATCCACTTTGTCGAAAGCCTTGGTCGCGTCCAAGGCTAGGAGGGTGAGTTTCTTCGAGCCCTGTTTGGCTATCTCGATTAAGTTGAGGACTCTGCGTGTATTATCTGTGGTGGCTCTGTTTAGGATAAATCCAGTCTGGTCTGGGTCTATGATGTCTGGAAGCAACTTCGCTAATCGGTTCGCCAAGACCTTCGAGTAGATATTCGTATCCAGGTTTAATAAGGAGATGGGTCGGTAAGCTGCAACGTCGCTGGGGTCTTTTCCTGGTTTCAACGCTAATACCGTTATTGACTCTTTCATTGATGGAGTTGTTGATCCAGATGCGGCGAAGGAGTTGAAGAGTGTCATCATCGGAGCTAGTAGCTGGGGCCGGAAGAGTTTGTAGAATCGGGATGAGAAACCATCTGGGCCCGGGGCTCTAGTTCGTAAGCTTTTAATGGCCTCATCGATCTCTTCACTGGTGATCGAGGCCTCCAACTCTTCTCTACTCGTGTCCGAGAGCTTCGGTAAGGCGGCTTCCCGTAGGTAGGATTGCTGTTCTTCGCGGGGTCTTTGGGTAGCTGACATAGTTTCTGTTATGTGGGCTTCTGCGATTCTTAGCTTCTCCTGGTCAGCGAATTGGACCATACCCTGAGGGTCCCGGAGGCTTAATACAGTGTTCCTTCTCTTGGTTCTTGCCAGTTTTTCCACCAGGAATTTATTTGCTTTGTTTCCTCTGGCGTAGTAGCCCTGCTTCGTTTTGGTTAGCAGCTGGGCTGTATCCTCTGCGTAGTGGGCCTCTAGCTTCTTCCTGGCCATCTGTAAGGCTCGGTAAGTTCTTGGGGACCAATTTCTAGCCTTGCACGCCGTCTCTGCCTCCAGGACCTTGTCCTCTAGCGTGCGTCGGGCCTGTTGTTTTTGCTTATGGTAGGCTGCTCCCCGGGAAATCAGAACTCCTCGCACCACGGCCTTCATTGCGTCCCATGTGGTCGCTGGGGAGGTGTCTTCGTTTTTGTTGTCCTCGAAGAACTGTTTGATTGTTTTGGCTATCACGTCTCTCGTGGCCATGTCATTTAGGATCGGGTCGTAAAGGGACCATCTGCGTCTTGGGGGTGGGTCCGGGTCGTAGGCTCTTAGCGTTAGCGTTACGGGTGCATGGTCTGAGTGGAATCTGGGGCCTATGAGGACGTCGTCTGTGTATGATAGGATCTGTGGGGATGCTAGCAGGAGGTCAATGCGTGAATAAGTTCTATGCACGTAAGAGAAGCATGAGTAGTCTCGCTCTTCTGGGTGGAGGATCCTCCAGGTGTCCACCACTTCAAAGGTTCGGAACAATCTCAGCAGAGCGATCGCCAAGCCGAAGTCTCCGCGTGCGGGGGGGTGTGATCTGTCTACTAGTGGGTTGGGGACTCCGTTGAAGTCTCCCCCGATGATGGTCTGACCCTCAGCAAATGGTAGGAGGGAGCTTTCCAGAGCTGAGTAGAATGCTGCCTGTTCTTGATTCGGAGCATATATTGAGATCAGCGTATATAGTTGGCCGAGAATCCGGCATTTCACCGCCACGAAGCGGCCCTCGGGGTCCTGCTTAGAGTCTAGTATTTGCGGCCTCAAACCTTTGGCGATTAGGATAGCCGTGCCACCCTTCTTCGTTCCATTCGATGCTAGGAACTGTGTTGGGAATTGCCGATCTCTGAGTCTTGTGAAGTCCGCTGGGATCAGGTGTGTCTCCTGTAAGAAGACAACGGAGGCCTTGTCATTCTGGAGGCGTTGTAGGATCGCTTTCCGTTTCTGTGGGGCGTTTAGGCCTCTTACATTCAACGTTAGGAACTTTAGTTTCTGGATCGGCAGGGGGGCCTCCTGGGTGTCTTCCGGGGTGGGGTACTGATCCTCGTGGGAGGGCTGGGGGTATTCAGTCTTCATTTTGTGATTCCGGGTTAGCCAGGTCCTCCTGCAGCCAAATTTTTTGCATCCTCCAACGGGAGGGTAGCTTTTTATCTGAGTGGGCCAACCAACGGGCAGGCGAATTTAAACGGGTGGGAGAACTCCCAACTGTGTGGGGGGCCGAAGTTTTCAGCGCAGCCTCCACCACGGCCAACAGGGCCCAAACAGTTTTCCTCGCCAACGGGGCGGGGGTCGAACCATCGAGATCGGTTCGGCTCCAAGGGTGGGGAGATGACATACTCCTTGGAGAGGGGACTGGGCCGTTCGGGGCCCGCGGCGCTGCCTTGCTTCATTTTGGCTCCAGGGTCGGTCCCTGCGCTATGGGAATCATTTTGCCTTACGGCGTCTCTGTGCCGTCGACCAGGGTTGCTGCCGTCTCTTGGGTGATTGATCCGGTTCCTCTGGCGGGAGGTGTGGACTGGGGGTGGGTGAGGTCCCCGGGGAGCTCGGGGGTACGATTGACTTCGCGTCCTCCGGGTGGCTAATTTTACGTAGAGTACCTTGGTACGAGAACTGCAGTGTGGCTGGGAAGAGCCAACGGTAGCGGATCTGCTGACTCTGGAGGAACTGGGTCAAAGGCTTGAGAGCTCTCGTTTTCTGTATGGTGATCGGGGAGAGATCTTGGAATATTTGCAGGGGGGTGCCCATGAATGACAGTTCATCTTTGGTGCGGCTTATCGCCGAGATGGCCTCCTTGGTAGCGTAGAAGTGTACTCTGGTAATGACGTCCGGGGGGCCGTCTGAGTCTGCTCCCCGTCTCGGGCGTAATCTATGAGTTCGGTCCAGAACGAGTTGGGGTTTGTCCATGAGCGGGAGGAGAGCTTGGAAAAAGTTGCCTATATATTCCGGGAGCTCTTTATCTTGGACCGTTGTCGGGACTCCACGGATGCGCAGGTTATTCCGTCGGGCTCTGTTTTCTAAGTCCTCTTGCTTATATGTGAGGATCTCATTGCTGGATTGAAGAGCTCGGATCTCGCGTTGCATTCCTATTATTGTTGCATCATGGTTCTGGGTTAAATCTTCAACCTCACCTATTCTCTGTTCCGCTTCTGTGAGTCGTTGATCTGTCTGCTCTAGTCGAGTGGTGAGCTCCGTCATGCAGGACCGGATCTCGGTTTTAATGTCCCGCATGAAGGCCAACAAGTCATCTCTGGTAGCGAGATTACCCTGTTCTTCTGGGGGCTTTTGCGGGGTGAGTTTAGGCGTGGAGTCCGGTTTCCGTGTCTTGTCTGTTGTCATGAGCATGGTGGAGATGTCTGCAGTTTTGGCAGGTCTGGTGAGTCTCGACATTTTGCTCAAGCTGAGAGCCCTTGGAAGGGCGCTTCGGGGGGGATGGTTAGGCTCCAAGGTAGCTGCGTGGCCCCCTTCCTCCGCCGGCTAGGTCTTTGGTGGGCAGGGGCGCCCCAGGAAGCCGGAAGGGGGTCTGTATCCGGAGCGGGGGACCTCCACTCCCGGGGCCCAAGGTGGAGTGTTGGGAGGCCGGTAGAAGACTCGTCGTCTCGCCGGTTCCCCCCAGCTGATCGTTGCCAGTGATGGAGGTGGGGGGGGGTCTAGGAGTTGGAGGGCTCCGGGGGCTCGGTAGTCTCTCCAGGGAGCCGGCGGCCCTCCGAAGAAAAGAGCAAGCTGGGAGCGACCCCGGCCTCCGCCCCAGCGAGCTCCGGTGGGGGAGGGGCGGGCCGAGGAGGGGGGCCCGGAGTCGAGCCCGGGGGGGTAGAATGGAGCAGTCGACTCCTCAGCAGACCCCGGTCATGGGGCTCAGGATCGGGGTGGCGGGAGAGAGCCGGAGGTGTTATGGGCGTCTCATCGCTGGATGCCGGGGACGATGATGCGGGATCCAGGTCGCGGCCGCCATCTTGGCCCGTTGTCGTGAAGATCCGCGCCAAGTTCCTCGACCTCGTTCTCGGCGCTCCTGGTACGATTCTCTTCGAACTTGGAGCGGAGGGTGCGGGAGAGGTTCCGCCAGCTTCTCCCGTCAGAGGGACGGCAGCAGCGTTGCTGGAGCCGGCTCAATCTTAGTTGAGGCCGCGGGTCCCTACGGAGGCCATCAGCGGAGCAGCCTCATCCGTGGCGCTCCAGGCCACGCCCCCTCCCACAGACTTAATTACACTTTAAGAAGATAGATTGCCGTAACCCCTTCCAAAATTAGTTTAATTCTTTAAAAAATCCACAGGAGGCACATCAATTGGACTACATTTTGCAAGTAGTTCGGCTGCATATTATATTAGGAGCTTGCTACTTGGCCGACCTCTGAGACCCTTTGGCTGTGGGGGGAAAAGGGTAATATAGCCAGATTTGTGAGGTGAAGCAAGAAGTAGAGTTTCCTAAAAATATATTATATCAGTTCCACTAATTAATTCATCCCAATTAGCATCTTCCTATTTACTTTGCAGGCCAGATATATACTGTGATATGACGCTGAGGTTCGAAGGCTGAAATGGCATTGATCTAGGCAAGTCAGTGGGGTGCTTAATGCGTCAGCTTAGGTCAACCAAAATGATGCAAGGTCCAAATTGGACAATCGAGGCAGAAATGGGCACAGAGGTAGGGTGGATTGGCCAAAACATCATACAAATCTTATGTGGCCACGTTGGCTTAACTAGATGCAACGGGACATTAGAACCCAGCCGCAGAGGGGGCCTTTATTCAATCGTCTGAACAGAAGACCTTCTGCCAAGAAATTATCTGACCATACAATTTTAATGAGATCACACTTTTTTGCAGAGCTTTCTGACAGTCTTTATACTTCCAGTATTTTGGAGTGAATGACAGAAAACCATCACTTCCTATGGTGCACTTTTTCAACAATAGATCCCCTCATTCTTCAATGCCATTTGCACATTTTGGCCAAGTAATATGTAACTGTTTTACTACAATCTCTACGTGTCCTATTTTCTATTGTCTAGTTCTCCTTGATATGGGAAATGATAATGTGATATTTATACTGTGCCTTCCCCAAAACACTTTACAATAAAGATATTTGCATATAACATCACCCGACCGAAGTTGGAATTCGTTTATCGACCTCAGCAGGATGAAAGGCCGAGTTGGCCTTGCTGGGATTCAAAACTGCGACATGCAGATAACACACAGATCTCACCGGCTTACATTTCCACTTGTGGTATTATTGCAAGTTCATTGGCTAACATTTCTATGGGAGGATTAGATCATAGTATTTAGGGTGTACCAATTGTTGTCTTGGTGATGATCAAAATCAGTTTTGGGGTAGACCGAGACACCGTAATTCAATCTCCCAGGGTTTCTTCCAGCATCTGGGGGGCTGAACATCTATTGTGGGAAAGGACATCTTTAGCCCTAATATGTATATTGGTCACAATGTGTGCCAAAACATAGTGGGCCTCGTGTTCAATTAGGCGCAATGTAATAACAATGTGTAAACGCCTTGCTTAAGGCTTTTATGCATTTGTTTTATGTCCCACCTCATTTTCGTGTGTTTGCAGAGTGCAGAGGAGCTGTGGAACGTAACTTACGTTTCAGCCGCTCCCTTCCTCTCCACCATACAAATACTCCAGCATTTGCTCCAGCATGGCTTTTCATGCCGATGCAAACGCTGTGGATTCCTACGGAATCTGCCAGCTTTTTGCAGCAGCAAATAGCCGGTGGAATCCATTGTACATGGCAGGTGGCGTTTATTGACTAGGGACTAATGTACGCAAAAGTGTACACGTGTCAGGTCCCCGTTTTCAATTTACGGCAACTCGAAAATGAGCCCATGTGAGATTTGTCAGGAGATGTTATTGTAATTGTTTTTTTTAATAACGCACTTAATACAGAAGAGGTTTCTAAGCACGGACCTGGGATTCAAACCTGTCTTGCTCTGCGTTGTCTTGCTTCCAAGACGAGCGCGTTGCCACTGAGCTATACTACCCATGTCAAATGTTAAATGTGTGTCTGCTATATTTGGTCATGAGTCTCTATTTAGACCTCAAAACTGCAACCTACTTAATGGCTCGGATGGAAACATAGGGGCTTGCACAGTAAAACATCCAGAAGACAGGAGATCATTACAGGCATGAGGATTCTACAAAACGATTAGCTCCACCTCTTATTATTTTGTGGTTCAGCAGCTCCCAATCCAACTAATTGACAGTTAAATCCATGGAAACGGCATCCATAAATAGGACAGGTCTGGCACACCTTGAAGAGATGAATCTGTGCCTAGATTCACGCACACCCATAAAGAAATGTAACTTGAAACGAGCTGCTTGATAACCCTAGAGCCGGGTTCTACAACTTGCAGAGCACCAGATATTTTTGTTACGACTCCTATGACCCCTCAACATTGCACATGCTAGCTAGGGCTGATGGGAGTTGTAGTCCAAAACATCTGGATAGCCAAATGTTGCAGAACCCTGCCTTTGC
This sequence comes from Ambystoma mexicanum, assembly GCF_040938575.1. Taxonomy (NCBI): domain Eukaryota; kingdom Metazoa; phylum Chordata; class Amphibia; order Caudata; family Ambystomatidae; genus Ambystoma; species Ambystoma mexicanum. Next base: position 1,455,533,446 of record NC_090923.1, on the reverse strand, counting down.
CCCTTGTCAGATGTGTGTTCACACACTGCATTAAATACCATTCATTCCTTTGGAACCTAGTGATAAATGGCATTGGACACTGAGAAGGCCAACATGTACATTACAGTTTATGTGGATGAGATAGAGTTTCAGAAAGCAGAAGATCCAGGGGTCCCCACACTCTCATCATATATGTTTTCAAAGTGGTGAAGGATTTTGAGGGTTTTAGGCCAAAACATCTGGAGGGTGGCAGTTTAGTCACCCTGATACAACTTTTCAGCTGTTCAAAGAGACAGGGAGATTTTTCAGACCGATGCACCCTTTCGAGAAGAACATTCCTCATAAAAACTAGGATCTTTCATTTTTATGAAACCCTCATAGAAGCAAAAACTCAATTAATTTCATCTTCCATTTATCACCCATCAGAAAATGAACTAACTGATGGATAAATAAATGCGGCCTCATAAATAGTCCATATTGGAAGTTGGGCCAGCTAGAAATGAATTGGTAAAGCAGAGCCATAGGGGTCTGTCTTCGCTCTAAGAGTCAGGTACAAGCTGGCATGAGAAAAGACACATACCTGGCCTCCTGCCACACCACCCCAAATCAAAAAACCCATATATGTCACCCTGTCTACCCACTCCTCACAACAAGACACTCATTTGCCATCCTGCCTCCCCACAACACATTGATGTCCCTATATAAAATTAGATTGTAGGTCAGAAGGTGATTTGTAATTGCTGATATGGCGTTCAGCAATGAACAAGGCAAGCATGTATTGTTTTATTGTTTACATCACATTTCTTGATAACCATCTTTGGATCTGTGGGCATAATCAAATTACCCAGAAGTATTTGGATGACCTGCTGAGATGATAGAGATTTTCAGCATTCGAGGACAGCATGGCAGCACCTCATAAGGTATATTCCGAGGAGAATCCTGCAAGGATATCTCTGAGGGCGGCCATACTATTATTAAAAGGATGGACAGGGATCTTAATGGTCCGTTCCAGATGCCACATCTACCTAGGTTCGATACAGAGCGAATATGAACTAATAGCGCACCAGAGGTGCTATCGAGCCTCGCCACTGCGTCTGCAATTTCATTTAATAAAAGCTGGCCCTCTCCCACTAAGTCAATGTCACTCTATATCTTTCATGCAAAATGCGACAACATTAAAAGCATATTAAGAGTACTGCACTATAAATGAGTTTACTAGGTCCACCGTAGCTAGTGAGGACGGGGTTCTGTCAATGAAACAATACTCAATAGCCGCTGCGCAGCCTATTTATAATACCATGGTCGTGATGGTCTCCCGGAATTTTAAAGAGGTCTTCTTGCTCCCTACCAGTGGTTGCTCTTTCCATCAAAAGGGTGCATACATTGAGAAGAGTCTCTTTCCATGTTGCTGCTTTCTGTCTAGGATAGCCAGAAATTCGGTGGTGATAATCCGTTATGGACACCAGCAAGGAAGCGCAAGCTATACATAATGGAATCTGCAGTTGTGTGCTGACTGGAAATGAGCAATGAAATGAGCGCTGAATTTAATGGAAACTGATCATTATGTGCCAAATAAGCAACATGGAATCCGACTATGGTGTGCTAATTAGGCACACTGAACATGTGGATGACCTTTCAACCAAGTATAATGAAATGTATCTATAATATTACAATTGCGCATAATGTAAACTGGGAAGGACAATTAATGCAGGAGATATTGCCGCTGAGGAAAGCATTTCTGGTGTACGTTTGGACTCCTGCTGCACAATTATGAACCATTCGTTTTTTTAATAAGAACTGCTGGTGGTCCCTTATCGATCTCTAAAACTACAATCACCTGTGGAGGAAGAGGAGCCCCTGTACTGCCCTTAAATGCCCGGTTCCAGTGCTGAGCGCCACGAAGAACAGGGAAGCACAGTTAAGGCAGTTGAGGAGGGAGAGGCAAAGGCCAGTATTACACCAATTGATGAAGGCGAATTAGGCGGGGTGAGTAGGAGTGTGTTGTGGTGTTCTCGTGCCTCTCTGCCTTTGGCCCCCCAGTACCTTGTGGATCGGCTACTTGAAAGGATCAGCAATTTTAAAAACAAAGATGTATGGACGGTGAAAAGAAGGCGAGCCATAAGCCGAAAACAGCAAGATTGTGTTTTGTGAAAAGTTCAGTCAAGTTTGCATAGAGTATTAGATTGACCTGATGGCCCCCACATTGCATGTGCCAATAGTCTTTTTGTGAGTGACTTTGGATTAAGAACTGACGATTGGGCACAAGTGTTTCCCATCGTGCAATTAGTCCTTTAGTGACTTTGGTCAAAGAACTATCTATCAGACGCAAGCGTTCTCCATCGCTGCTGTTTAGAAAAATGAAAAAAGCCAAAATTGGGAGATACGGCCCGCGCAGCACTGGTGCATGTGCGGGCAAACGTCAGAGGAACCCGGCTGCAGCCAGTACAGGTGCCCCCTTGTTACCCTCCACCAAAAAGGGGAAGAAAGTTGCTAAGGTTGGTAAGGTCATATCCCAGCGGGCAATTACCAGGTTTTTTGAGAATAAGGCTGTGGTTCTTGACACGGCTGAAATTGAGCTTGCATCAGGCTCTGGAGGAAGTGAGCCCTCACAGCCTACGACAACTATAAGCATTAGTAATACTCTTAATCTTATATCTACGAGTGACCCTGCTTCTAGCTCTTTTATGATAGACAATAATGGTTCTTTGTTAAATCTGTGCTTAAGATATTATTGGAACAAACATATCGCCCAGTCCAGATCTGGAAAAACCTTTGTCACCTTTGGACCCCTCCTCCGGGAAAAGTGACAGTGAATTCGCGTTCTCAGTTTATGACTCAGACTCGCAGCACGTCACATATAAGAAAAAGGGTTGTCAATCCCTGGAATCTAACATTCTTGTCAATAAACTAGACGCCCTTTTCCTGTTATGTACAAAAATGGCTGAAGAGCAATGTGAAGCAAATGGTATATATTGTCACTTGTGGTTGATATTATCATTTCCTCTAGCCTTAATGGCCAGAATGATGGTTATCATGTGAAGGGAAGCTCCAGTAGTATTGAAGTAATAACCAAGCTCATTCTAGTACTGATATACGCTCATTGGGTAAGGCTGTATCCACTCCGCCAGATTGTATAGAAATAGTTGCCCTTGTCACTCAAGTGCCCTTAAGCGAAACCGGGAGTGTTACGGAAATGAATAGGGAACAAGCTCTGGGGTCCATTCATGCAGAGCATCCTTTACTTAATGCCCCAATTCTCCTATTAGATCCAAGCGTTGCAAACGCAAAGCACGATTGCAAACGTTGCAAAGGTGCAAACAAGTGCCTACCAGTTTGGTTACGGAGAGTAATAAGGAACCCTCAAAGCAACCCCTTGTACTCCGCATGAAGACGCTTGATGATGGGAAATTCATTGTTAATAATGATTTGGAGGGTGGCATTTTAAGAGTAGTTGTTTTACAGGGACCACTTGACAACTGGATTCCTTCCTGCCCCAAACCCATTAGAAACAAGATAGCATTTAATGGAACTTTTAGCCAGTAAGGCAGCCCCCAATCACAATGCTCTAATCACTATAGTGACCAAAGTGCCCTCTGAGCAGGTGCATCATCCACTAAACTCCTGTCTTGAATCCCAATATTGTACTTTAATAGGAAACCCTGGTCAGATATAAGGACAACAGGTAGCACAGTCACACTTAAATGGGGGTCTTTGCCCTCGGGTAACTCCCAGAATTAGTAAACAGGATTCAGATGGGGTAAATACTAGTATGGCTACTGCCACTGATACAATGTATACATACCATGGGGGGGTCACCAATCCAACCGTTTTGCTGCCTCTCCATGGTTTGAACAAGTGGCTGCTTCACTTCCATCTGTCCGAGGTAGGGATCTTACTCAGCCAGTAGCCTCCACACATATAAATATTGTGGAGATTGAGCCTACCCTGACCAGCCCTTTCTTAAATAGATCCTGGTTGATAGATGCATTGCATTTGATATTAGACCTAAGTATGATATCCTCTGAAGACATTGAATGTTTTGAGTTGCCCAAATACTATAGTTTGGCTACTTGGACATTGGCTACTTGTGCTTCTCCACTAGTGGCTGAATGTGTGTGTAAGAAAGCCAAAGCCTTGTATGAACTTGGCTTTGAAGTATCCATGTTTTATCCCCACATAGCACAGGGTAAGCCAACTCCTACACATAGGCACAGGAACATACCAGACATTCATACCCAACATGCACACAATCAGATTACTAGTGCGTTAACTCTGTGTAGGTCGGAGGGATTCATCAATCACGCTATAATACAGGGCAATTGGGTCAGGGCATATGATTGTGTGAATTTACCTAAAGTGCATCATCCCTGTACCTTCTCGGTGTTATCCTGGAATTCCCGTGGTCATCGCTCCTTTTTGGCCAATCCTCTGGGTTCTCATGAGACGTGGCTAACTGCTCCTTTTTATTTGGGTGGTATACAACCTTATATTATTTGTCACACCCTGTAATCACGGGCCGCCCCAAAGGTGGGCTGTGTATTGAGGCCAAAAAAATAATATTTACTTACTCAGTATCTGGATACTCGGGAACATGAGAATTTTCTTGCAACCATATTAGTTGGTTTCCCACATGTATCGGGCGCACATTAGCAGCAACATTATACGATCCCCAGGGGTAAACTCACGGGAGGCCTCATGAAGAGTGTATTTGACACTCTTCTCCTTTGGTCTGACCAAAACAAGAAAGGTGACATTATACTAGCAGGGGATTTTAATACGGCCTGCCTTAATGCTCCTCCCTTGCACAAGACGGTTGGGCATACTGCCCCCACTCAGGGCATACTAAGGTGTGGACGGCATTACTTGCTGAATTTGATCTTGTCCCCCTTGGGATAAACACAACAGGAACACATTATACATGGTCTAACGGTAGTTATTTTTCCTTGATTGACTACATTTTTGTAAATCAGGTGATCCTAGATCTGCCTCCTGACTTGAAAATAAAAAAGGTCCCTATGAGTGACCATGTTACATTGAGAATGGCCTGCCAAGTACCTATAGCTAAATCCCACAAAGAAACTGAAAATAATCCGGTGGTGAGCCTGCAGGGTAATCGTCTCTGTTGGGTGCTTAATAATGTAAATAAATTAAATGCTGTAATTAAAAATCATGGCCAATATCTAGAAGATTTACTTAGGAATTGCTCCTGAAACTTTGATCAGATGGTTGCAACTGTAATGGCCCAGGATTACCCCCGGGAGTAGCCAAAGATAAAGGCTTTAATCCCTGAGCCCCCTTTGATTTTGCCATTGCCAAAAAGAAACACACGTTCAATTCAGAGGTTATGATTGTTTATGATATGATTGTTTATTTATATAGCGCCTATACACAATGTGTTTCAAAGCACTTCAAGGCAAGGGAGGGAACAAGGGAAAATACAACCACATTCTTACAGGCCATTAACAGTAGGAATGTGAAATTAACTATCGTTCTCGGCCTGACGACATTTCAGATAGTGCAAGAGCTAAGACATAGATAAGAAAGGGAGGGGGAGAGTGGGAAGGAAATGGAAACAGACAGGCGACTACCGTACTAGGCCTGACGACATTTCTGATAGAGCCTTAGAAAAACAAAAGGTGAGGGAGAGGGGTGCAGAAAGGAAGGGGAGGAACAAAACAAGCGACTGTCATACTAGGCCTGACGACATTTCAGATAGTGCTGGAGGCGTGGTGGGGAGGAAAAAAACAGTAATGGGAGGGTGAAGGAAACAGACGAGGTTGCTATCATATTAGGTCCAGGGACAATTCTGATAGAGTAAGTGCATAGAAGAAAGTAAGGGGAGGAGATAGGAAAAGGGAGAAGGGAAGGGAGGAGAGAAAAGAGAGTAAGCAGTCAAAAAGAGTGGAGAAGCAAGAGTGGAGAGCGAATACAATTGCAGAAGTCATTAGTAACACATAATGTTGCAAGCCAGGATACAAGATGAAGCTGGGAACAGCATGATTCAGGGCCACCATGAGTACAAAATGCAAAGGAAGTCCAGCATGAGAGTTGAGAAAGAGTGACGCACCGTGAATGAATGAAGACCATAAAAGTCAAATCCAGCATTGGCCACAAGACAGTGATGGTGAAGGAAGGAACCAGGTGGGCGGGGCTTGCTAAGTGGTGAAAAAGAGCAGCAGGCAGGAAGGTACCAGGTGGGCAGGGCTTAGGTCAGGTGAGCTAGATCCACTTGCAACTGCTCTCCATCTGCAAAGGAGAAGAAGCTGGAGGGCTCCTTAAGTAGGGAAACAGAGAGGCAAGCAGGAAGGCACCAGGTGGGAGTGGCTTGCTAAGTGGTGAAAAAGAGCGGGAAGCAGGAAGGCACCAGGTGGGCGGGGCTTGCTAAATGGTGAAAAAGAGCGGCAAGTAGGAAGGCACCAATTGGGCGGGGCTTTCTAAGTGGTGAAAAAGAGCAGCAGGCAGGAAGGCACCAGGTGAGCGGGGCTTAGGCCAGGTGACCTAGATCCACTTGCACCTGCTCCCCATCTGCAAAGGAAAAGAAGCTGGAGGGCTCCTTAAGTAGGGAAACAGAGCGGCAAGCAGGAAGGCACCAGGTGGGCATGGCTTGCTAAGTGGTGAAAAAGAGCAGGAAGCAGGAAGGCACCAGGTGGGCATGGCTTGCTAAGTGGTGAAAAAGAGTAGAAAGCAGGAAGGCACCAGGTGGGCGGGGCTTGCTAAGTGGTGAAAAAGAGCAGGAAGCAGGAAGGCACCAGGTGGGCATGGCTTGCTAAGTGGTGAAAAAGAGCGGCAAGCAGGAAGGCACCAGGTGGGCGGGGCTTGCTAAGTGGTGAAAAAGAGCGGTAGGAAGGCACCAGGTGGGCGGGGCTTAGGACAGGTGACCTAGATCCACTTGCACCTGCTCCCCATCTGCCCCAGGTTCATAGATTAAAGAGAGGTCGTTTGTTGTCCTGTGCAGAAATTAAGTGTAGGCTTGTAAAGATAAAAACTGCCTATAAGCAGTGGTGACGTGAATATCGGTATAGGGATACCACTGCAAAATGCACGTTTATTAATATGATTATTCACACACATGATACGAAAACGTTTTGCCACACAATCCATTCCTTTAGAGGGGTGCACTGGCTTTGGAAGTTTGCACTATTAGGGAGGATGTATGGGCAGGGCACATAAAACAGAGTTTTGGGGATTGTAACCAATTTATGGTCTGTGCCACAGTTACTTCTATGGAGGGTTCTGCAGTCTGGGATCATGTGAAACACACAGATATGGTGGAGATAATTATGAAAGCAAAACCCTTGCGGGCGATGGGTCCTGATGTGTTAAGTAACATCGTACTGAAGGAAGATCCCTTAACGTGGGCTGATTTGTTAATTTGTTAAAGGTTTTCTTCCTACATATCCATGTAACAGGCTATATCCCTAATTGCTGGTGAAATTCAATCATGATTCCAGTGTATAAACAGGGCTCTACGGTGGATCCAGGATGCTACAGACTCTTAGCTATGTTAGACAGTAGTTCAAAAATGTTTTCCACCATTTTGCTAGACATGCTTACCAACTGGTCTCACATAAATCATTTACTAAGTGCCCACCATTTTGGCTTTAGACAGTGTTTTGGCACCCAACATCCACTTTGGGTTCTATCAAATCTAATTTAAGATTTGTTTAGTTACCCTGAAACTTCATTATATGTCTGTTTTGTCAACTTCAGTTTGACCTTTGATACCGTTATTTGTATAAGGTTGTGGGAGAAATTGGCTAACTGGGGCATTGAACCGTCCCTTCGTTATTTTATTAAGCAGCTACACCATGATACATATGACAAAGTTTGCTTACCACAGGATGGTATCATGGACGTAATTTCACCAAAATGCCAGGGGTAACGAAAGTGACATTGCACGACCCTTGGCCTCTGATGACATCACAGGACGTAATGTCATTTGACCGCACCCCGAAGTGACATCATGGGAAGCGATGGAACACGACCTTGCATCCCTTGAAAAAACAGGAAGTGGCATCATATAGCATTTTTTCTAAGTACAGTGAAAAATATGCTTACTATATCATGTAAAGTGATATACATTTCATACAAGAATGGATCACCATATGTATCGCTAATATCAGAGCGTATAGGCCCATGTACCAAATTACTGTGAATGCAAGCAGACGTCCAAGACCAAATGATAATGATGTGTTATTATATAACACTTACACTTAAGTGATTCATATTGAAAAAATATACATACAATATCACCCAACCTGTGTTGGTGCTCATTTATCAACCTCAGTAGGATGAAAGGCTGAGTTGACCTTGCCAGGAGCTGAACCTGCAACCTGCAGATCACACACACTTTGCAGCAGCGAGCGCTCAACCCACTGAGCTATCTTGACGGCTATAGCTATCAGAAACCCAGCCACTCAAGAAACAAAGAGCCACATGCTGCTGGCCCAAAGAGCCACATGCTACTTGCCAAAGCCCAGGAGCCTCAATTAAAAAAAATAAAAAGGGGTGTTTAGGGGTAGCAAGGGAGACCACAGAGGTAGCAAGGGAGACCTCAGGGGCCGCAATTGCGACCCCTGGTGATCCCTAAATGACGTCCCTGGATGGTATACTAACACAATCTTTTCCGACAACTATGGGTTTAAAGCAAGGGTGCGCATTGGCTCCATTACTGTACAATCTATATATGGCAGATCTTGATATAGCATTGAAGACAGTGCGCTCCAACCCTCTGCAGTTTGGCCAAGTAGCCTTAACATGTCTTACCTACCAGGATGACATTGTTATCTTAGATCAAACAGCCATTCAGGTTAAGGCTTTTCCCTCCTTCTCATATATATATATATATTTTTTATATATATATATATATATATATATATATATATATATATATATATATATATATATATATATATATATAATTGTCCCAAAAGCCTGGGCCAAATGGTTGGCCATTAGGAAAATAACTGATACTATAAGACAGCAATAGTGCCGGGCATATGAAATGCTCTGGAGGTCCTGCCAAATAAGGGCAATCATACTGGCTGCCTAACTTGGAGGCTAATGTTCTACGGTCTGTACTGGGCTGCCTTGCTCAGTCCCGGTGGAAGTCATCAGATTGGAACTAGGTCTCCAGTCTTTATTGGCCCAGTGGACCATTGCTGCCTGTAAACCGTGGGCGAATATAAAGTTAGGGGGGGGGGGCTTATAAAGTGTTATTGCACTGTACCACAGCCCATGTCATGCGCTACTCCTGTATCATATGGTTTAGAGATCTGGATCGTATGGTCCTGACGCACTGCCAGCATATCTCTTTATCATGTAGCACGGAAAATGATGTTTCCGCTGTTTCTAGACAAACTTCCTTGCAAGAGTCGGGACCATGATCGTGTACTTACCTTGCCTTCCCTTGAGAAAAGGAATAAATATATACAGTATACTCATCAGAGGGGCTTTAGCAAGAGCCCACAGCAATATCTAATAAAGTGGCGACTGCTTGCCCCGATTTGTTTTTGCACTTTGATATTCTGCCTGTCCACGCCAATAGGGGTGCTTGGCAGGGGATTCCGTTGGAGCAGCGTCTTTGTCGGCTATGTGGAAAACACATTGAAAATACACGCCATACCTTGATGCATTGCCCTTTGTTGGGAGCGTGTTATGCTAAAGCCTATGTGAATTTTGCCACACATGAATCGGACCAATTTTGGAGCATGATCTTGGCAGCAGAATCATATCTGGTGGTTTATGTTATTAGACCACAAAGTTCTGTGATTTGACTTCCGAGCTCCTCCTGGCACTCCTTTTATTTCACAGCAGTCTTATATGAGATTTGTTCATACAAGAAAACATATTTTATACGAATTATAATGTATTGTGATATAGTTCGTTTAGATTGAGTCATGTATTTTATAGTTTTAGCTTGTGAATTTTAAGATACACATTATAGCATGAAACTACTATTTTAGATATGATGTAGGAAACAAAGCAGATTTATTTGGTCCAATTTGGAATCACTTGTAATTTTTATGTATTCTTTTTTATCTTATGATTGATTCTTTTTTCCTAAAAAAAAAGTATTGTATGGATCATGAGTTTTCCTGATAATGTATTATGTTGGTTTGATTATTGTAAAAGGTTGACATATGTAGTTAAATAAAGCAACAGCAAAAAAATAATAATGTAAACTGGCATTGATATGAAAACTGGACAGCAACTAAACTGGCATTGATGTGCAATCCGGAATGGACATAGTAGAAAACGGCTATGATGTACTAACCACTTAATTTAAAAAAAACTATTAGACATACTGCTATTCTGATCTGTTCTCCTTGAGGGAACTAGGACAGTCATTGTTCCATGTACTGTTTCAAGGGGTTCTTAATAATTCTGACACCTGGAGCATATGTTTTCTAATACTTGTGGTGTGATAAATAATTACGAATAGTTTATAGACAGGGGCGTTGCTAGGGGGGGGCAAAGGGGGCTATAGCCCCTGATCTTTTGGTTGTAGCCCCGGATAGAATCTCAGGAGCTACAGCCAAAAGGCTAGCTAGCCCCCAGTCCCAACAGTTCTGACATCAGCTTAGCCCCGGGTCTTTTCCAGACCTAGCAACTCCCCTGCTTATAGATAACTCGCTGATGTTGCTAACCTGACGTGTGGCGTGCCCGATAGTATGAGTTTATGAGGGAAGAAAATATGTACCAGGCACTTTTTATCCTGTTGCCCCCTGCTGCGCTGCCAAGCGTTCCTATGGATACACATGTTTCTAAATGCATCTAATTGCAGCTGATATAATGACATCACTCCCCTGGTCTTGTAGACCTTCACGTATCGCCTTATTTCATGTGCTTTCCTTCAGGACTGCATCTAAAAAGCGATAGACCCTCCCCTCCTCATTTTCCCCGCCACAATTCTTCCTAATAGTTATGGCAGCTTAAAACGTGCAATATGGTTCTTGCAATAAACTAAAATGTCAGAGCAATGTATTGCTTACTCACATTGCCTGTTTCTTTTTTCCTCCCACTTTCAGACGTGCCCTTTGCTTCTGTGCCCTCCTTTATGGTGCCCTGTCTCGCACACCCCTCCCGCACCCTCTCTTTGTCCTGCCTCCCTCTCTTCGTCCACCCGTGTGCTGTCTTCACCTCTTTCCTTATTGCACCAGACGTGCCCTTTCCTTCTGTGCCCTCCTTTATGGCGCCCTGTCTCGCACACCCCTCCCGCACCCTCTCTTTGTCCTGCCTCCCTCTCTTCGTCCACCCGTGTGCTGTCTTCACCTCTTTCCTTATTGCACCGCCGCCCTTTACACATGACTTGATTGGAATGTATGTACAGCGCTCCCCACTCTCTAAAATGTCATAGCACTAATAACAGGCAGAACGGTTTCCAGGGGTAGGCGAAGGCACGGGGCCCAAATGCGGACCCTTTCCTTGCGGTGACAGTCGTAGTCACCAAAGGTAGGCGGTTCACAGACAAAAGCTGCTATTTATTCTGTATCCGCTCCTCACCTCCTGCATACCTGCGAGGGCTGTTGATACCCTCCGCAAATCAGCACTTGCACTCATACTGAAGGTTTTCAACATGTATCTCACACAGCCCTGAGAAAGACTGCATGGCCAAGGCGAAAGGGTTAGTGAGGGCTGTGAGGGGAACTCCCTGACAAGACAAGGCGGCTGGAAAGATATTAGCATCAAAAGAGGGTAAGAAAGGGTGAGCAAAAGAAAACAAGAGAGAGGTCGAAGGGAAGGGAGAAAGGATGAACTAAGATATCTCCCTCGAGCTGGAAGCAGACAGGACCAGCAGTGGCCCACCAGCCCTAGTGTAGGCAAGCAGTTGCCTTGGCGAGGGCTCAGTGCGGATACTCGCCCTATCTGCTCAAGAAGAAGCGGATG